>NW_011495032.1:13820107-13839310 GCF_000754665.1 Bison bison bison
CTTGGCAGGCAAGGGCTGAGAACTTCACATGCATTGTTAAAACAATGCTAATCCTTACAACATACTCCAGGATTAAGTATTATTCTTATCATCAAGTGACAGATAAGGAGATAATGAGGCTGGAGGATCTGGTAAATCTTAAGCAGATAAGGGGACAGTTTCAGGATTGAAACGCCAGACTGTCTGACTCCAGAAACATTTGTAACCGTTCAGCTTTACTAAAAAAAAAAACCTTACCTGCTCTGATAATAAAAGCAATAAATTGCTCAGAGAGTTAAGGAAGAGGTAAATTTAAGGATCTAAACACAAATTCCAAAATACACTCATTACATAGTCTATTGGTTAGAGATGATTCGTATCTTCTGATTCTCCAGCATTCCTATGGAGCATATGGACAATTAGCCATGCATTTAAAAGTCCTTGATGTATCATGACGATAGGCACATTGCCAACAGTGTTCCAAAACATTTAGCAAATTACGTGCTTCTATAGCATCTTGTTTATACTGTACATGAGGTGAGTGTTTCTATTGAGCCACAAATGAGACAATGAAGTTTGATAGCAGGCTAGGATATTTGAGTTGTAGACTTTTCCAAAAAAATTCTGCTTATGTGGACAGTTAAATAGCCCTCAACCACCTCATTTTATTTTGTGTATTTTTCATATGCAATTCTCTCTCTGGACTGAATATTTAGGGAGTCAGGACTAAATGCTCATTTTCTTTGTGTTTTAGCGTTCAGCTCAGTGCCTGGAACAGAGCAGGTTTTCAAGAAATGTTTACTGAACAGAAGAAGAGTTGATGAAGGACTCCATCATCAAAGTCTGTTCTGAGAAGGGCTCTCTCTAGTGACTTTCCTTGTCAAGTCCCTTCATCCCTGCCAAGTTTGACTCTACACTTGATTATTATGACATCTCACATTTATAAATTTATTAGTAGTTATGTTGTTGTTGTTCAGTCACTAGGTCATGTCTGACTCTTTGTGACCCCATGGACTACAGCAGACCAGGCTTTGCTGTCCCTCACCATCTCCCAGAGTTTGTCCAAGTTCATGTTCCTTGAGTCAGTGATCCCATCCAACCATCTCATCCTCTGCCACTCTCTTCTCCTTTTGCCTTCAATCTTCCCCAGCATCAGGATCTTTTCCAGTGACTCATCTCTTCACATCAGGTGGCCAAAGTATTGGAGCTTCAGCATCAATCCTTCCAGTGAGTATTCAGGGTTGATTTTCCTTAGGATTGACAGGCTTGATCCCCTTGCTGTCCTAGGGACTCTCAAGAATCTTATCCAGTACTGCAGCTTGAAAGCATCAGTTTTTCAGTGCTCAGCCTTCTTTATGGTCTAACTCTAACATCTGTACAAAAGAAAGACCATAGCTTTGACTATATGGACCTTTGTTGGCAAAGTGAAGTCTTTCCTTTTTAATATGCTATCTAGGAGAAGGCAATGGCGCCCCACTCCAGTACTCTTGCCTGGAAAATCTCATGGATGGAGGAGCCTGGAAGGCTGTAGTCCATGGGGTCACTGAGGGTCGGACACGACCAAGGGACTTCACTTTCACTTTTCACTTTCATGCATTGGAGAAGGAAATGGCAACCCACTCCAGTGTTCTTGCCTGGAGAATCCCAGGAATGGAGGAGCCTGGTGGGCTGCCGTCTACTGGGTCGCACAGAGTCGGACACGACTGAAGTGATTTAGCAGCAGCAGGTTTGTCTTAGCCTTCTTTTCAAGAAGTAAGTGTCTTCCAATTTCAAGACTGCAATTTGATGTGCATTAATTCTATTTGAATACAAGTTGAAGAGAAGAAGTCATCTTTCAATTTCTCTCTTTCTTATTTTCTCAAATATGTTAGGGAGAGAATAATCTTTACTTAGGAAAAGAGTTTGGTTACGCTGTTTGGGGTGATAGGAAAAAGTGAAAAAACAGCTAAAGGACTCCACTTAAAGACATAAATAGAAATTGGGACAATGGAATAGATAGGAGAGAAAAATAAGAGAGGAAAGGAAAGAGGAAGATACAGGAAGGTAAAGGAAGCTGAAAATGGGGAAAGAATGAGAGAGAGAACAAAACATGGCACAAAACTTGCCTCAAATACTCTTTTCATTTCTTTCATACCTTTGCAACAAAAACCATACTGATCATTCATGAAGTCTGGGGGGATGGAGAAGGTGTGCAACAGAGACAAAAAACTTGATATAGATCATTAGACATGGGTCATTTGACTCTACTGCTCAAAACTTTCCATTGACCCCCATTTTGAAGCAAATCAATTAGACCAACTAAAGGCAGCACTCAATGAAAAGCATCCAAAATTAGTCAACAGAAAATGTATCATCTTCCATCAGGATAGTGGAAGACTACGTGTTTCTTTGATGACCAGGGAAAAATTGTTGCAGTTTGTCTGGGAAGTTCTAATTCATCTGCCATACTTATCATACATTTCACCTTTGGACATCCATTTATTTCAGTCTTTACAAAATTCCCTTAATGGTAAAAAATTTTCAATTCCCTGAAAAACTGTAAAAGGTACCTGAAAGAGTTCTTTGATCAAAAAGATAAAAAGCTTGGGAAGATGGACTTATGAAGTTGCCTGAAAAATGGCAGAAGGTCATGGAACAACATGGTTAATACCTCATTCAGCAAAGTTACTGGTGAAAATGAAAACTGTCTTTTATTCTTACTTAAAAAACTGAAGGAGAGTTTTGGCCAACCCAATATTTTCTTTTGTGTGAACTTTGATAGTTTGTATAATTCAAAAAATTTATCCATTAATGTGATCCCTACCAAATTATGCATGACATTTTCACCAAACTAGAAAAAATAACCCTAAAATATGGAACCAAAAAAAAAAAAAAAAAGAATTTCTGCTAAAGCCTGAGGAAAAAGAACACAGCTGGAGGCATAAACCTTCTAGACTTCAGATGATATGACAAAGCTACAGTAATCAAAACAGTGAATCAGAACTTCCGAGTCAAGCTACAACAGTTTTTGCCTGGTCATCAAGGAACACATGATCTTGTGCTCCACTTATGGAAGACAATGCCCTTTCTTTTGACTCATTTTGGATGCTTTTCATTGAGTGCTGCCTTCAGTTGGTCTAATTGATTTGCTTCAATAAATCAGTTCAGAAATAAACCCACACACCTATGGTCAATTAATCTTTGAGAAAGAAAGCATGAAAATACAATGGAGAAAAAAAGTTTGTTCAGCAAGTGGTGTTGGGCAAGTGTGACAGCCACATGTAAATCAATGAAGCTAGAACACGCCCTCATACCCTGAACAAAGGTACTTGAGATGGATTAAAGACTTAAATATAAGACCTGACACCGTAAAACTACTAGAAGAGAACACAGGCAAAACATTCTCTGACATAAATCATACCAATGTTTTCTTAGGTTCATCTCACAAGGCAATAGAAATAAAAGCAAAAATGAACAAATGGAACCTAATCAAACTTGTAAGCTTTTTTACAGCAAAGGAAACCATAAACAAAGAGCAATCTACAGACTGGGAGAAAATATTTGCAAATGATGCAACCAAGAAGAGTTTGATTTCCAAAATATGCAAACATCTCATACAACTCAATAACAAAAAGAAACAACCCAATCAAAAAAGAGACAGAAGATCTAAATAGACATTTCTTCAAGAAGACATACAGATGGCCAATGGGCACATGAAAGATGCTCAATATCACTAATTATTAGAGAAATGCCAAACAAAACTGCAAAGAAGTACCTGCAACATTCTCACACTAGTCAGAATGGCGATCATTAAAAAGTCTACAAATAATAAATGCTGGAGATATGGAGAAAAGGGAACCCTCCTACATTGTTGATAGGAATATAAATTGGTACAGTCACTATGGAAAACTGTATGGAGGTTCCTTAAAAAAACTAAAAGTAGTGTGACCATATAATCCAGCAATCCCACTCTAAGGCACATATCTAGAGAAAACTGAATTAGAACGATATGTGCACTCCAGTGTTCACTGCGACACTGTTCACAATAGCCCAGACCCAGAAACAACCTAACTGTTCATCAACAGATGAATGGATAAAGAAGATGTGGTACATACACACAATGGAATACTACTCAGTCATAAAAATGAATGAAATAATGCTATTTGGAGAAATATAAATGCACCTAGAGATTATCATACTAAGTGAAGTATGTCAAAGACGTATATTATATCACTTACATGTGGAATCTAAAAAAATAATAAAAATGAACTTACTTACAAAACAGACTCAGATATAGAAAACAAACTTATGGTAACCAAAGGCAGAGGAAAGTGAAAGTAATAGTTGCTCAGTTACGTCTAGCTCTTTGTGACCCCACAGACTGTAGCCTACCAGCTCCTCTGTCCATGGAATTCTTCAGGCAAGAATACTGGAGTGAGTAGCCATTCCCTTCTCCAGGGGATCTTCCCCACCCAGGGATAAAACCAGTGTCTCCTGCATTGCAGGCAAATTCTTTAAAGGGAAAGGGGAGGAGGGATTAATTGGGAGTATGGGATTAACAGATGCACAGTACCATATATCCAAATAGATAAACAACAAAGATTTACTGTATAGCATAGGGAACTATATTCAGTATTGTGTACTAATTTATAATGGGAAAGAATATAGATAAATACGTATATGCATGAGTGCGGGATTTGTCGCTTCAATTGTGTTTGACTCTTTGAAACCCTATGAATTGTAGCCTACCAGGCTCCTCTGGTCATGGGGATTTTCCAGGCAAGAATACTGGAGTGAGTTGCCATACCTACTTCCAGAGGGGATTTTCCCAACCCAGGGATCAAACCTGTGTCTCATGTCTCCTGCATTGGTAGTTGAGTTCTTTACCACTAGGGCCACCCAGGAAGCCCATAAACATGTATATGTATAAACAAATCACTTTGTTATATATGCCTGAAACTTACACAATATTATAAAACAGCTATACTTCAATTTGAAAATTTATCTTTTTTATATAAATAGTTACAATTATAGACATAAAGTTGTTCATGGTCTCTTCTTGTTCTTTTTAATATCTGTAGTATATATATAATGTCACCTCTGCCAGTTCTGATACTGATAGTTTATGTCTTCTTTTTTCCATAACAATCTAACTAGATTATCAATTTTATTGATCATATCAAAAACAAGCTTTTGATTTCATTGATTTTCGCTGTTTTTCTGTTATTTTATTGACCTCTGCTCTGGTTTTTTAATTTTCCTTTCTTCTTTTTACTTTGGTTTCAATTCACATTTTTTATGTGTCTTAAGATGGATGCTTCAGAGAAGGCAATGGCACCCACTCCAGTACTCTTGCCTGGAAAATCCCATGGAAGGAGGAGCCTGGTGGGCTGCAGTCCATGGGGTCACATAGAGTCAGACATGACTGAATCGACTTAGCAGCAGCAGCAGCAGCAGCAGCAAGGTGGATGCTTAGATCATTGATTGGATCTTTCTTCTTTCCTAGTACAATACAAGTTGCTCAGTGTCCAACTCTTTGGGACCCATGGACTACACAGTTCATGGAATTCTCCAGGCCAGAATACTGAAGTGGGTAGCCTTTCCCTTCCCCAGGGGATCCTCCCAACCCAGGGATCGCACCCAGGTCTCCTGCTTTGCAGGTGGATTCTTTACCAGCTGAGCCACAGGGAAGACCAAGAATACTAGAGTGGGTAGCCTAACCCTTCTCCAGTGGATCTTCCCAACTTAGGGATCGAATCAGGGTTTCCTGCATTGAAGGCGGATTCTTTACCAGCTGAGCTTACCAGGGAAGCCCCAGTATACTAAGCCGCTTCAGTCGTGTCCGACTTTGTGTGACTCTATGGACGGCAGCCCACCAGGATTCCCCATCCCTGGGATTCTCCAGGCAAGAACAGTGGAGTGGGTTGCCATTTCCTTCTCCAATGCATGAAAGTGAAAAGTGAAAGTGAAGTCGCTCAGTCGTGCCTGACTCTTCTCGACCCCATGGACTGCACCCCACCAGGTTCCTCCGTCCATGGGATTTTCCAGGTAAGAGTACTGGAATGGGGTGCTGTATATATTTCCCCTTTACCACTGCTTTAGCTGCATCCCACAAATTCTTATGTATTGTTTTTAATTTTCATTCATTCTGTTTAAAATACTTTCTAATTTTCCTTATGATTCTTTCTTTGACATATGGATGTTTTTAAACCAGTGTGTCATCTAATATTCTGATATGTGGAGATTTTCCAGGTATCTTTTTATTATGTTTTTAATAAAAGATAATATCTGGTATTATCTTTTTAATTCAATTGTGGTTGTTGTACTTTGTGTTATTTGAATTATTTTAAATTTATTGCACTTTATTTTACAGCATAAACTATGATTTATCTTGTTCAATATTTAGGATGTATTTTTAAAAATCTAGTCTCTTTTGCCATTGAGTAGAGTGTCCTATGAACATCAATTAGGTCTGATAGTTTTCTATATAATTTCTGATTTTTTTTTTTTTTTTGCCTGTTTATTCAATCCCTTGTGGCTCAGCTGGTAAAGAACCTACCTGCAATGTGAGAGACCTGGGTTCGATCCCTGGGTTGGGAAGATCCCCTGGAGAAGGGAAAGGCTACCCACTTCAGTATTCTGGCCTGGAGAATTCCATGAACTGTATAGTCCATGGGGTTGCAAAGGGTTGGACACAACTGAGTGACCTTCATTTTGGGACTTCCCTGGTGGCCCAGTGGACAAGACTCTGTGCTCATAATGCAGGGGGCACAGGTTCGATCCCTGATTAGGGAACTAGATCCCACATGCCACAACTGAGAGCGGTTCAGCCTATATAAATAAATAAAATAGCCTAAATAAATAAATAAAATATATGTTTTGGCTTCCCAGGTGGCACCAGTGGTAAAGAACCTGCCTGCTAATGCAGGAGACATAAGGGATGCGGGTTTGACCCCTGGGACGGGAAGATCCCCTGGAGAAGGAAATGGCAATCTACTCCAGTATTCTTGCCTGGAAAATCCCATGGACAGAGGAGCTTGGCGGGCTATAGTCCACAGGGTCACATAGTCGGACATGACTGAACCGACTTAATCTTATTATTATCAGAGGAGTATTGAAATCTTGAGCTATAATTCTGGATTTGTCTATTCTCCTCTTAGTTCTGTTCTCTTTTTTTTTAGGAACACTAAGTGCATAAACATTTAAGATTATTTTGTCCTTTTGATGATTTCCCCTTTTATCATTATGAAATCCCTCTTTATCCGTGTTTTGCTCTGATAATGCATATTGCTCTGAAGGCTGCTTTGTCTTATATTTATATAGCCACTTCACTTTTCCTTGATTCACATTAATGTGGTATACAATTTTCCTGATACTTTACTTTTAACTACTTATTAATATTAGAAGCTGGTTTCTTGCAGGTACCCTATCACTGGGTCTTGCTTTTCTTTCTTTAACCAGTTGGCCAATTTCTGCTATTATCATGTATTATGGACTTCCTCCACTCTGGCTGTTGGGAGTATGTTGGGACTATGCCTAGTCCTCTGTGAACTCCAGAAATTGTTCCACCCTCTCCTTTCTAGTGGTTTTCCCTCCAACTTTGGGTAATTGCTCCACACACGGATACTGATCAGTACTCAGCTGAAGAGTCAAGGGGCACCTTCTACAGTCTCCTTTCTGGTGCTCAGCTCTCTGGATTCTAGCCAACTTGGCCTCCTCAAACTCTCAGCTCCAGGGGACCTGCCAGGCTCTGTTTGAGTTCCCTCTTACTGTGCTGCAGCCTGGAAATTTTGTCCTTTTAAAAAATAAGCTAGGCAATCATAAAAATTCCTTCATTTTTTCACTCTTCTCAGGGAATATTATTCTCTTGCACTGCCTGTTCACTGTGTCTGAAAACCATTGTTTCATATATTTTTCAGCTTTTTCAAAGTTGTTTAAAGCAGGAGGGTAAATCCACACATGGAAGATTTGCCAGATTTAACAAAACACAAGGCAAAAAAACAAAACAAAACAAAAAAGGCAAAAAACCCCAAAAAACTACAAGGAAAGACTCTTTTAAATCTGAATATCAGACCAACAGCAAATACTTTTTATTATAATCCATACTTACAGTATAATTATATCTGAAATTCAAATTTAATGGGGCTTCTTAGACTTTATCTGGTGACCTTAATCCCTATTAATCCATCATGTCTGAAGCAGAAGTCCCCAGAGACTCTTTTAGGTACAGGAGCTGTATTCTTGTTTGTAAGTCCACTCACTTCAGTATGAAATATTCACTAAGCTCCTACACTGCACTCATCAGAATGAGATGATGTAGGGAGGGATCTCCTTGAGGAGATACCAAATTGACAGCAAAGACCAAATAAGCATATATAAGACGAATAAATTCTCAGTTGATCTATAATACTAAGCATGAATGCCACAGGAATTCAGAAGAGTTGAAGACCAAGATGAACTAAAGTAGCCAGAAAACCCAGGAGACGTGGTTAACAAGAAAAAGTGAAGGATGAAAAAGCTATATTCAGACAGGGGAGGAACAATGGTGCTCAGTCTGCCTAAGGAAGTAAGACACAGATGCGGGATAGGGTCAGCATCATTCTGGACAGGGAATACAGTGACCTGCACAAAAGATGCTGTGGAAGAGTCATTATAAACAAGTGAGCTGGTCTCAGGGTCTCTGAGAAGAGCTATCAACTGGCTCACTGCACAAGGGGAACTGGGTGAGAGCATGGGTGAGGACTTCCAGTCAGAGGAAGGGAAGACTTTTCTAATTTTCAGGTTGTTATGGAACATCTGAGGCTCTGGGTGGCAGCTTTGGTGCCTTCCTTCTGAGTAGTCACAGTAAAATTACCTCTGGACAGCTGACCCAGATTGTTCAGTGTGAGTACCCCTTGCGGGGAAAGGTAGGTGGAGATGTTGGGAGCACATCATTGCAAATCAACTGTACGCCATTTAAAAGAATGAAAGAAGAAGAATAGCCTTAAATCCAGTGCTGTGAATTCAAAGGCCTCTTGGGGCAGGAAGATAATGTGCTTGTGGAGAAGCTATCTAACAGATAGCTTTTTTCTCTGGAAAGTTTTTCAGAAGAAGCTGCAACTCTAGATTTTTAAGAAAAAATCTCCTAAACTTCAACTGTAGGCATAGTTTAAAAATATAAACCTGCCTCCCCACATGCAAAGGTACACCCCACAATACACAGTGCAGTCTTAACACTGTTCTAACCAAATAACACTCATCTGCAGGTGTGAATGCTACTAATGTGCTGTATTTCCTGGCCCTAGTCATTCTACACATAGGTACATTATCTACTGGAGGTCCCCCAGAAGGGAAGAGAAAGGGAAGAGGGAAGAAGAGAACCAAGGCAAAAACTACCCAATGTGGCAACGTGGATGAATGGATTTTGGAAGACATGAACTGAAATATCTACTTTCTCTCCCCTCTCATTCATCAGCTTGTTCTTAAAAGAATGAAGTGGGGCTTCCCTGGTGGTCCAGTGGTTAAGAATCTGCCTGCCAGTACAGGGGAGAGAGGCTCGATCCCGGTCTGGGAAGATTCCACATGCTAGAGAGCAACTAAGTCAGTACCCCACAGCTACTGAGCTCACCCTGCAACTACTGGAGCCCGGGTGCCTAGAGCTTGGGCTCCAAAACAAGAGAAGCCACTGCAGTGAGAAGCTCTCACACAGCAAGGAGGCATAGCCCCCGCTCCCTTCAACAAGAGAAAGCCCAAGTACAGCAATGAAGATCCACCACTGCAGGAAAAAAAAAGAATGAAGCAACAGATGCAGACTTAACTGGTTGGAGCAATAGTTTTGTGTTTAGTTTCACCACCAAAATTTCAGACTAGTATTCCTCTCTGGAGATTTGGAGATTATGAGTTGTAATGATGAACCTTTACAGTAAAAAACCTGTATCACATCTTCACCAGCTTGAAATTTCTTGCAACAAGAAAAAAAAAACCCCTAAAGCAAATGACCACCTGTGACAAATATCAGATTTGTGAAAAGACTGTCAGCAGTACGGTATAGCATTTTTTTCTTCCACGTGTAGAAATGACCAATTGTGCTGTCTAAAACAGAACTAAACTAAATGATATTAAACTAGGGACTTCCCTCCCAGGTGGTGGTAGGGGTAAAGAATCTGCTGATAATGCAAGAGACTCAAGAGACACAGGTGCAGGTTCGATCCCTGGGTCAGGAAGATCCCCTGGAGGAGGGCATGGCAATCCACTCCATTATTCTTGCCTGGAAAATTCCATAGACAGAGCAGCCTGGTGGGCTACAGTCCGTCAAGTTGCAAAGAGTCGGACATGACTGAGTAACTAAGCACAAAGGCAGTCAAACTAAACTAGATGCCTCCATGGAAGGTGAACCTATATCTGTAGCTCCTCTGGGAATGAAAATAATGAACTCAGTCTTAAAAATGAAGGATTGCTACCTTCTTTCTCTTAAGAAATACTTGACTTTTCAAATCATTGCTGCTGAGCTGCAGTAAATGTATATCTTATCTGTTTGGCTACTGCCTGCATTGATCTATCTGTGTGAACCACGGAGTTCCTTTCTAGTTTTATGCTATATTAGAGCAATGGTTGGGAGGCGGGAGTCTAATCACTATTAAAAACACAATTTTTAAGGAAAAAGTGCAATTTTAAGGACAGCCAATTCTCTTACCTGAATCTTTCTAGTTAGTCACATTGCAAAGAATTTTCTCTTCCTTTGCCAAATTGAAGGCTACAGCATAAAAGAAGCACCAGAGGGCACTAGTCTCACAGGGAAACCAGCTCACAGAACCACAAAAGATGGAGGCTGCCTCTGAATTTATCTGTCAGTGTTCTTTCACATTTAAATGAGACAAGTATTCTCTAGGCTTTTGTCATTTGTGAGTGAATAACGACCTTGTTCCTGAGACATCACAAGCTTTACAGAATTAATATGCTAGACCTACCAACTTCCTCTATGGCAAGTGTTTTTTCAGTCACTAAGTTGTGACTCTTTCGTGACGCCATGGACTGTAGCCCTCCAGGCTCCTCTGTCCAAGGGATTTCCCAGGCAAGAAGACTGGAATGGGTTGCCATTTCCTTCTCCAGGCGATCTTCTTGACCCAGAGATCAAACCTGCAAGTCCTGCATGTGGGATTCTTTGCCACTGAGCCATCTGGGAAGCTCCCATGGCAAGTGGCAACTGTATTGGATAGTATTTTACACAAGGTTAGATATGGGGGCAGGATGCGGCAGGAGGCAGGAGGACAGATGGTGATGTGAACTTAGGTCAAAGAACTGTGGAGATTTATTCTTGTTTTTGCTTAATCTGCTTACCTGAATGGTGACATTGTCGGGTTCATACCTAGGTGAGATCGAGCCAGGAATTTGGTCAGTTTTAGATAAAATCTTTGTTTGCACTTGACTGAAGTTTTTCAAGTTTACACTGAATGCTGCTGCCAAGAGATCAGGAATCTCTTACCTCCTTCCTAATGTTCACCATGTCACCCCACCCCATCCCCAGAAAAATATATTATCTAATTAAAGATGATATACTTGCTATGCAAATGCACCTTCAAGACAAATTCTTTGGCTGTCCCTTCCAGAAAAGGTGTTACTTTCAAGTTCTCTCTTTATGGAAATTCCAGCATCACTACTGCTTATTTGTTGATTCATTGATTTTTCCAGAGAACTTTCCCTAATAATCCAATTCATTTGTCGTATAAAGGCAAGGCCTCTGCATCCACTTCCTCATTTGCCACAAGGGGCAGAAAAATTCACAAGGAAATTTGGGTAGTAGTCATCTTTATCAAGTGTTGCTGTGACATAAAAGATTAATTACTAAAGATAACATTCATTCTCAAAGTACTAAGGTACATGGTGATGTATCCAAAGAGCCAGCTAGCTAGTTAAACTCCCTTTTAGATGGCGTTCAGCCTGTAGATTTTCTCAGGGCAGAGAAACTTATCATGTTTGGCCATATCAGAAGCAGCCAGTTAACCAGATGTAACTTGAAACTTTGACATGATTACATAGTGGCAACTTGTACTGTAAGTGTATTGTCCTATCGCCCACATGCTGAGATACTGCCCCATTCTAAACAAGATGTCTGGCTTAATGGGGATATCCTCTAAAAATATTTAAACTAAAACAGGCTGACATCATAGGGGAAGGCTGTGTTCCTTGTATTTGTATTTCTAACTTCCCATGCCGTACCCGAAGAAAGCCACTGGATGTTGCTTAATAATGATAACAGTGGATTACATACAGTGGTTGGCAAAAGGGAGAACAAATGATTAGATCATCCAGGCAACTCATCTCTCCAGCCAAGCAGAGTCCCCAGATAGGGAATCTAACACTTTTTTTAAGGCAGAGGGCCAAGTTGCAAGAACCACACTGACTTCGTTGTGCTGTCTTCTCTGGCAACAGACAGAGCACCAAATCTGTTTTAGTTGGCTGCACTCATGCCCTACTTAAGTCCTTAAATGGGAGCTTCCAGCTCAGTACTGCTCTTTTCTTTAGAGATAACCAATGTTGAAAGGTAATTAACTGTTGTAAATGATGCCTGCACAAAACTCAAGGTCAGGTTACCACAGAGAACACCTTGACAGGACAAGACCAACAAGGAGAAAAGTCCTAGAGAGCCCTCCCATCTGGACAGGCTGTGGACTGTATTGTGTAAACTCTGGCTCAGAAAGGGCTATTGTTCCAGGCTTATTTATTCACCTGATTGGATTTAATCAATAGCCCAGCTGAAATGCTTGATTTCTCACATCCTAGGCTTTGGTCTTTTTATGAACTAGGGAGTCTGCCTTGTTTCTGAGTATATTTTCTTCTTAGAGTCAAATATATATATGGCTAATTCAGATTCTCAAAGTGTATTTTATAATTTCTGGAGGTGACAGGCTGGGACTATCCAGACTGGCTGTCAGATTCCCACTCCAATTTGGACTTTGTTGTGAAGAACACAGTAGTCTCAGTCAAGAAACATTTTACACCTCAGGGTCATCCATGCTTTTAGACTCATGGTGGGACCCAGGTTGGTGAGTCAGGGTGCTCAATCTCTCTGGCTGTCTCTTTCTTTGGGAAGGTGAGTGGTAAGGACCATGTGATCCTGGAACTCTCAGTGGTCTCCTCCCCTGTCTGTGGGGCTTCCCTGGTGGCTCAGATGGTAAAGTGCCTATCTACAATGTGGGAGACCTGGGTTTGAGCCCTGGGTTGGGAAGATCCCCTGGAGAAGGAAATGGCAATCCACTCCACTACTATTGCCTGGAAAATCCCATGGACAGAGGAGCCTGGTAGGCTACAGTCTATGGGGTCACAAACAGTCGGGTCTGTAGAAGATGTTATTCAACAAAGCCAACAGGTGTCTCTGGATCTAGTTGTATCTAAAGCCCTAGACCATTGGACTTCCCAGCTAACCTGGGAAATGACTACCCCCTTTTCTCCCTTAAGCAACTTGGAATTGAATTGCTATTAGAAGCAACATGATTGATGGAAAAAACTATCAAGATAGTGCCACATTATGGACTAGATATAAGGACAGAAAGTCCCAGAAAGAGAACAGGAGACTGACAGTAGATTGTTTATAAAGAAGCTATATTCAGACTTACAAAGAGTATGACTTACTTCACAGTGAACTTGCTGAATTGGTTGAAGTTTTGCAGGGTTACATCTGTTATCCTTTAACATTTCATGGAGGACTGAGGAAGTGCCAGCATACTGGGAAAAGAGCCAACATAAAATGGTTGTGTAATAAAAGGGAAAAGGTTTAGTTTGGAAAATTAAAGACCTATAAGCTCAACTTTTATAGCAAGAGAAAAAAATTGCCACAGTGAATAATGTGACTAGAACAAGATATTGACTTTAGTGAACTATATTTCCCTCAGGCCAATCTAGTATTTTAATCTATTGACAAATGATAGGTAAATTATATCTGTATGTTAGCACTGGGACCAGTGGTACACAGCCAAGCTGAAGAAGCCATGACAAGACTGGGTCGCAAGGTGGGAGTAAGGGGGGATGTAGACCACAGCTAGGGACATACTTCGTTCCAGGGTCTAAAGCCAAAGGGATTAAGATAATCTAAGATGTTGTGCCTTTTTCTGTTTCTTAAAAAAATTGAATTTCCAACCAAAGACCTATGAAGACTGTTTGGTTCCTCTGAGAGCCTTTCTTTGCCCATCATTCAGACAGCAGTCATTAGATGATGGCTTTGTGTAGTACTTATTTATTAATTCTTCATTCATTCATTCACCACTTATTAAATGAGGTGTAAAGAAAATAAAAACGATGAACGGTTGGTTAAGTTTTTTCCCAATGAGAAATATGCGTCTGAGAACATTTTGATTATGATCTAATTATTACTGACTTTTATATTAAAAATTATCAAAAGAATAACAACAATTGAGATTTAACTACTTCCTTAAGTACTTTTAAGATTTGGTGTAAACTAGGACAAGAATTCAAAAAAAAAAATCCACCTCTTTTTTAAATTTTATTTTTAATTGAAATTTAATTGCTTTATAATATTGTGTTGATTTCTGCCATACAGCAACATAAATTACTCATAGGTATACATATGTCCTCTCCCTCTTGAACCTCCCTCCTACCTCCCACCCCATCCCCACCCCTCTAAGTTGTTAGCTCTACTTTGAGTTCCCTGAGTCATACAGCAAATTCCCATTGGCTTTTTAAATTATGACTTGGCTTCATTTTGACTTCTTAAAGTTTAGAGTGTCATTCCAGTCTGGTCTATAGATCCTAGATTTCTGACTTTTTAACTTACTGCTTTATAGTTTCTATATATTGCAAGCCAGTACCCTGCTCTTACCAACTAGAAGTGCTGCCTTATCTACAACTTTGTTTTTGTCATGGTCAGAAGTAAAACCAACATGAAGCAAAACATATGGAGAAAAGATTATTTCAGTCTTTCCACTGTTTGCTTCTATTTTTACTTCCCTTGTAAATTAGTAAAATGTTATTCTTGAAAAGATGTTTCTACATCAGTCCCACTTTCTGTGACTTTCCATTATTGTATATGCTCTATTGTAAAAAAGCTTCATTTAAAAATCTGACAAGCTTCTACATCTTAAATGAACTTTCACTTAAGAACGTAAGGTAAAACATCCAATTTGAATATATTTTAAGCAGTTACTATGTAATTTCCTTATGCCTGTATACCAATGTCTCTACAAGATGAGTCAGTGGGTGGTTTATTTATTCATCTATTAATTCAGTAAATTACTGAGAAGCAACATTGAACAATGAATTGTAATAGGTTAAATCCAGATGAGACACCAACTTGTATAAAACTCATCAAGAGAGTCAGAGGGTTCAAGGAATCTATGCAATGTCAAACAGCAGGTAAGTGGCCAGGTTGAGACTTTAACCCAGCTCTGTTTGATGCCAATTCTTCTCATGCAGATTCAAAAGTCATCTTCAGAGACTGGGGAGTAGAATTTGTGAATGACAGTTCCAAGACATACAAGCAGAGAAGTACAAGGACCTAGATTCATCTGTAATACCTAGTTCCTGGCTGCATCACTTCAAAAGAAAACTATGGATTAAGGTATTATTAAAGCAAAGAATTGCATTCAATGGCTTTTCAAATCATCTCTCGCCACCTTAAGTTCATTATCCATTACCAGGCTTCCACTTCTCCCTAAACATTTCAATTTCAAGAGTTAAGCTGAACAGTGAGTTCTATCACATTTTGATTTAAAAAAAGTCTTTTACAGTGATGGGTGCCTATTTCCCTAAACACCAAAAGCAAACTTCAAATACCATTCCCACTGACACCTCTTTCAAAGACAAATAGCAGCAACAAAACCCAATAAAATTTGGCTCTAGCAGGCTTGACGTTTAAGCCAGATCTGTGCTTGGTTTCCCAGGCCGAAGAGGGATGCAGTTAGCTAGGTTTCAACACTTCACGGCACTGAAGGACAATGGAACAAAGAGCTTCAAAATAAAAATCATGCATTTGATAGAAAACAGCTCCAACTGCTGCTTGGCTTACTAACTAGACATTCTGTCTGTTTCGACATGCTCTGAACAAACACAGGAAGCACCACCCGGTGTGAATGAAGAGACGTTTTCCCCTGTAGGGCCAAAAAGAGTAACACCTGAAGGTGTTAGGATCACTGTGATTTTGGACACCATCAAGAGTTGGGGCTTATAGGGGTTCTCGTTTTTATAGCTTCACAGGGAGCCCTTTTCTTTCCCAGGAATCCTCTCCAGAGGGAGAGGCTGTAGAGAATTTTCCTGAATGTGATGAATGTCAGCACATTCCCTGCTAGACCACACATTCCATTCTTATCAAATGAAACTGACCTGTTTGCCCCAGCTTGTTCTCTTTGTTCATCACTGTGATTAATTTAAAGTTCTCAGTGATGCAGGTTTCTAGATGAATTGCACAGGTCATTTCAGATGGCAAATGTGTACTTCCATCGTCTCCTTATCCTATGGAGGTCATGCACTGGCTTACAAGAATGAGGATTTTAAAAATAGTTGGCTTACATTCAGATCTGTATCCTACGAAATGCTCTGCCCAGACTGGCCCCTCTCCTTTCAGTTGGCAGAGATCCACCTCTTCCTACTCGTTTTCTGTTTAATACCAAGTGACTCAAGTGGGAGTCATGACCAAGACGAAACGTTTACCACATACTTCAAGTTTGTTTTTTTTTTTTAATGAAAGCATTTTTTTTGGCCAATAGAAGCAAACAGGATTCATGAGAGTCCTTGAGTTGACATTGAATAAGCCCCTGAGCCACGCTTAGCCACTAAAGACTTCCAAGTTCATTGGAACTGATACATGCTGCTGAGCTTCTGGTGAACAAAATTATTGTTCCATTCGCCATCACTGTCAAAGGGAACAAAGTATACAAAATAAAATCTGATCAGAAATCACCCTTTGCATGTACATTTCTGCATCAGAACAATTCAACAATGATTGAAATTGGATTTCTGTACCCTTAAACTTTGTCAGAGCTTTTAAGGGGTCCAGGTTATGGAGAATGGGTTAATTCATGTTTCCATCTTCTCCCTTTTTAAGATTTGGTCTTCTTACTGAAGTACTTTAGGATTAGATAAAAAGGAAAAAAATTGTTCTTATGAACATCTAGGTAGTCCAAATATCCACATGGAGAGCAAATGCTGATGAAGGCTGGGACTAAGGCAGTGCAAAAGGATTAGAGAGGGGAAAAGCCACATTTCAAAGACATTTCTGAGATGGAAATGACAAGATTGGTTGTGGATGAGGATTAAGAAGTCAACAGAGTTTTCTAGTCTGGGAAAGTAGGTTAATGATGGCAGTTCCCTCTCTCTGCCCATTTCTCTCTCTCTCTGTGTCCTTTCTGTCTACCTATTTTCTTCATGATGCTTCATCTCTGTGTCTCTCATTCTCTTGTTTGGTCAGCTTCTGTCTACATTCAAGCTCCAGTTCCCTTTCTCTGTGGATCAACTTCTTCACCATCTACATTTGCTCTGCTGCCTGGTTGCTTCATATAACAAGTGCCTTTGACTTTCCATAACCCTCATTAAATCCCACAAAATTCTTTCATTTTCCATCCCAGCTCCTTATAAAGTTTGTTCTGTGTTTCTTTATTCAAATTTCCACTAAGCTCTAATCAGACAAGCTCTTCTTTCTATGATGGTTCAGAGAGTATTTTGTCCTGGTTGCTTATCAGAGTTAGCTAAAGTGCTTTTAAAAATCACCTGTGGGTGGGCCCATCCTGGACCTACTGACTCAGAATATTTGGGGCTGGAAAGCACAGCATGTGTATTTGTTTTAAAATCCTAGTGGTGATACTGATACCTAAATATGCTTGAGACTGCTGCCATAGGTTATAGCTCATGGCGAAGACCTTAGGTCAGTTTAGATCAGTTCAGTCACTCAGTTGTGTCCAACTCTTTGCAACCCCATGGACTGCAGCATGCCAGGCTTCCCTGTCCATCACAAACTCCCAGAGCTTACTCAAATTTACATCTATTGAGTGGGTGAGGCGATCCAACCATCTCATCCTTTGTTGCTCCCTTCTCCTCCCTCCTTCAATCTTTCCCAGCAAAAGGCTGTTTTCCAATGAGTCAGTTCTTCCCATCAGGTGACCAAAGTATTGGAGTTTCAGCTTCAAAATCACTCCTTCCAATGAATATTCAGGACTGATTTCCTTTAGGATTGATTGGTTGGATCTCCTTGCAGTCCAAGAGATTCTCAAGAGTCTTCTCCAACACCACAGTTGAAAAGCATCAATTCTTCAGTGCACAGCTTTTGTTATAGTCCAACTCTCACATTCATACATGACCACTGGAAAAACCATAGCTTTGACTAGATGAACCTTTGTTGGCAAAGTAATCTCTGCTTTTTAATATGCTGTCTATGTTGGTCATAGCTTTTCTTCCAAGAATTAAGCATCTTTAATTTCATGGCTGCGGTCACCATTTGCAGTGATTTTGGAGCCCCCTAAAATAAAGTCTGTCACTGTTTCCATTGTTTCCCCATCTATTTGCCATGAAGTGATGGGACTGGATGCCATGACCCTAGTTTTCTGAATGTTGAGTTTTAAGCCAACTTCTTCACTCTCCTCTTTCACTTTCATCACGAGGCTCTTTGGTTCTTCTTTGCTTTCTGCCATAAGGGTGGTGTCATCTGCATATCTGAAGTTATTGATATTTCTCCTGGCAATCTTGATTCCAGCTTGTGCTTCATCCATCCCAGCATTTTGCATGATGTACTCTGCATATAAGTTAAATAAGCAAGGTGACAATATACGGCCTTGATGTACTCCTTTCCCTATTTGGAACCAGTCTGTTGTTCCATGTCCAGTTCTAACTGTTGCTTCTTGACCTGCATACAGATTTTTCAGGAGGCAGATCAGGTGGTCTAGTATTCCCATCTCTTTCAGAATTTTCCATAGTTTGTTATGATCCACACAGTCAAAGTCTTTGGTGTAGTCAATAAAGCAGAGTAGATGTTTCTCTGGAACTCTCTTGCTTTTTCAGTGATCCAACGGATGTTGGCAATTTGACCTCTGGTTCCTCTGCCTTTTCTAAATCCAGCTTGAACATCTGGAATTTCACGGTTCACATACCGTTGAAGCCTGGCTTGGAGAATCTTGATCACTACTTTGCTAACATGTGAGATGAGTGCAATGGTGCAGTGGTTTGAACATTCTTTGGCATTGCCTTTCTTTGGGATTGGAATGAAAACTAACTTTTTCCAGTCCTGTGGCCACTGCTGAGTTTTCATTCCAATCCCAAAGAAAGGCA
>NW_011495032.1:13839410-13839559 GCF_000754665.1 Bison bison bison
GATCACTACTTTGCTAACATGTGAGATGAGTGCAATGGTGCAGTGGTTTGAACATTCTTTGGCATTGCCTTTCTTTGGGATTGGAATGAAAACTAACTTTTTCCAGTCCTGTGGCCACTGCTGAGTTTTCCAAATTTGCTGGCGTATTG
>NW_011495032.1:13839659-13844806 GCF_000754665.1 Bison bison bison
TTGCTGGCGTATTGAGTGCAGCACTTTCACAGCATCATCTTTCAGGATTTGAAATAGCTCAACTGGAATTCCATCCCCTCCACTAGCTTTGTTCATAGTGATGCTTCCTAAGGCCCACTTGACTTTGCATTCCAGAATGTCTGGCTCTAGGTGAGTGATCACATCATCATGGTTATCTGGGTCATGAAGATCTTTTTTGTACAGTTCTTTGTGTATTCTTGCCACCTCTTCTGAATATCTTCTGCTTCTGTGAGGTCCATACCATTTCTGTCCTTTATTGTGCCCATCTTTGCATGAAATATTCCCTTGGTACCTCTAATTTTCTTGAAGAGATTTCTAGTCTTTCCCATTCTATTGTTTTCCTTTATTTCTTTGCACTGATCACTGAGGAAGGCTTTCTTGTCTCTCCTTGCTATTCTTTAGAACTCTGCATTCAAATGGGTGTATCTTTCCTTTTCTCCTTTGCCTTTAGCTTCTCTTCTTTTCTCAGCTATTTGTAAGGCCTCCTCAGACAACCATTTTACCTTTTTGCATTTCTTTTTCTTGGGGATGGTCTTGATCACTGCCTCCTGTACAATGTCATGAACTTCCATCCATAGTTCTTCAGGCACTCTATCAGTTCTAATCCCTTGAATCTGTTTGTCACTTCCACTGCATAATCGTAAGTGATTTGATTTAGGGCATACCTGAATGGTCTAGTGGTTTTCCCTACTTTCTTCAATTTCAGTCTGAATTTGGCAATGAGTTTATGATCTGAGCCACACTAAGCTCTTAGTCTTGTTTTTGCTGACTGTATAGAGCTTCTCCATCTTTGGCTGCAAAGAATATAATCAATCTGATTTTGGTATTGACCATCTGGTGATGTCCATGTGTAGAGTCTTCTCTTGTGTTGTTGGACGAGAGTGTTTGTTATGACCAGTGCATTCTCTTGGCAAAACTGTTAGCCTTTGCTTCATTTTGTACTCCAAGGCCAAATTTGCATGTTACTCCAGGTATCTGTTGACTTCCTTCTTTTGCATTCCAGTCCCCTATAATGAAAAGTACATCTTTTGGGGGATGTTAGTTCTAGAAGGTCTTGTAGGTCTTCATAGAATCATTCAACTTCAGCTTATTCAGCATCACTGTTCGGGGCATAGACTTGGATTACTGTGATATTGAATGGTTTGCCTTGGAAACCAACAGAGATCATGCTGTTGTTTTTGAGATTGCATCCACATATTGCATTTTGGACTCTTTTATTGACTATGAGGGTTACTCTATTTCTTTTAAGGGATTCTTACCCACAGTAGTGGATATAATGTCATCTGAGTTAAATTCACCCATTCCAGTCCATTTTAGTTCACTGATTCCTAAAATGTCGATATTCACTCTTGTTGCCATCTCCTGTTTGACCATTTCCAGTTTACCTTGATTCACGAAACTAACTTTCCAGGTTCCTATGCAATATTGCTCTTTACAGCATCAGACTTTACTTCCATCACCAGTCACATCCACAACTAGGTGTTGTTTTTGCTTTGGCTCTATCTCTTCATTTTTCTGGAGTTATTTCTCCACTCTTCTCCAGTGGCATATTGGGCACCTACTGACCTGGGGAGTTCATCTTTCAGTGTCCTATCTTTTTGCCTTTTCATACTATTCATGGGGTTCTCAAGGAAAGAATACTGAGGTAGCTTGCCATTCCCTTCTCCAGCTGACCATATTTTGTCAGACCTCGCACCATGACCTGTCCATCTTGGGTGGCCCTACATAGCATAGCTCATAGGTTCATTGAGTTAGACAAGGCTATGGTTCATGTGATCGGTTTGATTAGTTTTCTGTGATTGTGGTTTTCATTCTGTCTGCCCTCTTATGGAGAAGGATAAGAGGCTTATGGAAGCTTCCTGATGGGAGAAACTGACTGAGGGGGAAACTGGTTCTTGTTCTGATGGTGGGGCCATACTCAGTAAATCTTTAATCTAATTTTCTGTTGACCGCGGGTCCGTGTTCCCTCCCTGTTGTTTGACCCGAGGCTAAACTATGGTGGAGGTAATGAAGATAATGGCTACCTCCTTCAAAAGGTCCAGTGCATGCACTACCCACTCAGTGCCCCCAACCCTGCAGCAGGCCACCACAGACCCACGCCTCCACTGGCGACTCCTGGATACTCACGGGCAAGTCTGGGTCAGTCTCTTACGGGGTCACTGTCCTTTCTCTTGGGTCCTGGTGTGCAGTGTTTTGTTTGTGCCCTCCAACAGTCTTTTTCCACAGTCCTGTGTAAATTCTGGAAGCCCTTTTATGGGGTTAATGGCGACCTCCTCCAAGAGGGTTTATGCTATACTCAGGTCTGCTGCATCCAGAGCCCCTGCCCCTGCGGCAGGCCACTGCTGACACATACCTCTGCAGGAGACAGTCAAGCACTCAAAGGCCACGTCTGGCTCAGTCTCTGTGGGTTCTCCTGGTGCACACAAGGTTTTGTTTGAGCCTTCCGAGGGTCTCTGACAGGTATGGGGTTTGATTCTAAATGCAATTTCACCCTCCTACTGTCTTTTGGGGGGCTTTTCCTTTGCCCTTGGACGCGGGGTATCTATTTTTGGTGGGATCCAACATTCTCCTATTGATAGTTGTTCAGCCATGAGTTGTAATTTTGGAGTTCTCATAGGAGACAATGAGTGCATGTCCTTCTACTCCACCATCTTGGATATCCGTGGGTCAAGTGCTCATAATTATTCCAGTTTCAACTGGGAAGGGGAAAGATAGAGAGGAGCAGGGTGCACAAAACATGACCACCCAGGAGCTCTCAGATCCTCTTAGAACTGGCTGTGGTCATTTAGGCACTATGATATATATTTGCTACAGTAGTCTTGAGAGGGGTAATATGTTAAAGCATACACTTATAGGGCCTTCTCGTGGGTTCCATGGTAGAATACAGAGGAGGCTGTCTCTAGTTTTGATGGGAGGAGTAATGGAAAAGCTTCCTGGCAAGGTGGCACCTGAGCTGAGCCCTGGGGGAGCATTAGTGGTTAGTCTGGTGAGACAATGAGAAAAGGGGCTGCAGGCAGATGAGAACAGCATATTCAAAGCACAGAAGGAGGTTTGGGGGGCAAGATAGCAAGATGAGTTCACACTTTCACACTTTGGGCATCTTCTGCCACCCTTTCCCAAATTCGTATCAGAAAACTCTTCAATTTCTTTATTCTGAAAGTGATTTAAGTCTCCAACAGAACTTGTAAGGATAGTGAGAGATGAGGCTGGAGAGGTATGCAGAGGCTATCATGAAGCTTCATAACTTCAGTTAATTAAGATAGTAGTTACCATAGTAGAAGAGTAGTTACTATTTATTAAGCAACTACATACCAGACACTTGATGCACGGTATGTCATTTAACACTCACGGAATCCAGAAAGTCAGTATTATTATACTCATGTTACACACAAAGCAACAGAGACTCATGTAGCTTAAATTTACGTGTCACAGTAAGAAAGCTATGAAACAGCAGGGCTGGATTTTGAATCTAATCATTCAAGTTTTCAGCCTTAACACTTTTTTCTTTAAAAAAAGCAGGAGGGTGGGGGAATGCTATATTTGGAAATGAAGAAAAAAGAAACAAACATTTATGTGGCTTAAGATACGGCCTGTTGGGATTATTTCAGCACTCAATGTGGTTTAAAGTATTCATGATCATATCTTTACAGGTAAATGTTATACATATTTTTTATCTTCTATTTTTGTTCTTTCCAAACATTTTAGAAAAAAAAAGTATTTTCATGAAGCAGAACTTGGTGTTAATGCCCAGAAGGTAAAGTAAATGAAAATGGAGTGTCTCAGGGTGCTTGGAGGTGGGAGGTTGATGAAGTGTCAGCATCCTTCGTTCTCTCCTCTCAGCCATTTCCCCCAAACTCAGGGACTCTACGGCTCTTGTCTACAGCCCCCAATAATATTTAGAATCCTAAACATTTGTCTACATACCGTTCAAGCAAATGGATCCAGGAAATAGAGAAATGCCATGTGTAAGTGACAGAGGTGTATCTTTGCCAAGGTGGAAGTCTGTGGCCGTGCAGAGGGCCCTGGTCACCCAGTGGACCCACTCCTGTGTTGTCATAGGTGCTCCTGTGACCTAGAGGAGGGCAGAACCAATCACAGACCTGGTTTAATGCCTACCACCAGGATAGCCACCTCCTTAGTGAGGTCCTGACTTTTGTTCTCAGGGTCATGGAAGGAAACAGTGAGATTATACCTTATTTTGAGACTTATTTATTTACTTTTGGCAGTCTTTGTTGCTGCGTGAACTTTTCTCTAGATATGGTGAGCTGAAGCTGCTCTCTAGTTGCAGTGCATGGCGGTGGCATGTAGGATCTTCCAGGACCAGGGAGTGAACCTGTGTCTCCTGCACAGGTGGGCAGATTCTTTACTGATGAGCCCCCAGGGAAGCCCAGTTATACTTTACTTTAGATGGGAAATTGCCATAACTCTTTTTGGAAAAGTTCCCAATTAGACACAGCAAATGATAAAGTCACCGAGGAACAATGCCCCGTGGCTGGTGCTCTTTGTTTCAGGATCCTTCCCAAGGGCGGGGGCAGAAAGCATCATGAAGTAATTCACACCTGTCCAAACATAAATTGTTTTATTGCCAGCACAAGCCAGACTTAAATCTCTGCTCCTCTTGGGAGGTACGGGGGGTTTCAGCACAGCACACTGTGATGACCAGTGGCCTGCTTTGCTGGGATGGAAGAGGCTCTGAGGAAGTGGGATTTTCAGTAGTGAAACGAAGTGAGTCCTAGGAAAACCAAAACAAACTGAATCACCTTACCACAGCTCAACCTATCACAAACTTCAGGGTGTTAACTGGCTCCAGTTATGGCCAGATCCTTTGGAGTTCCAGAGGCACAAATCAGAGCCTCAGCCTTACTGAACATCAAAAAGGGTTTTAAACTGAAGAAAGTAGGGAAAACCACTAGACCATTCAGGTATGACCTAAATCAAATCAACAAAAAGATTAAAGGGATTAGATCTGATAGAGTACCTGAAGAACTATGGACAGAGGTTTAAGACATTGTACAGGAGGCAGTGATCAAGACCATCCCCAAGAAAAAGAAATGCAAAAAGGTAAAATGGTTGTCTGAGGAGGCCTTACAAATAGCTGAGAAAAGAAGAGAAGCTAAAGGCAAAGG
>NW_011495032.1:13845106-13846111 GCF_000754665.1 Bison bison bison
AAAAGATCTTCATGACCCAGATAACCATGATGATGTGATCACTCACCTAGAGCCAGACATCCTGGAATGCAAAGTCAAGTGGGCCTTAGGAAGCATCACTATGAACAAAGCTAGAGGAGGGGATGGAATTCCAGTTGAGCTATTTCAAATCCTGAAAGATGATGCTGTGAAAGTGTTGCACTAAATACACCAGCAAATTTGGAAAACTCAGCAGTGGCCACAGGACTGGAAAAAGTTAGTTTTCATTCCAATCCCAAAGAAAGGCAACACCAAAGAATGTTCAAACCACTGCACCATTGTACTCATCTCACATGCTAGCAAAGTGATGCTCAAGATTCTCCAAGCCAGGCTTCAGCAGTACGTGGACTGTGAAATCCCAGATGTTCAAGCTGGTTTTAGAAAAGGCAGAGGAACCAGGGATCAAATTGCCAACATCCGTTGGCTCATCAAAAAAGCAAGAGAGTTCAAGAAAAACATCTACTTCTGCTTTATTGACTACACCAAAGCCTTTGACTGTGTGGACCACAATAAACTGTGGAAAATTCTGAAAGAGATGGGAATATCAGACCACCTGACCTACTTCTTGAGAAACCTATATGCAGGTCAAGAAGCAACAGTTAGAACTGGACATGGAACAACAGACTGGTTCCAAATAGGAAAAGGAGTACGTCAAGGCTGTATATGGTCACCCTGCTTATTTAACTTCCATGCAGAGTACATCATGAGAAATGCTGGGCTGGAAGAAGCACAAGCTGGAATCAAAATTGCAGGGAGAAATACCAATAACCTCAGATATGCAGATGACACCACCCTTATGGCAGAAAGTGAAGAGGAACTCAAAAGCCTCTTGATGAAAGTGAAAGAGGAGAGTGAAAAAGTTGACTTAAAGCTCAACATTCAGAAAAGTAAGATCATGGCATTTGGTCCCATCACTTCATGAGAAATAGATGGGGAAACAGTGTCAGACTTTATTTTTCTGGGCTCCAAAATCACCGCAAATGGTGA
>NW_011495032.1:13846211-13850140 GCF_000754665.1 Bison bison bison
CCAGTACTTTGGCCACCTCATGCAAAGAGTTGACTCATTGAAAAAGACTCTGATGCTGGGAGGGATTGGAGGCAGGAGGAGAAGGGGACGACAGAGGATGAGATGGCTGGATGGCATCTCCAATTCGATGGACGTGAGTTTGAGTGAACTCCGGGAGTTGGTGATGGACAGGGAGGCCTGGCATGCTATGATTTATGGGCTGGGAAAGAGTCGGACATGGCTGAGTGACTGAACTGAACTGAACTGAAAATCACTGCAGATGGTGACTGCAGCCATGAAATTAAAGGCACTTGATTCTTGGAAGAAAAGCTATGACCAACCTAGACAGCATATTAAAAAGCAGAGATATTACTTTGTCAACAAATGTCCATCTAGTCAAGGCTATGGTTTTTCTAGTAGTCATGTATGGATGTAAGAATTGGACTACAATGAAAGCTGAGCACTGAAGTATTGATGCTTTTGAACGTGGTGTTGGAGAAGACTCTTGAGAGTCCCTTGGACTGCAAAGAGATCCAATCAGTCCATCCTAAAGGAAATCAGTCCTGAATATTCATTGGAAGGACTGATGCTGAACCTGAAACTCCAATACTTTGGGCACCTGATGCAAAGAACTGACTCATTTGAAAAGACCCTGTTGCTAGGAAAGACTGAAGGCAGGAAGACCAGGGAACGTCAGAGGATGAGATGGCTGGATGGCACAACAGAATTTATGGACATGAGTTTGAGTTAACTCTGGGAGTTTGATTGACAGGGAAGCCTGGAGTGCTGCAGTCCACAGGGTCGCAAAGAGTTGCACACGACTGAGTGACTGAACTGAACCACTTTACACCCTTGGGGCAGGTCTTCCCAGGTGATGCAGTGGTAAAGAATCTGTTTGCAATGCAGGAGACATGAGTTCAATCCTTTGGTCAGGGAGATTCCCTGGAGGAAGGGATGGCAACCCACTCAAGTGTTCTTGCCTGGGAAGTTCCAAGGATAGAGGAGCCTGGTGGGCTACAATCCACGGGTCACAAAGAGTTGAACATGGCTCAGTCCCTAAACAACAACAATACCTCTGGGGCAGCATGTGCAGGCTCTTCTTGCAGTTCCTAGAACCAACGTTGGAATCAAGATGTCTCTTGATTGCCTGCTCTCCTGACCTCGTCCCCTCCCCCATCCCAGTGCTTTCTTAGTTAAACTTTATCAAGACTTACCCTTTGGACTGGGTTCACAGGAACACTCCAATTCTTCCTTTGATGAGGAGAAGCATCATGACAGAGTCTGATTGAGTATGATGCTGGCAACATGATAGTTGTCCTTTCACAGGCAGCCCAAAGAAGAGGAGAGGAGAGGTCTGTCAGGACCGCTTCCTTGCCCACTCAGACCTGATATTCTGACTTTATTATCCACAGGATAGTGAGAAGTTCTCACTGTTCCTGAAAGGGGAAATATAAGTCCAGTCCTTTGAGGTAATGGTCAATTGTAATCTCTTAAAAGTCTTAAGTGAAAGTGAAGTCACTCAGTCATGTCTGGCTCTTTGCAACCCCGTGGAATATAGCCTACAAGGCTCCTCCCTCCATGGGTTTCTACAGGTAAGAATACTGGAGTGGGTTGCCATTTCCTTCTCCAGGGGAACTTTCTGACCCAGGGATTGAACCCGGGTCTCCCGCATTGCAGGCAGACGCTTTAACCTCTAAGCCACCAGGGAAAGAAGGTTAATAAACCAAGTTATAGCCCTTGGTGCTGCTCCATGGGCAGCACTGACACTCATTGTTTGTCCCCTGACCACCCATTCTGGATTTTCCTTACCCTTGACCAACATTTTGGTCTGATTTGGTTGCTTGCCTGGTGTAGTGACACAGACCTTCATTTCTGATGGATTTCAGCCCTTAGTTGCTTGATTCTTTTCAGATCACTTTTGACGCATTGCTGTTTAACAGATATTTATTGGACACAGAAGAGCGAAGAGAAGCCTCTGTGAATACCTTGGGTTCTAGACATTCTCCTCTCTGTAGCAGCAACTCTGGCTCCTCAAGGGAATCATCATCAATCATGCCTGCCAGTATAGTAACTCTTTTTCACCTACTAGTTCACTGGCTTGTGGAGCCCAGTGGTCAGGTGGCAGTTGGACCCTTGGTTCAGTGGAAACCTTCGCCAAAGAGTTCCCACTCTGGGACTTAGAACATCTTAATTTAACAGAGACTAAGTCTGTGGGAATGAGAAGCTCAAATTCTGCAAGTGGGTCATTTAGAGTTATGGTGGAACAGGGTCAAATCTATATCACATAGGATATGTATCTCTATTTAATCTGTCTATCTATCTAATCAATTACACCATGAAGGATCGCACCCCAGCCCCACAAGGTTTTTTCCCTTTGCTGGTACCTTAGCTGAGATTTCAAATGCCATTCCACTGTTCTATCAAGTTAACTGCTTCCAAGTGACAGAATACATTTTAAAACTAATAAACTCTATAGCTATGAGCCTGGTGTTGCACTTCCATTGCTATAAAATGAGTCCTTTACTCTGAGGAAATGTCATGTGTTAGTAGATTAGGTGTTATGGGGGTTCGTAGATGGAGGTGTCAGAACAGGCACTGTGTGCATGGAAGGCAAGCCCATCTCTAGAGTATCAGTATGATGGATCACTGCTCTCTCAAGGTAGAAGGGGTCTAATGTAACTGGCCTGCCACCAGGTTAGCATTGAAACATGTATACTATCATATGTGAAATAGATCGCCAGTCCAGGTTCGATGCATGAGGCAGGGTGCTCAGGGCTGGTGCACTGGGATGACCCTGAGAGATGGGATGGGGAGGGAGGTGGGAGGGAGGGTTTGGATGGGGAACACATGTACACCCATGGCTGATTCATGTGAATGTATGGCAAAAGCCACAATATTGTAAAGTAATTAGCTTCCAATTTAAAAAAAATTTTAAAGGCAGAATGTCATATGCTGGATCTGGTTAACAGGTCTTTCCAAGATTGAAGCCATATCAAGGGATTAGCATCAGTCTCTGATCCTGGCAGGTAGGGAATTCAGTAGCAGCAGAAGCTGGACTCAGCCTTCTTGAGAGCAAACCCATGTATTTTTGACCCATGCTTAGTTTCCATTCTTGCCACCTTGGTTTCATGGCCCTATTGCATAAGCACAGGATGACTCAGTAACAAGCCGATTGACATTCATTGTCTACTTGGTGTTGAGAGCCTTGTGTGAGATTGTTGTTCTCTGGTAAGGCTTGCCTGGTGACTCAGACAATAAAGATTCTGCCAGAAGTGCAGGATACCTGGGTTTGATCCCTGGATAGGGAAGATCTCCTGAAGAAGGGAATGGATACCCCACTCCAGTGTAAGTATTAATATGTGATAACAGATCTTCAGGGCTTCCCAGGTGGTGCTAGAGGTAAAGAACCCACTTGCCAGTACTGGAAATGTAAGAGATCTTGGTTCAGCCCCTGGATCAGGAAGATCCCCTGGAGTAGAGCATGGCAACCCACTCCAGTATACTTGCGTGGGAAATCCCATGGACAGAGGAGCTTGGTGGGCTATAGCTCATAGGGTCACAAAGAGTCAGGCATGACTGAAGTGACTTAGCACACATGCAACAGATTTGCATGCATTGTGTTCACTCCCATTAGTCTATGTACACGTAGTTTTGGTAGACATTGTTGTCTCAAGTCTTGTTCCTTCTCAGTACTGACCATTTTATTAAATCATTTCCCACTGCTCAGGAGTCAATACACATCCTTTCCTCAGGCCACTTCTCCTTCAGTATAAAATGATAACCAATGTATTGCTCTTCAGTTCAGTTCAGTTCAGTCGTTCAGTCGTGTCCGACTCTTTGCAACCTCATAAATTGCAGCATGCCAGGCCTCCCTGTCCATCACCAACTCCTGGAGTTCACTCAGACTCACGTCCATCGAGTCCATGATGCCATCCAGCCATCTCATCTTC
>NW_011495032.1:13850405-13854400 GCF_000754665.1 Bison bison bison
TGGACTGGTTGGATCTCCTTGCAGTCCAAGGGACTCTCAAGAGTCTTCTCCAACACCACAGTTCAAAAGCATCAATTCTTCGGCACTCAGCCTTCTTCACAGTCCAATTCTCACATCCATACATGACCACAAGAAAAACCATAGCCTTGACTAGACAGATCTTTGTTGGCCTTAACTCTGTCCAATGGAAGGATTAACCCCTTTCAAGGTAATCAAGAGCAGCAGCTCACCCCTGGCTGGATCCAGCATATATCACTCTGCCTTTTTTTTTTTTTTTTTTAATTTTAATTGGAGGCTAATTACTTTACAATATTGCGGTGGTTTTTGCCATACATTCACATGAATCAGCCATGGGTATACATGTGTTCCCCATCCAGACCCTCCTTCCACCTCCCTCTCCATCCCATCTCTCAGGGTCATCCCAGTGCACCAGCCCTGAGCAACCTGCCTCATGCATCGAACCTGGACTGGCGATCTATTTCACATATGATAGTAAACATGTTTCAATGCTATTCTCTCAAATTATCCCACCCTTGCCTTCTCCCACAGAGTCCAACAGTCTGTTCTTTACATCTGTGTCTCTTTTGCTGTCTCACATATAGGGTCATCATTACCATCTTTCTAAATTCCATTTATATGTGTTAATATACTGTATTGGTATTTTTCTTTCTGACTTACTTCACTCTGTATAATAGGCTCCAGTTTCATCCACCTCGTTAGAACTGATTCAAATACATTCTTTTTAATAGCTGAATAATATTCCATTGTGTATATGTACCACAGCTTTCTTATCCATTCATCTGCTGATGGACATCTAGGTTGCTTCCATGTCCTGGCTATTATAAACAGTGCTGCAATGAACATTGAGGTATATGTGTCTCTTTCAGTTCTGATTTTCTCAGTGTATATGCCCAGCAGTGGGATTGCTGGGTCGTATGGCAGTTCAACTTCCAGCTTTTTAAGGAATCCCCACACTGTTCTCCATAGTGGCTGTACTAGTTTGCATTCCCACCAACAGTGTAAGAGGTTTCCTTTTTCTCCACACCCTCTCCAGCATTTATTATTTGTAGACTTTTTGATAGCAGCCATTCTGACTGGCATGACATGGTATCTCATTGTGGTTTTGATTTGCATATCTCTGATAATGAGTAGTGTTTAACATCTTTTCATGTGTTTGTTAGCCATTTGTATATTTTCTTTGGAGAAATGTTTGTTTAGTTCTTTGGCCCATTTTTTGATTGGGTCGCTTTTTTTTCTGGAATTGAGCTGCAGGAGCTACTTGTATATTTTTGAGATTAATCCTTTGTCAGTTGCTTCATTTGCTATTATTTTCTCCCATTCTGAAGGTTATCTTTTCACCTTGCTTATAGTTTCCTTCGTTGTGCAAAAGTTTTAATTAGGTCCCATTTGTTTATTTTTGCTTTTATTTCCATTATTCTGGGAGGTGGGTCAAAGAGGATCCTGCTGTGATTTATGTCAGAGAGTGTTTTGCCTATGTTTTCCTCTAGGAGTTTTATGGTTTCTGGTTTTACATTTAGATCTTTAATCCATTTTAAGTTTATTTTTGTGTATGGTGTTAGAAAGTGTTCTAGTTTCATTCTTTTATAAGTGGTTGACCAGTTTTCCCAGCACCACTTGTTAAAGAGATTGTCTTTTTTCCAATGTATATTATTGCCTCCTTTGTCAAAGATAAGGTGTCCATAGGTGCATGGATTTATCTCTGGGCTTTCTATTTTGTTCCAATGATCTATGTTTCTCTCTTTGTGCCAGTACCATACTGTCTTGATGACTGTTGCTATGTAGGATAGCCTGAAGTTGGGCAGGTTGATTCCTCCAGTCCCATTCTTCTTTCTTAAGATTGCTTTGGCTATTCGAGGTTTTTTGTAATTCCATACAAATTGTGAAATTATTTGTTCTAATTCCCTGAAAAATACCATTGGTAGCTTGATAGGGATTGCATTGAATCTATAGATTGCTTTGGGTAGTATACTCATTTTCACTATATTGATTCTTCCAATCCACGAACATGGTATATTTCTCCATCTATTTGTGTTATCTTTGATTTCTTTCATCAGTGTTTTATAGTTTTCTATATATATGGTCTTTTGTTTCTTTAGGTAGATATATTCCTAAGTATTTTATTCTTTTCATTGCAATGGTGAATGGAATTGTTTCCTTAATTTCTCTTTCTGTTTTCTTATTGTTAGTGTATAGGAATGCAAGGGATTTCTGTGTGTTAATTTTGTATCCTGCAGCTTTACTGAATTCATTAATTAGTTCTAGTAATTTTCTGATGGAGTCTTTAGGGTTTTCTATGTAGGGGATCATGTTATCTGCAAACAGTGAGAGTTTTACTTCTTCTTTTCCAATTTGGATTCCCTTTTCTTCTCTGATTGCTGTGGCCAAAACTTCCAAAACTATGTTGAATAGTAGTGGTGAGAATGGGCATCCTTGTCTTGTTCCTGACTTTAGGGAAAATGCTTTCAATTTTTCACCATTGAAGATAATGTTTGCTTTGGGTTTATCATATATGGTTTTTATTATCTTGAGGTATGTTCCTTCTGTGATGGCTTTCTGGAGGGTTTTTATCATAAATGGATGTTGAATTTTGTCAAAGGCTTTCTCTGCATCTATTGAGATAATCATATGGTTTTTATCTTTTAATTTGTTAATGTGATGTATCACATTGATTGATTTGCAAATGCTGAAGAATCCTTGCATCCCTGGGATAAAGCCCACTTGGTCATGATGTATGATCTTTTTAATATGTTGTTGGATTCTGTTTGCTAGACTTTTGTTAAGGATTTTTGCATCTATGTTCATCAATGATATCGGCCTGTAGTTTTCTTTTTTTGTGGCATCTTTATTTTGTTTTGGCCTTAGGGTGATGGTGGCCTCATAGAATGAGTTTGGAAGTTTACCTTCCTCTGCAATTTTCTGGAAGAGTTTGAGTAGAATAGGTGTTAGCTCTTCTCTAAATTTTTGGCAGAATTCAGCTGTGAAGCCATCTGGTCCTGGGCTTTTGTTTGTTGGAAGATTTCTGATTATGGTTTTGATTTCTGTGCTTGTGATGGGTCTGTTAAGATTTTCTATTTATTCCTGGTTCAGTTTTGGAAAGTTATACTTTTCTAAGAATTTGTCCATTTCTTCCAAGTTGTCCATTTTATTGGCATATAGTTGCTGATAGTAGTCTCTTATTATCCTTTGTATTTCTGTGTTGTCTGTTGTGATTTCTCCATTTTCATTTCTAATTTTGTTGATTTGATTCTTCTCCCTTTGTTTCTTGATGAATCTGGCTAATGGTTTGTCTATTTTATTTATCTTCTTGAAGAACCAGCTTTTAGCTTTTTTGATTTTCACTATGGTCTCTTTTGTTTCCTTTGCATTTATTTCTTCCCTAATTTTTGTGATTTCTTTCCTTCTACTAACCCTGGGGTTCTTTATTTCTTCCTTTTCTGTTGCTTTAGGTGTAGAGTTAGGTTATTTATTTGATTTCTCTCCTGTTTCTTGAGGTAGGCTTGTATTGCTATGAACCTTCCCCTTAGCACGGCTTTTACTGAATCCCATAGGTTTTGGGTTGTTGTGTTTTTATTTTCATTCGTTTCTGTGCATATTTTGATTTATTTTTTTATTTCTTTTGTGATTTGTTGGTTATTCAGAAGTGTGTTGTTTAGCTTCCATATATTTGTATTTTTCATAGTTTTTTTCCTGTTCATTTCAGTTCAGTTCAGTCACTCAGTCATGTCTGACTCTTTGTGACCCCATGAATCGCAGCACGCCAGGCTTCACTGTCCATCACCAACTCCCAGAGTCCACCCAAACCCATGTCCATTGAGTAAGTGATGCCATCCAACTATCTCATCCTCTGTCATCCCCTTTTCCTCCTGCCCTCAAACTTTCCCAGCATCAGGGTCTTTTCAAATGAGTCAGCTTTTTGCATCAGGTGGCCAAAGTATTGGAGTTTCAGCTTCAACATCACTCCTTCCAATGAACAC
>NW_011495032.1:13854500-13886875 GCF_000754665.1 Bison bison bison
CTTGACTAGACAGACCTTTGTTGGCAAAGTAATGTCTCTGCTTTTTAATATGCTGTCTAAGTTGGTCATCGGAGAAGGCAATGGCAACCCACTCCAGTCCTCTTGCCTGGAAAATCCCACGGGTGGAGGAGCCTGGTAGGCTGCAGTCCATGAGGTCGGGAAGAGTCGAACACGACTGAACGACTTCCCTTTCCCTTTTCCCTTTCATGCATTGGAGAAGGCCATGGCAACCCACTCCAGTGTTCTTGCCTGGAGAATCCCAGGCACGGGGGAGCCTGGTGGGCTGCCGTCTATGGGGTCGCACAGAGTCGGACACGACTGAAGCGACTTAGCAGCAGCAGCAGCAGCAAGTTGGTCATAACTTTCCTTCCAAGGAGTAAACGTCACTTAATTCCATGGCTGCAATCACCATCTGCAGTGATTTTTTATCCCAGAAAAATAAAGTCAGCCACTGTTTCCACTGTTTCCCCATCTATTTGCCATGAAGTGATGGGACTGGATGCCATGATCTTAGTTAGTTGACATCTAATCTTACCGCACTGTGATCAGAAAAGATGCTTGAGATAATTTCGGTTTTTTTGAATTTACCAAGGCTAGATTTATGGCCCAGGATATGATCTATCCTGGAGAAGGTTCTGTGTGCACTTGAGAAAAAGGTGAAATTCATTGTTTTAGGGTGAAATGTCCTATAGATATCATATGGTTTAACTGGTCCATTGTATCATTTAAAGTTTGTGTTTCTTTGCTAATTTTCTGTTTAGTTGATCTATCCATAGGTGTGAGTGGGGTATTAAAGTCTCCCACTGTTATGGTGTTACTGTTAATTTCCCCTTTCATATTTGTTAGCATTTGCCTTACATATTGTAGTGCTCCTGTGTTGTGTGCATATATATTTATAATTGTTATATTTTCTTCTTGGATTGATTCATTGATCATGATGTAGTGTCCTTTGTCTATTTTCACAGCCTTTATTTCAAAGTCTATTTTATCCGATATGAGTATTGCTACTCCTGCTTTCTTTTGGTCTCCATATGTGTGAAATATCTTTTTCCAGTCCTTCACTTTCAGTCTGTATGTGTCCCTAGGTTTGAGATGGGTCTCTTGTAGACAGCATACATAGGCGTCTTGTTTTTGTATCCATTCAGCCAGTCTTTGTCTTTTGGTTGGGGCATTCAATCCATTTACATTTAAGGTAATTATTGATAAGTATGACCCTATTGCCATTTACTTTGTTGTTTTGGGTTTGTGTTTATAATTCGTTTCTATGTTTCCTGTCTAGAGAAGCTCCTTTAGCATTTGTTGGAGAGCTGGTTTAGTGGTGCTGAATTCTCTGAGCTTTTGCTTGTCTGTAAAGCTTTTGATTTCTCCTTCATATTTGAATGAGATCCTTGCTGGGTATAGTAATCTTGGTTGTAGGTTTTTCTCTTTCATCATTTTAAGTATGTCCTGCCATTCCCTTCGGGCTTGAAGAGTTTCTGTTGAAAGATCAGCTGTTATCCTTATGGGGATCTCCTTGTGGGTTAATTGTTATTTTTCCCTTGCTGCTTTTAATATTTGCTCTTTGTGCTTGATCTTCATTAATTTGATTAATATGTGTCTTATCCTATCTTCTGCCTCAGTTATTCTACTGTTGGTTCCCTCCAGAGTGCCTTTGAGCTCAGCTATTGCATTATTCATTATTGATTGACTCTTTTTTATTTCTTCTAGGTCCTTGTTAAACTTTTCTTACATCTTCTCAATCCTTGTCTCCAGACTATTTATCTGTAACTCCATTTTGTTTTCAAAATTTTGGATCATTTTTACTATCATTATTCTGAATTCTTTTTCAGTTAGACTCCCTATCTCCTCTTTTGTTTGGTTTGGTGGGCTTTTATCACATTCCTTTACCTGCTGAATATTTCTCTGCCTTTTCATCTTTTTTTAGGTTGCTGTGTTTGGGGTGGCCTTTCAGTATGCTGGAAGTTTGTGGTTCCTCTTTATTGTGGAGGTTCCTCCCTGTGGGTGGGGTTGGATGAGTGGCTTGTCAAGGTTTCCTGGTTAGGGAAGCTTGCTTTGGTGTTCTGGTGGGTGGAGCTGGATCTCTTCTCTCTGGAGTGCAATGAAGTGTCCAGGAGTCAATTTTGAGGTGTCTATGGATTTGGTGTGACTTTTGGCCACCTGTATTTTTGTGCTCAGGGTTATGTTCCTGCTTTGTTGGAGAATTAGCTTGGTATGTCTTGCTCTGAAACTTGTTGGCTCTTGGGTGGAGCTTGGTTTCAGTGTAGGTATGGAGGCTTTTGGATGAGCTTTTGTTGATTAATGGTCCCTGGAGTCAGGAGATTTCTGGTGATCTCAAGTTTTGGTTTTAGGCCTCCTGCCTCTGGCTTTTAGTCTTATTCTTGTAGTAGCCTTAAGACTTCTCCATCCATACAGCAACGATGACAAAACATCTTGGTCTTCAGGTCCTCCAACCAACTGAAATACAGAGAAGGCTGGTTGTCAGCCTGGATCCAGAAAGTGTAATTATTTGTCTCTGGGGCCACAAAGAACCCACTGAGCTGTGCTCTGGAAAGTAGAGGAACACAGAGAAAGAAATGAGGGCAACCAAGTCCAGTATCACTGACCCAACAAACCACTCTGCCTTTTTTGAGCCAGGCCCAAGTCCTTTCTTCCTCTGACAGTTGCCATAGAGAGCCCCCGATGATCCATGACTGTGGATTGAAGGACAGGTACTAGTAAAGCAGAGTTAGGGAATACAAGCCTAAGCCACCTGTCTCTGTACTTTGCTCAGGTGTCCTGGACTGACTTCAATCTAATGCTGAACGTATCCCTTCCGTTATGTCATGCATTGCTCATCCCCACCTGCACCTGTGGTGTGCTGGGTCTGATAGCACTTAACTCGGAGGAGCAGCTGTGTTTTATAGTCACTTGGTGTTCATGATGAGGACTAAATATTTATTTGTGATGAGCATCTAGCTAGTTTTCCAAATAGAGAGTTGTTTTCTGCCACAAAAGATATAACTGTGCTACAGAATCATAAGAGTCTATACCATGATTCTTCTCATGAGACTTTTGCAGAGAGTCTACACACTATTCTCACTCACAGATGCCTTTAGAACCTTCCAACCAGATGAGTCACATGGATCAGGTGGCAGGGCAGCCCTCACTACAGCCTGGACTGGGTGCAGCTCCCTTTTGGCTCTGGTCCACTCTTGATACTGTGCCTTCTTTATAGAGATCTGAGAGCTAAAGTGAGAGAGTGAGAACACAATATCTTCACTGGCTACCCATCCATCCCACTCCTAGGCTGGTCAGGATCCATCACCCATCACCAGCCATCCCTGTAGATCAAAGCACTCCGTGTGACCAGACTGTCCTGGGATATTACCATGATTATCAACCTGAAGGCAGTGGGGCAGAGGAGAACAAGACTTCACATGAGATCATTGCATTGTCTCAGGACAAGAAGAAGATTTTCTCCTGTGAGGAGGGAGAAAGGGCCATTTCTCCTAATCAGGAGGGAGGAACAGGGACATGTGGACATTCACAATGAATGTCCCTTCAAATGTCCCCATTCCAGGATTCAAGTTTATATGCCTTTCCTCTCTAGACCCTTACTTTGACACAAGAGCACTTTGGGGCTGTGTGTTTTGTCTACATTGAAAGTTTGCCACCCTATAACATGCAATCCTGGATGTGATTTTCTTCTTTGTCTGCCTTGCAGGAAACAGAAGACTTTTAAAAGCTGCCACAGAGACCCTCTGGCTCTCACAGCATGCTATAAGTGGGCAATTAGCCTCCTTTTTGCAAATCTCCCAAAGCCATCAAAAGCAGCCACCCCATAAGACAGTCCTGCTAATTATCACTTCCCCTTTATTCATCAGGTACAGCAGCTACTTGACACACCAATATCTTGCCTTTTACTTTTACCACATACCAGTTGAATAATTTAGCAATTGTGACATGGCTGCATGCCAGGGACTGGGAACACCCAGTTTAGCACCACAAAAGGGAACCCAGAGTTCTCTCCTGAATGTTTGAATGTCTGATTTCTAAGGGCACTCCCAACACCACTGTCTTTGCTGAGGTTCTTAGAAAACAGAACTTGAGCCAAAATTTTCTGCACCAAGACTTTATTGCAGGGTGGAATCCCAAGGGAAAAAGAGAAATGAGAATGGGAATAAGAAAGAACCAACTCAAGGAGGAGCATGACGGAGCTAGCCAGAGCCTCACCACAAGTGCATTAGTTGCTCAATCTTAAAGAGACACCACCAGAGGAACCATGTGACAATAACTGCATTTAGAACTGTCTATTGGAGGAGATGGGCAAGCTGTTTACATGCAGGTGGGCTTTCATTTCATGTCCCTGATTGGTCTAACTTTACCCCATTGTGTCAACTTCCTCCCAAATCCAAGCTGCATCATCACCCCTTTCAGGGAGCACCTGGAGCTTCTGAAGGCCCAAGCTAGGCAATGCTTGGCCACAGTAGTCTGTCCTCCTTGGATGGTCATGTCTGTTGAAACTTCTCAGTCTGTGGTGACAACTCCAGCAGCAGCAAATGGGCCTCAAGGTGGCAGCAATGCATGGGCTGCAGCCAGGCCCTACGTAGTTAGGGAAGAAAGCTAATGGCCAAAGCCCGGCTTTGATGTGATGATGAGTGGATCTGGGTGGCACAGAAACTGGGCCGAGTGAATATATTCATTTTCCCTTCAAGGAAATAAAGCTGGATGTTAAAGTTAAGCCTGCTTTTAAATGTGGCAAGTTGGCACTCTTAATGAGAACCTTTCCTCATTTTAGAATTTCATAGGCTCACAGGACTGGAAAGGTATGTGCAAATCATTTGCTTCAGTCTCTATATTTGTCAGATGAGAAGTGTGAGCCTTACAAACAACAAGTGGAGAAGCAAGACTGCCTCCCTCCAGTGCAGGCTTTGTTTTACAATATCACACTGATAACCCAGGTGAAGGGCAGGGGTGTTAGTGGGCACCCACTTTTGCCTTTATCGAAAGCTTTTGAAGGTGTTGGTTTAGTGAGGTAATGTCTAGGAACTGTTAAGAACACTGAAGGAAAGATGTTATGTAATTTTGAAGTGCTGTTGTTGGTTTTGGAACAAAAATACTTTAAACAATACTAGTTTGCCTTGTTGGTTAATCAGTCAGTGTTAGAAGAATCTACATTTGCAGAGGCGAGACCTGATCTTTGGATATGAAAGAGTGAAATACAGAGAAGGGAGGGCAGTCAGCAAAGGTGAGTGTGTCATGGGGAGTTACTTCCTCCCCTGAGTTATAAATCTCGATAAAACAATTTTCAGGGATTGGCTGTTCTGTGTTCACAGCTAAGTGGAAACATAACAGTCTGTGCCCTTTTCAGCACAGCCACTGAGGCAACACTGGTAGCTGTCATAAAGGTCAGTATGTACCCAGAGCAGAAACCCTTTGTTCCTTGAGAATAGCCTCATTTTGGGCCCATCTTCTTGCTTTACCCTCAGCGGACACACTGATTTCAGTGACATCTAGAGAATCTTGACACTTGTGCTGACCGTACACAGCCCTGCCCTCCACCTCTGTCAGCCTTCACTTCTGGAGCTGCACCAGCTCACAGGGATGATGCACCCATCTTTTTCATTTCACATTCCAAATAATATCCTAGGAAATGTCTTGTTTTTATTTCCTGTCTGAGAAAAAAAAAATCCTGGCTGGCTAAAATCTGTTTCCTATCACATCTTAAATTAGCCTGGCACCAATTTGCTTGAATATCTCCCCCAGGCCTGTGGGAGGAAACTGATGAGCTGGCTTTGAATTTCCAGAGTGGATGCCAACCACGGTGTCCCCTGGCACTGCTTTCAGATAATTTTTGCCCAGGCTAGAGTTTCTGACTCCACAGTGAATCCAGCCCTGAATGAGAAGACAGTTACAGACAGGAGGGAAAATAACATTTCTTTGATCTGTCAGCTCTTCTCCTTATATTCCTTTTCCCCACAGAAGGATGTATTGATATACAGCAAGAAAAATACAGAGTAAGTGCAATTCAGTGAAGTAGAGAAAAAGCATAGGTGGCTTCCAGGCAAGACTGTCTCATCAGCGGTACAGATAGAGCATTTCAACTAGTGTTTCCGCTGCAGAAAGTATGGTCACTTCCAGGGCTTGCCAGGGACTACTGTGGATGCTGGCAACCTCTCCTGGAATGGAAGTAACATTACACTTACTTTTGTGCCTTTAGAGTTTCCTATTTTATCCCTTTTAGCTTGAGAGAGGCTATTGCCCTTTTATGGCACCGCAATGCTGAAGACTGGGAAATATATAATCATGCACTTTTTGGTTGTTTCCTGCATGAGGCAGGATGTTCTTTCCAGTGAATTCTACTTTGGAGGCTTTCTGAAATGTCAATGTCTATTACCTGCATCCTAGGAGAATCCATTACAGGCTTATACAAGTGGACCCCAAAAATCAGATTTTACCTACTAATGGAAACTGAGCCGGGGCTGCAGAATTTGACCCCCTAGAAGTATGCTGCTTTTTTTCTTCTTTTCTTTTAAGGTTTATTTATTTATTTTGTTTTTTGGCTGCTGTGGGTCTTTGTTCTTATGTGCAGGCTTTTTCCAGTTGTGGCAAGCGGAGGCTACTCTTCATTGTGGTACGCGGGCTTCTTATTGCAGTGGCTTCTCTTGTTGCACACAGGCTCTAGGTACGTGGGCTTCAGGAGTTGCAGCACATGGCTCAGTAGCTGCAGCTTTCAGGCTTAGTTTCTCTGTGGCAGGCGGGATCCTCCCAAATCAGGGATGCCTTGCATTGCAAGGTGTATTCTTAAACACTGGACCATCGGAGAAGCCCTCTTCTTTTCTTTTTATATGAAGGAAACTTGTTGAATATACATGTTTCTCAGATGTGGGAGGCATGGTAAAGCCTGCAGAAATCCAGGAGGGACTGTCTCCGAGTCTTTGATAGATATTGCAGGACTCTTTGCCTCTCCTAGAATAGATACCCTTATGTATTGTCAGGCCACACCAGATGGCTGTTCTCTTGCTCTCTTATACCCTCTGCTCGGCCAGCTCCCGCTTCACACCCATGACTACCCAATCTTTTAATTATAGAGCTTAATCAGTAACTGCCTATGTGCTTGTCCACTGCCCCAGCAGCTGGTTTCCCTGGTAACTGATGACCCACTTGACATCAATTATCCCTGTAAATGGTAGCCTCCTTCTCTCCAGAGTGGCGAAGTCTGTTGTTATGTCCTGCCTGCTGTCTACAATTCGTGGTGGGGTGTCACACTGGGATCCTTTGCTTCATATATGCAGGATTCCTTGTCCAATAAATATCTCTGTTGCTGTCTCTGGGCTTTTTTCTTCAGTTGTGAGGCTAGACAACTACAAGGCATGCAGGCCTGTGGGGTACAGTCCAACGACTGGGGAGCCAGCTAGGAGGCTGAGGAGATTCTGTGAGCAACAAGGAGCTGGGAAATAAGGATGGGAACAAACTTTGGGGGGTAATCCTGAGGTGGCCGTCTACTCACACGTGGGGCTCTGGGGCAGCTGATGACCATAAACAATGTCTTTCTCTCACACTATACAGGTGATATCCTGTAAACCCCAGAGCCTATCTCCATTTTAAAAGTAGCAGCCCCCACTCATGGCTCATCTGACTGCACAGGCTATGGCTGGTGAATACAGACAAAATGCAAGGACCAGGATGATCTATGAAATACTTGGGTGTTATCTGGTCAGGTAATACAAACACCACCTGATCTACCACCCCTAGACAATTACAGACACAGGATTCAGGATTATTAACTTAAGGACAGTCTTGTGAATTGGTCATGGCCAGTTACTCAGGTCTGGTTGGGGCCTGTGGCAATGGTAAAATAATAAAAGAGTACCCATGGGCTTCTGGTCCCAGCTCTAGGGGGCCAGAGCAACAACAGTGTGATGAAACAACAGCCAGATGCAGTCCACAATGTGTTACAACAGGCAGAAGACATTACAAGTCTTCCTGGAGCCATCAAACAACGCAAAAAACCACTGCTCAGGGTCTGGAACAGCTGTGTGTAACATATGGGCCTCCCGTGGACATCAGTTATAACCAAGAACCATGAAGTTCAGGACTGGGCCAATAAAGATGGCATACTCTAGCACTTCCACGGAGAAAGCAATGGCACCCCACTCCAGTACTGTTGCCTGGAAAATCCCATGGACGGACGGGCCTGGTGGGCTGCAGTCCATGGGGTCGCTAGGAGTCGGACATGACTTCACTTTCACTTTCACTTTTCACTTTCGTGCACTGGAGAAGGAAATGGCAACCCACTCCAGTGTTCTTGCCTGGAGAATCTGAGGGACGGGGTAGCCTGGTGGGCTGCCGTCTATGGGGTCGCACAGAGTCGGACACGACTGAAGCGACTTAGCAGCAGCAGCACTTCCACCTTCCTTACAACCCAGTTGCTGCCGGACTGTGAATGGACCACTTAAAGATTAAGACGGGAAACTGCTCTCTCAACACATGGGCCAGGAGACTAGGCTAAGCCCTGTGAACTATAACCAAACATTGTAGGAGCAATTGTCCCAGTGCCTGTGCCAAGTTAACCCAGGCAACTGGTCAACACAATTCAAGATCAACTGTTGACCACCAAAGAACCATTGCCAACTGTCAGGATAAGAAATCACTTTTACCCTTCTCACAGTATCTACCCCAGGTGAACACACTACAAAATGACCCTGGTAAGGTAAGTCCCTGGTGATTTGGGTTTGCCACCCCATGGAGAATAGAATTAAAAAAGGATTTACAGATTTCACCTGTCTTCTACCTGGCCCCACCTGACTACTCGGGTAATTAATCTGTGTCCCCTACCCTACTAGAGAAAGGCACCATTGTAAAAAGCCTATCATCTGTTGCTACAGTGCCTGTCCAGTATTTGGCACCGGCTATGGGGACTGAGGGTGGACAGGTGGTGTGGAACTGCAGGCCAGGACAAAAATCACACACAGGGCTAGTATTATCTCAGAATGCTGTCACTGTTCATATTCTGCTTAATGGTCATGAACTTACCTGTACTGTGCCTATTAAACATCTTAAATTTCACCCCTAGTCTGGGAGGAAGGAATCTGCATACTTGGTGACAGTGGTGGTCTCACTTCAAAGAAGTCCTATTGTTGGGTCTACAGTGAGATGCTATTGTCATTCTCCTCTGAATTTCCTCTGGTCAATGAAAAAGTGAACCAGTGAGTACCTGGTTCCAAAGTCTGTCCACCTCTTAGAAAATTACTGTCTTTAGTCAACTGGGTGTCTTACTCCTGATACTCTAACTGCTGGTGTCTGTGTTGCATTTGGGTAATTGGTTGCAGTGCATCTCTACATAGCTGACCCTATGGATATCCCAGAAGAGGGGCGGACCAGGACTGCAAGGGCCAGTATGGTATGTAGGGATGCAGTGTATGGTCAGGCCATTCAAGATGGCTGTTCTCTTGCTCTCTGTACATCCCCTGCTCGACAAACCCTGCTTTACTCCCATGACTACCCAATCTCACAATTGTAGGGTTTAATCAGTAACTGCCTACATGCTTGCCCCCTTTATTATTTTAAAAATGCAAATTAAAAAAATACATATTTCAAGAGAGCCTCAGATACTTGTGAGACCATTAAAAATAATTATTAAATGATAAAAGCTAAAAATCACATTATAGCATATTTTAAAAGTCAAATCTCAAGTTATTGTTAGGTGCTGGGATTAGAAGTGCTTTTCATTTTATTTTCCTTTTATATCCATATTTTCCTTCTCTATAATTAATTATTACTATTATGATAAAAATTAAAGTTATTTAAATTAAAAATTTTGGGGGGTATGATATGAAAAGTGAAAAGTGAAGTCACTCAGTCATGTCCGACTCTGCGACCCTGTGGACTGTAGCCTGCCAGGCTCCTCTGTCCATGGGATTCTCCAGACAAGAATACTGGAGTGGGTTGCCATTTCCTTCTCCAGGGGATCTTCCCAACCCAGGTATCGAACCTGGGTCTCCTGCATTGCAAGCAGACGCTTTATCCTCTGAGCCACCAGGGAAGCCCCTGGGGTATGATATGGACATATGTAAACATACAAATATCTAGAAAGGTCAGAATTACCTTCAAAAGAACCTATTTTAGTTTAGTTTTCTGACATGTGTTGTTAGTTTTGTTTTTACTCCGTCAACAGCATATACATACACAAATTTTTTTTGAATGAGATAATTGTTAGTTCACATATAGTTGTAAGGACAAAAAGATTTGTTGTACAGCTTATCCAGTTTCCCCCAGTGGTAACATTTTGCTAAACTATAGTATAAGATCACAGGCAGGATATAGACATTGACACAATTTACTGATCCTATCAAGATTTTCCCAGTCTTACCTGCATGTGCTTATTTGTGTATGTGCCTATAGGTTCAGGCACACTCATGTACCAAGTTCCATATGATTTTATCACCTGTGTGATTTTATCTCCATCTTTTCAAGTATTTATTTGCTATCTGTATATCCTCTTTGGTGAAATGTCTATTAATATCTTTTTTTTTTTTTGCCCCTTTTCTAATTGGATTATTTGCTTTTTTAAATCTTGAGTTTTGAGAATTCTTCACATTATAGATATTAATCCTTTGCCACATAGGTATTTTGCAAATATTTTCTCCCGGTTTACAACTTTTCTTTTCATCTTCTTCACATGGGCTCTCACAGAGCAAAAGTTTTAAACTTAATGAGGTGCAATTTGTTGATTTTTTTTTGCTTTCATGGATTGTGATTTTGATGCCAAGTTAAAAACTCTACCTAGTCTTAGGTCACAAAGACTGTTTTTTCTCATTCTAAAACTTTTATGTATTACATTTAAGTCTACGATCCACTTTGAGTTAATTTTTGTATGATGTGTGAGACTTAGATCAAGGCTCATTTCTTCCTTTTTCCTTTCTACTTTTCTCTCTTTCCCTCTTTCTCTTTTTTCTACGATGCCCAACTGCTCTAGCAGCATTTACTGAAAGGCTATCCTATCTTCATTGAATTGCTTTCTCACATTTATAAAAAATCAGCTGGGTATATCTATGTGGATTTATTTCTGGGTGTCAACAGCATTTTGACACAGCATCCGCTTCACATGGAGAGATAGAATGAGGCGTTTACTGCTTCACTGTGCATGAAAGAAGAGGCTTTCTGTGAGGTTATTAGCGTAAGAGAGCCAAATGCAAAATCGGTGGGAAAGCACAGAACCTGGCCTACAAAGGAAATAATCTGCCTGGCAATGGCTGAAACATCAAGCCTGAGCTTTCAAAAAAAAAAAAATCGCTCTTGCTTAAGGCATACACCAGCAGGCTATGGTCAGTTCTCTGTTTCCCAATTGTCTTCTACTTTTATCACTTAAAAGCGATGGGGCTCTTTGATTCCCCACTAATTTCTGTTACAGCTAATCAAAGACTAATTTTTAGGATATCTCTTTGAGTGCTCACTGTTTCCCCGACGTTTTAATTATCACCTTCAAAATATCAATTCATCCCCTTCATCCCCTGTTGTCCATGTATGGTCACGTATCCAGACATGTGGTTGAATGGGGATACTCTTTAGGGTGTTTTCATGCTAAGAGGTCACCATGAACCTAGGGGACTCCATGAATCTTTGAGAAACCTAGCCTTGACCCACTGTACCTCACACAGGTGCCTCACAGTATTTTCTGTAAATCAGTTTGGTTAAAATTATTTTGTCCTGAATTATTCATGTTTTTTGATCACTTGGAGAAGTCTTTGAAGGATAAAATGACTGTAACCTGGAATTCTCCCCATAGTTACTTTCATCTTCATTCCCTCCACCTTTCTCTGAGATTTAACTCCTTTTAATCAGAATAATCTATAATATGGGTACACACAAGAAACACTTTACCATTTCTTAATATTAAGGGAACAAACCATCTCCTTCTCTGTAAGACATTTATACTATCCTGGCCTTTTTTATTTCCTCCTGGGAGCCAACTTCACCCCCGCTTATGTGTCTCATAACACACATGGGAAGAGACTCATTCTATCTCACTCTCCCTTGGTATTCTTCTTCTTCATTATATTTTAATCATATTTCTTCCTATTTTCCTTTCAGTAGGTGTAATGAAATATAATTTTGCAGGTTGAAATATTTATGAGGATTAAGTATGTGTTTCCATCAGGGAGTCTTAACATTTTAACTTTTTAAACTACATGAAAATAGTTTCAACATGAAATTCAAATCAAAGCTTTGTATAGAAAAAGGAAAGACTTCGGGTCTATCCCGACTGGAGGCTATTGGCATGAAAAAGCTGTAAGCAGCTAACCAGAACTGGGGAATTGCTGTGCAACTGGTTAGGGATGCATATTTGACTTTCTCTGGTTGAGCCTAAGTTGAAAGAGGGGTCAAAATTATTAAAGCTGTCAGTTATTAATCAAGTCCTGACTATTTGGGGCCAGTTATTACAGGGGTATTGTTTGGTTTCACAGACTAATGGCTACAGACAGTAGTCCATCTTCCTGGACTGCATAGTAGGTTGGCTTTCCCAGTGGCTCAGCCTGCAATGCAGGAGATGCAGGAGACACAGGAGGATTCCCCTGGAGGAGGGACTGACAACCCACTCCAGTATTCTTTCTGGGAAAATCCTATGGACAGAGGAGTCTAGCGGGCTACAGTGCATGGGGTTGCAAAAGTCAGATGTGACTGAAGCAACTGAACACACACACACACACATATATATAGAATATATATAGAAATCTCTTCTGTGGCTCAGATGGTAAAGAATCTGCCTGCAATGCAGGAGACCTGAATGCCTGCAATGCAGGAGTTCAATCCCTGAATTGGGAAGATCCCCTGGAGAAGGGAACTCTGGCCATTGTTTGTTTGTGTAAGCAACTTATCCATAAACAGATAACAGAATTAAGATTCAGACTCACGATGCAACAAGAATATGAGTTTCTATCACTTCAGTGTATTGTCTCTGGAAGGATTCCCAGAGAAAGATTGGCAGAGATAACCAAGTTGGCGAATAAGGTTGTGTTTCAGCTGATAACTGCTACTGGACATTGTTAGTCACTTATCCATCCAACTCCCATCTTCCTTCCTAGCTAAAATCTGATTTTATTCAGGTAGTAAGTCCCTTTGCCATGAAGCAGGGTTGAAGTTGATGCCTTCTCTAATTTCTGGAACTCTAATTTTTTTCAGCCAATCAGCATTTGGCATTGCCCTGGTCACCTTTCCCCCTTGCTTCCCCAGCCTAAGCATAAACATGTGACCTAACTTGGCCCAGAAAGAGTGCAACATGGAGGGAAGATTCTCTTTCTTGCTAGATGACAACAAAGGAGCTCATACATACCCTTTGCTACCGGTTGCTGTTACTGACTATAAGGGCAAAGAATCTTAGGTGAAGTTAGTGCTGTGAGTAACAGGATCAAAAGGCAAAGATAACTTGGCTTCTCCACGTGACATCAGTGAATCACTGATGACCAATTGTGCAGCTACCCTTCCTACTGACTTCTATTACATGAAATAATTTCTTCATTGCTTAAACCAGTTTGAGTTGAGTTTTCTGATATACACAGCCAAAGCAGCCAGCAAGCAGATGGAAAGACTCACGATGAGTCTTTGCCTTCATACTCTATCCCAAGTCCAGTGCTAAGCTTTTGAACATTCAATAAGGCAAAATGGCTAAAAGCCATTGCCCTGGACCCAGAATGTCTACGTTCAAGGCCATCTCCACTTTGGAATTGCTGACCCTGAGAAAGCTACTTAATTTCTCTATGCTTCACTCTTTTATTTAAATTAGAGATAATGATGATACCTAACTCATAGGATTATGATGATTTTAAGAGCTAAAATGTGTCAAGTGCTCAGAATACTGCCTGGAACACTATAAGAGCTATCAAAGTATTCATTGTTGGTATTAATATTTTAAAACTTAGCAAATATTCCCTAACCTTTCTTCCAGAAAGAAAAAAAAAAAACTTTTTACCATTTAAAACTTTAAATCATTTTCATTACTGAAGCAGATGAATCCAGTTCGGCTTTTTCACCTCTGCTTCAAACGTATAGCCAGGCTCCAGCCTCCCAGAAGCAATCAGATGAAAAGGGGCCACTCTTTGCCTCCTTTCTTTACATGCCTCCTGTCCTAACAATTGATGTTTCAGTGCATTCAACGGACTCAACTTTGCTTTCACTCTAACTCTTCTAATGTTTTCTAACGTCTTAATAACTGTCATGTCAACATCTTTCTTTTTAAAATGGTTGAAAACCCACCACTTTTAGACAATGTGTTTTGAGGGAGTGACATGTAGTCCATTCCTGATTACATCAGTGTTCTGTCTCTCTTTTCCATGGAGAATGTTCAACCAGGAAAAGAAACACTACCCAAGTGCTTACTCTGTCCAGGTACTGTGCTAATTGTTTTCATTATTTTTAAAAATAATTTTATTGGAGTAGATTTACAATATTGTGTTAGCTTCTGCTGCACAGCAAATTAAGTTATTTGCACATATACATATAGCCACTCCTTTCTAGATTCCTTTCCCAAATAGATCAATACAGAGTATTGAGTAGAGTTACCTGTGCTGCATAGCAGGTCTTTATTAGTTATCTCTTTTATATATAGAAGTGTGTATATACCAATCTTCTAATTTATTCCTGTTCCTCCTTTTCCTCCAGGTAACCAAAAGTTTGTTTTTACATCTGGTTTCACTATTTATTGAGTAATGTTTTTCTATTAATGACATACACACAAATTGGGTAATTTTTTAGGAGAGTTTTTTATCAGTCAGAATAACCTGGGTCTATATGAACAACAAATAGTCCCCACTTTTTGTTGGTTTAAAATAACAAAGGTTTGTCTTTCAATCTACATGCTCTTCTTAAGCATGTGGAGTGGGGGAACAGTATATCAAGAGTTGGCATACTATTCTTAGAGGCCTCTTTAGTAAACATGGTTTGCATATTGTAACAGTCTCTGTTGCAACAATCCAATTCCACTATTGTAGCTTGAAAACACATAGATAAATGGATATGGCTTTACTCCAATAAAACTTTATTCATAAAAGTAGGCAGCCAACCCAGGGGCTGTGGATTGTTGATGCCTGTGCCATATCATCCTCACTCTGGCACCGAGGCTGGTGGAGGCTCCCTCATCTGGAATGCACTCATCATGGCGGCAGGGAGGAAAAAGATCATGAAGAATCATGCCACCAGGTCTTAAATACTTCACCTGGAAGTGACCCATATTACTTGCACTCATGTTTTATTGACCATAGACAATCATACAGCCATATCTGAGTTCAATATATGGAGGTAAGGAAGCCCATCAGTGGGCCTAGAAGAGCAGAACCAGAAATACAACCAGGAACACAAGTTCCAGTCTATCTACCGTACGCTGCCTCATTCTGTTGTTCATCTCTTTTTGTGGCTGTATTTTTGCTGAGCTTTAGGTTCCTAGATAAGGAAATGAGTTATAAAGCTGTGGTTTGCTGTGTTCTTACAGGTGTATTACTCAGTTTCTGGACAAACCAAGCCTCTTTTTTCCTGCTTTTCTCATCCAACCCTTAGGCTTGTTATTACTCAGCAAGCAGAGCACTAAAGAGCCAGAAGGAAAGTGAAGTGTGAAATGCAAATTCATCCACCTCAAATGTGGCTCCTGGCCTTGTACCATCCACCTAGGAAAGTCCCTGCAGAGGGCCCATTGTCAGGCTTGGGGGTTGCAGAAATTTGCATATCATCAATTATTATCTAAATTATACAGTATTCAAAGTAACCATTTTTTGTGACAACTTCTGGCCTATGTTGAACAGCTATGTATTAATGTGTTAGAAGTATGTTTGTGTGTGTGTGGGTGTGTGTGTGTATCGGGATGAATATTAAAAAAAAAAATTAGGTCAACTTCTTGTTACCATCCTCTTTTCCTGTTTTCTCTTTATATTTTCTCTTTCTTTCTTCTTCTTGAACCCTAATGTTTTCAGAGAGTCAAAGATAGGTTGGAGGAGTGGGAATTAAAATTCTTTTTTTGTTTAAAATATGTCCCTGGCCTATGTGCCTAATCATATTTTCCCCCAAATTTCTTTTTCTCCTTCATGCATCCATTCATCTATCCATCCAACATCTAAATGAGGACCTATTATTTGCCAGGCTCTTTGTAGGCAGATAACAGGAATATAGCTTTCCAGGTGGCTCAGGGATATAGCTTTCCAGGTGGCTCAGTGGTAAAGAATCCGCCTGCCAATGCAGGAGATGCAGGTGACATGGGTTCAATCTCTGGGTCAGGATAATCCCTTGTAGCGGGAAATGGCAATCCACGCCAGTATTCTTGCCTGGAAAATCCTGTGGACAGAGGAGCCTGGCAGCTTACAGTCCATAGGGTCACAAAGAGTTGGACATGACTGAGCAACTGAGCTCACACACACACACACAATGAGGATAAAACTGTGAATTCAAGCAACACGGTCCTTGCCTTCATGGAGCTGAAAACGTTCATGGAAAAAAAATTTGTAATGGGTAGTAAGAGACCTGAAGAATACTGGAGGTTGGAGACTGTAAGGGAGCATATGGTACAGGCCTCTAACTCCTGGAAGGTAAAGCATTGGAGGGGAAGTTTCTGTTCCTGTAAGTGAATGAAGGCACTATTAAGGGATTTTATTCAAATGCTTTTGTTCTTTAACCTTTTGCTTCCTCTGTTTATGCTACTGTTATCTTTAGCTCTGTTTGAAGAATGGCAAATAGCCAGCAAGTTCTCGGTAGATTTCCCATTTGTAATATGTTTCTCATTTATCAGATTTTGGCTTAAAGATCAAATTGCTGTTAGGCCTACTTCTGATCTTTGCCAGAAAAAGCTGGCTCTTCTTCCACTCATCTGTGTAAAGCATTGCTCAGGTGAGAATTTTCACATGATTTGAATAGAAGAACTAAAACTTTCCAGGAAATAAAGGGAGCAGGAAGGGTATAATTTACTTCGTTTTTACTTCCAAGGATGAAGATACTATTTTGTGGTTTTCTTTTGTTTTACTTCTTATTTTGTGGCAAAAATGTATATGTAGTTGGAATGTTGACCAAATAAAATGAATGCAATACCTATATGTAGTGATATTTTGAGAAAATAATCCTCACATAAAATCAGCACAATGGTAAAAATAACAGAACTATATCCAGTGTCAACTCATTTATTTTGCAACCTGGAAAAATCTAATGTTCCGTATCACAGAATTTCCAGAAAACTTGTTCTTTTTGCTTGCTCTTTTGTAAGCAATTTTTTAAAATGCTAAGGAATTTTGAATTAAAATATTTCTATGATATTTCCTATCTCTTAAACCAAACATAATTTATTCTTGATGGCTCCAAGAATAATTACACATGAATTCAGATGATTCTAATTTTCTGTAGCATACTGACACCCTTGGAGCCAACCTAAGAGGTTTAGGACAATTTATCTCAATAGGTGTGACAAGAAAGCTACACTTTAAAAGTATTTACAGGAAAACCTACTACAGGTTGGGCTTCCCAGGTGGCACTAGTGGTAAAGAACCCGTGTGCCAATGCAAGAGACCTGAGAGTCGTAGGTTTCAACCCTGGGCCCAGAAGATCCCCTGGAGAAGGGAGGGGCTACCCACTCCTGTGTTCTTGCCTGGAGAATCCCATGGACAAAGGAGTCTGGTGGCTACAGTCCACAGGATCCCAAAGAGTTGAACACAACTGAAGCGATTTAGCAGGGATGCATTACCACAGGTTTGGCAGTTTGTGTTTTCTGGTTTTTGTGTGTGTGTCTTAATTGTTATGTGTGTCAGATCTCTCTTCTCCCAGGTATCATGTTTCTAGTAACCACAAAACTAACAATTCATTACCTTCAATTTATGTTGAGCATACTTATTAGAATAAACTTGGATGCATATAACATTGAGAACAAAAGTAACAGCAGCTAAAATAAGATAGCAGCTTATTTCTGTCTCATGGGTAAGAAACCAGAGATAGGCAGTTCAAGATGAGTACAGCATGTCTTGAATTTTTTAGGGGTGCAGTCTCCTTCTAGCTTTCCCCCGCTATATCTATAGGCCATAGTCCTTATACTCACAGTCCAAGAAGATTCCTAGAACCATCATAGCAGAGCAGCCAGCAGACTGGAAGGCAGGAAGACAGAAGGGCTAGGTCCCACTTTTGTGGGATACTTCCTGGGTGGGTGACAAAACACCATTTCTGCTTGTCTTTCATTGGTCAAAAGTTTATCACACTTATGGTTGTAAATGTAGTTTTTATTTAGCTTACCTGAACAAACTTGAGTTTCTGATACTAAGTAGAAATGGAAGAAGGGATGCTGGGGTCAATCAGCAGCAGCCTCTGCCGTATTTGAATACCAAACATACAAGCCTCTTAGAAAATTGTGTAGAGATTTTGAATAACATGGGTTTCTCCTAGGAAGTAAAGTGAATGACATTTAATGCATGGACTTACATATCTTAATCACTACAAGACCTTTGAAAATTTTTCCATATTCTCAACTGGCTTCTGAATAACTAAATTCATTACATGAATGGCATTTGAACAATGAAAGTGCTATTGTGGCTGAAGTGAATATTTGTATATAAAATCCTTTTCTAGAATTCAAGAATGGGAGAGGGGTTCAGGATGTGGGGCACACGTGTATACCTATGACTGATTCATGTTGATGTATGGCAAAAACCATCACAATATTGTAAAACAATTATCCTCCAATTAAACAAATAAATTTTAAAAAATAGAATAAAAAAAATTCTAATTTGCCACATACTTATTAGAATAAACTTGGATGCATATAACATTGAGAACAAAAGTAACAACATTCCAAATACGGGAGTTTCCTCTTGAAGTATGTGCCTTGAATATATGCAGGAATGGTATATGGCTTGAACAATCTGAATTGGATCCTTATATCTGGTTATATGTACTTCCCTTATCACCATTTCTCAGCTTATGAAATTTATGCCAGGACCTACTCTTTGAAACCCCATGGACTGTAGCCTACAGTTAAGTTAGAAATAACTTTTTCACATTATCTAATTCCTAGAATATAAGCAAAATCTTATATTTGGTTCATTTTCTACATTTTGTCTAAATCTATTCTTCTCAGCATTTGAAAATATGGAGTGAAGAAGACGAAGTACACATGAAAACAGGATGCCAATCTGTCCATTTAATATATGTGTTTGGTGAGGATCACTGTGGGCATTATTTTTGGTTCCTGGGTATTTAAAGTCAAAAACATTTGCATGAGCTTGATACATGTTTAGTCTAGAACAGAGTCTCATTCCCCCATGCCCTTGAGTGACTTAGTTCTCTGGGTAACTCTCATGGGCAGCCAGCACATATGCTCTTCTGGTGAATGGTACAGTCAGGTTTTAACTGCCCTGATCTAGCTGTGTAACTTTCGTGTGTGGAGTAAATGAAAAGTGAAAACAGTGTTTAGCTCACTCCTGGGCTGATGAGTAGCTGCTGTGCACTAATACAGCTGCATTGGCTGTTTACAATCACCCTACAAGGTATCTGATATTTTGAATATCTTCCCTAGTAAGGATTGGACAGATCTTCCTAAGTTACATACCGAGGACTCACCAGTGCAACATTTCCAGCTCTTCTAGGAGAAGTCCACCTCTCACACCATCTTTGGCACCTTGAGTTGTCCACAATTCCCAGCCAAGCCTGGGGAGAGATGAGTGCCCTGGGAAGATGACAGAGTTCTTTGTCTTCCACATTTGCCATAATGACCACTGTCCACTCCGCTTTTACTCCAGCATCTCAGCCATTCCTAGCCTCAGCATGTTCACATGAAGTTGTAATAATTGGAGTAAGTGACTTTTTGATATACCATTAAAAGAGAAAGGTGAAATAACAGGTGGCTTAGGCATCTTCCTTCTGCAGCCTCTGCAGGCATCTGCCTCCTCTCGCATTCTGCCTGAACTCTCACACTGTACTGGAGGGAAAGCATCTGCCAAATCCTGGGGAGTTATGGAAATGACAACAATGTAGGAGACACGGCAGAAGCCACGAGTTCGATCCCTGAATCAGGAAGATCCCCTGGAGGAGGGCAGGCAACCCTCCCCAGTATTCTTTCCTGAAAAATCCCATGGACAGAAGAGCCTGGCTGGCTATAGTCCATGGGGTCACAAAGAGTTGGACACGATTTAGCAACTAAACAAAAACAACAAATATGGAAATGACTGCAACTCCAGCTTTGCCCTCAGGAGCTTACAGTCCAGAGGTGGAAATAGTAAGAAACCACAATAATGAAGTGAGGGATCTTGACCTGGTCCAACCCCTCTTGTGAAGGAATTGAGTCCAGTGTGGAGAGAAGAAAAAGGATGGGTAACTTAGTCTGCTCAGGCTGCCATAACAAGATGTTATAGATCAGGTGGCTTGAACAACAGACATTTATTGTTTCATAATTTTGGAGGCTGAAAGTCCAGAGATGTTATAGATCAGGTGGCTTGAACAACAGACATTTATTGTTTCATAGTTTGGGAGGCTGAAAGTCCAGGATCAAAGTCCAAGTCAATTTGGCTATTGGTGAGAGCTCTCTTCCTGGTTTGTGGACAGCTCCTTTGTGTGTGTCGTCAGTTGGCATTCATTCAGTCTGTGCACTGTGAGGAGCAAGTTGCCAAGCTGTCTGATGTCTCTTCTAATAAGAACACTAATCCTATTGACCTTAAAAGGATTCAGTTCAGTTCAGTTCAGTTCAGTCGCTCAGTCAGGTCTGATTCTTTGCAACCCCAAGGACTGCATTATACCAGGCTTCCCTGTGCGTCACCAACTCCCAGAGTTTACTCAAACTCATATCCATTAAGTCGGTGATGCCATCCAACCTTCTCATCCTGTCATCCCCTTTTCCTCCCACCTTCAATCTTTCCCAGCATCAGGGTCTTTTCACATGAGTCAGTTCTTTGCATCAGGTGGCCAAAGTATTGGAGTTTCACCTTCAGCATCAGTCCTTCCAATGAATATTCAGGACTGATCTCCTTTAGGATGGACTGGTTGGATTTCCTTGCAGTCCAAGGGACTCTCAAGAGTCTTCTCCAAACTGCAGTTCAAAAGCATCAATTCTTCAGCCCCCAGCTTTCTTTATAGCTCAACTTTCACATATACATGACTACTGGAAAAACCAAAGCTTTGACTAGAGGCACCTTGGTTGGCAAAATAATGTCTCTGCTTTTTAATATGTTGTCTCAGTTGGTCATAACTTTTCTTTGAAGGAGGAAGCATCTTTTAATTTCATGGCTGAAGTCACCATCTGCAATGATTTTGGAGCCCCCAGAAATAAAGTCTCTCACTGTTTCTATTGTTTCCCCATCTATTTCCCATGAAGTGATGGGAACAGATGCCATGATCTTAGTTTTCTGAATGTTGAGTTTTAAGTCAACTGTTTCACTCTCCTCTTTCACTTTCATCAGGAGGCTCTAGTTCTTCTTCACTTTCTGCCATAAGGGTGGTGTCATCTGCATATCTGAGGTTATTGGTATTTCTCCCGACAATCTTGATTCCAGCTTGTGCTTCATTCACCCAAGCATTTCACATGATGTACTCTGCATATAAGTTAAATAAGGAAGGTGACAATATACAGCCTTGAAGTACTCTTTTCCTGATTTGGAACCAGTCTGTTGTTCCATGTCCAGTTCTAACTGTTGCTTCTTGACCTGCATACAGATTTTTCAGGAGGCAGGTCAGGTGGTTTAGTATTCCCATCTCTTTCAGAATTTTCCATAGTTTGTTGTGATCCACACAGTCAAAGGCTTTGGCATAGTCAATAAAGCAGAAGTAGATGTTTTTCTGGAACTCTCTTGCTTTTTTGATGATCCAACGGATGTTGGTAATTTGATCTCTGGTTCCTCTGCCTTTTCTAAAATCAGCTTGAACATCTAGAAGTTCATGGTTCAGGTACTGTTGAAGCCTGGCTAGGAGAATTTTGAGCATTACTTTGCTCGTATGTGAGATGAGTGCAATAGTAAGTTAGTTTGAACAATTTTGGCTTTGCCTTTCTTTAGGATTGGAACAAAAACTGACCTTTTCCAGTCCTGTGGCCACTGCTGAGTTTCCCAAATTTGCTGGCATATTGAGCACAGCACTTTCACAGCATCATCTTTCAGGATTTGAAATAGCTCAGCTGGAATTCCATCCCCTCCACTAGCTTTGTTCATAGTGATGCTTCCTAAGGCCCACTTGACTTCATATTCCCAGATGTCTGGTTTTAGGTGAGTGATCACACCATTGTGATTATCTGGATCGTGAAGATCTTTTTTGTACAGTTCTTCTGTGTATTCTTGCCACCTCTTCTTAATATCTTCTGCTTCTGTGAGGTCCATACCATTTCTGTCCTTAAGTGTACCCATCTTTGCATGAAATGTTCCCTTGGTATCTCTAATTTCCTTGAAGAGATCTCTAGTCTTTCCCATTCTATTGTTTTCCTCTATTTATTTACATTGATCACTGAGGAAGGTTTTCTTATCTCTCCTTGCTATTCTTTGGAACTCTGCATTCAGATGGGTATATCTTTCCTTTTCTCTTTTGCCTTTCACTTCTCTTCTTTTCTCAGCTGTTTGTAAGGCCTCCTCAGACAACCGTTTCGCCTTTTTGCATTTTTCTTTCTTGGTGATGGTCTTGATCACTGCCTCCTGTACAATGTCACGAACCTCTGTCCATAATTCTCAGGCACTCTGTCTATCAGATCTAATGCCTTGAATCTATTTCTCACTTCCACTGTATAATCATAAGGGATTTGATTTAGGTCATACCTGAACAGTTTAGTGGTTTTCTCTATTTTCTTCAATCTAAGTCTGAATTTGCCAGTAAGGAGTTCATGATCTGAGCCACAGTCAGCTCCCGGTCTTGTTTTTCCTGACTGTATAGAGCTTCTCCATCTTTGGCTGCAAAGAATATAATCAATCTGATTTTGGTATTGATCATATGGTGATGTCCATGTGTAGAATCTTCTCTTGTGTTGTTGGAAGGGGGTGTTTGCTGTTGCCAGAGCGTTCTCTTGGCCTAACTCTATTAGCCTTTGCCCTGCTTCATTCTGTACTCCAAGGCCAAATTTGCCTGTTGCTCTAGGTGTTTCTTGACTTCCTACTTTTGTATTCCAGTCCCCTGTAATGAAAAGGACAAGTTTTGGGGGTGTTATTTCTAGAAGGTCTTATAGGTCTTCATAGAGCCATTCAACTTCAACTTCTTCTTCTGACCTATTGATCATATGACTAATCCTTATGATCCGATTTAATTGTAATAACTTGCTCACTTAAATACAGTCACAATTGGGGGTAGGACTTCAACATATGGATTTTGGGGAGATACATTTGGTTCCTAACAGTGGTTTGAGATGAAACACTTGGAAAAGGGGCAATGGACTTTTCAAATTTTAATCTCATTCTCTGGAAGATTTACTTGAAAACCAGTTCTTTATTCCCTTCAGAAATTCTTGTTGGTATAACTCCCCATCTCCTAGTTTAGATCTTCAGCCTCAGAAGCTACTTGATTTGAGGAGGATAGATGATGTTAGAAGTCTGAGAAACACCTGAATGGGGTGTTGAAGTGGCAACATTTTGATGGTCCTTCAGACTGTGGTTTTGAATAACCACATTTTCAGAGCTAAAGCCAGGACACACCTCCAGACTGAGATAAAAATGTTTAGAATTGGAATTTCTCTGGACTCTATTGAATAGAATATGGCTGCTCTAGGGTGGGTGCAGAAGACAGTAGGGGAAATAGTGGACTGTGTTAAGGTAGAGAAGTAGGGCTTTGGGGTGGGGGAGAGGAACCTCGCTGAGGAGCAAGATCTACTTTTATCCATGTCTATAAAAGAGTGGGAGGTTCACAGGTGTTTACTTAGGCCCTTTGTGTTCAAAGTCTACATCTCAAAGATCTCCTTTTGGTACTGCCCTGGGTACTCAAGGTTTCCCCAGCTAGGTTTCCCACATCTCTCCCTGTGCATGTGAACAGATACTGTGGGAGATTCTCATTCTCCCCATCCCTCTGCCAGTAGGTCACTCAGAGGCAGGGCCTGGAAACTGGAGAAGCAGGTGCGTCAGGACGGAGCATCAGACTGAACTTTGACTTCTGGCATGTGTATAACAGTTCATAGGGGGAGATTGCTAAGGTTTCTAAAACTCCAGAAAATTCTTGGCCCTTTTCTGGGTCTGCCATGTAGCACAACTTCAGAGGGTACGATTCATACCAAAGTCTACATGAGTGGTGCTCCAGAGTTGGGCAGGGCAGAGCCTGCAAGGCTATTAAAAGTGACCCTGCCTCTCTCTAGTGACCCCAGTCCTGAAGGAATTGGTTACTGCATGTCTTCTCTAGCAATAGCAGGAATAGGAACAGAGACAATAATGACAAAAAAGGAAAATGGAAATAATAGTCACTTGGTCATGTCTGACTCTTTGCGACCCCAAGGACTGTAGCCCGCCAGGCTCCTCTGTCCATGTGATTCTCCAGGCAAGAATACTGGAATGGGTATTCCAGGGGATCTTCTTGACCCAGGGATCGAACCCAAGTCTCCTGCATTGCAGGTGGATTCCTTGCTGCTTGATCCACCACGGAAGCCCAGTAATCACAAGGCCAAAATCTATTCAAGTGCTTGTGCAAAAACTTGATTTTCCATACCATCTTATTGCTCAGCTACATGCTTTGCTATTGGAAGTGACCTGTACTTTTATGGCTCTCCACTCATCAGACTTCTTCTAGCTTTGCAAAGGGCAATTTGCCTAAGAAATGTAATTATTTATTCCAGACAAATGCTGCTTTTACTCCCTCGAATATCTCAATTTCCTCTTGGAAAAATAGGTTAATAATTCTTCTATTTACAAGACTGACTTGATCTTGGTGGACCAAACATATGCAAAATTATTTAAATTAGCACTGGAAAGTACAAGGTGTCCCTGAAGCTTTCAAAGTAGCAAAAAGATTTTTTTTTCCTAATTATTTTAAATCTAGTGATGCATGCTAATAGCTAAGAATCTGTAAACCAGTGCTCTCAATATGTGGTGTCTGAAACAGCATCACCTGGGAATTTGTTAAAAATGCAAATAATCAGGTTCCAGTCCAGACCTACTGAATCAAATTCTGAGGGGTGGGGCCTGGCAAGGCCTCCAGGTAATTCTGATGTGTGCTTCTGTTTGAGAAGCAGTGTTCTAGGTTTAGGAAAGTGATTCTCAGTCTTGCTTGAATTGATATCTAATAATCTCTTGTTGTTGTTATTTAGTCACTAAGTCCTGACTCTTCTTTCCCCCATGAACTGCAGCATGCCAGGCTTCCCTGTCCTTCATTATCTCCCAGAGTTTGCTCAGATTCATACCCATTGAGTCAGTGACGCCATCCAACCATCTCATCCTTTGTCACCCCCTTCTCCTCCTGCCCTCAATCTTTCCAGTATCAGGGTCTTTTCCAATGAGTCAGCTCTTTACATCAGGTAGCCAAAGGATTGGAGCTTCAGCTTCAGCATCAATCCTTCCAATGAATATTCAGGGTTGAATTCCTGTAGAATTGACTGGTTTGATCTCCTTGCTGTCCAAGGGACTCTTTTCCAATGAGTATTCTCCTGCCCTGCAGTTCAAAAGCATCAATTTGCCTTTGTTGGCAAAGAGATGTCTCTGTTTTTTAATATGCTGTCTAGGTTTGTCACAGCTTTTCTTCCAAGGAGCAAGAATCTCTAGACAGCTCTTTAAAAATCTGCCCATGGCCTAGAGAAATCAGAATCTCTGGAGGGAGAAGGCAGGCATAAATACCCGAGGAGATTACAATGTGCATCCAAGGTTAAGAACCACTTATTGCTTTAGGAGCAATACATCTCAAATTTTAGCATGTATAAAAATAAACCAGGAATACTTGTTCAATATTTAGATTGTCCCCAGAAATTTTGATTGAGTAGATCAGTGGTTCAGTTCAGTTTAGTTCAATTGCTCAGTTCAGTTCAGTTCAGTCGCTCAGTAGTGTCCGACTCTTTGCAACCCCATGAATTGCAGCACGCCAGGCCTCCTTGTCCATCACCAACTCCCAGAGTTCACTCAAACTCATGTCCATTGAGTCGGTGATGCCATCCAGCCATTTCATCCTCTGTTGTCCCCTTCTTATCCTGCCCCCAATCCCTCCGAGCATCAGGGTCTTTTCCAATGAGTCAACTCTTCACATGAGGTGGCCAAAGTATTGGATTTTCAGCTTCAGCATCATTCCTTCCAAAGAACACCCAGGACTGATCTCCTTTAGAATGGACTGGTTGGATCTTCTTGCAGTCCAAGGGACTCTCAAGAGTCTTCTCCAACATCACAGTTCAAAAGCATCAATTCTTAAGTGCTCAGCTTTCTTGACAGTCCAACTCTCACATCGTACATGACTACTGGAAAAACCATAGCCTTGACTAGACAGACCTTTGTTGGCAAAGTAATGTCTCTGCTTTTGAATATGCTCTCTAGGTTGGTCATAACTTTCCTTCCAACAAGTAAGTGTCTTTTAATTTTATGGCTGCAGTCACCATCTGCAGTGATTTTGGAGCCCAGAAAAATAAAGTCTGATGCTGTTTCCACTGTTTCCCCATCTATTTGCCATGAAGTGATGGGAACAGATGCCATGATCTTACTTTCCTGAATGTTGACCTTTAAGCCAACTTATTCACTCTCCTCTTTCACTTTCATCAAGAGGCTTTTTAGTTCCTCTTCACCTTTTGCCACAAGGGTGGTGTCATCTGCATATCTGAGGTTATTGATATTTCTCCCTGCAATCTTGATTCCAGCTTGTGCTTCTTCCAGCCCAGTGTTTCTCATGATGTACTCTGCATATAAGCTAAATAAGCAGGGTGACAATATACAGCCTTGACGTACTCCTTTTCCTATTTGGAACCAGTCTGTTGTTCCATGTCTAGTTCTAACTGTTGCTTCCTGACCTGCATATAGGTTTCTCAAGAGGCAGGTCAGGAGGTCTGTTATTCCCATCTCTTTCAGAATTTTCCACAGTTTATTGTGATCCACACAGTCAAAGGCTTTGGCATAGTCAATAAAGCAGAAATAGATGTTTTTCTGGAACTCTCTTGCTTTTTCCATGATCCAGAGGATGTTGACAATGTGATCTCTGGTTCCTCTGCCTTTTCTAAATCCAGCTTGAAGCTTGAACATCTGGAAGTTCATGGTTCACATAGTGCTGAAGCCTGGCTTGGAGAATTTTGAGCATTACTTTACTAGCGTGTGAGATGAGTGCAATTGTGTGGTAGTTTGAGCATTCTTTGGCATTGCCTTTCTTTGGGATTGGAATGAAAACTGACCTTTTCCAGTCCCGTGGCCACTGCTGAGTTTTCCAAATTTGCTGGCATATTGAGTGCAGCACTTTCACAGCATCATCTTTCAGGATTTGAAATAGCTTAACTGGAATTCCATCACCTCCACTAGCTTTGTTCATAGTGATCCTTTCTAAGGCCCAGTCATATCCAACTCTTTGAGACCCCATGGACTGCAGCACACTAGGCCTCCCTGTCCATCACCAACTCCCAGAGTTTACTCAAACTCATGTCCATTTAGTTGTTGATGCCATCAAACCATTTCATCTTCTGTCAGCCCCTTCTCCTCCCACCTTCAATCTTTCCCAGCATCAGAGTCTCTTCAAATGAGTCAGTTCTTCACATCAGGTGGCCAAAGTATTGGAGTTTCAGCTTCAGCATCAGTCCTTCCAATGAATATTCAGGACTGATTTCCTTTAGGATGGACTGGTTGGATGTCCTTGCTGTCCAAGGGACTCTCAAGAGTCTTCTCCAACACCAGAGTTCAAAAGCATCAATTCTTTGGCACTCAGCTTTCTTTATAGTCCAACTCTCACATCCATACATGACTACTGGAAAAACCATAGTTTTGACTAGATGGACCTTTGTTGGTAAAGTAATGTCTCTTCTTTTTAATATGCTGTTTCAGTTGGTCATAACTTTTCCTCCAAGGAGCAAGCAACTTTTAATTTCATGGCTGCAGTCACCATCTGCAGTGATATTGGAGCCAAAAAAAAAGTCTGTCAATGGTAAAGCCCAGGAATTTATATTTTTAGCCAGTATCCCAGGTTGTTATTGTAGAAGGTCCATGGACCACTCCTAAAGGAACACTGCTTTAAAGCCAGGACTACCTAAAGAATCTTGAGAAACAGCCATACTTACCAGTGGGAATTAATAAACCATAGCTCCGAAGACTTAAACTTGCAGGGTCAATTGGCTGGTGATTGGATGGTAAATTGACCTTGGGTGGTGATCATTTAGTAATATATACAGATGTTGAATTATATTGTTGCACACCAGAAACTTATACCATGTTATATAGCAATTTTTACCCCAATAAAAAAATTGTTTTTCAAAGTTGGTGGCTGAAAAAATTCCAATGGATTATTGCATGGAGAGGGTGGGAAATGGAATTGCAGAAATGTGGTGAAGCAGTTTAATTATGTTGAACCATAAAGAAAGCTGAGTGCTGAAGAATTGATGCTTTTGAACTGTGGTGTCGGAGAAGACTCTTGAGAGTCCCTTGGACTTCAAGGAGATCCAACCAGTCCATCCTAAAGGAAATCAGTTCTGAATATTCATTGGAAGGACTGATGCTGAAGCTGAATCTCCAGTGTTTTGGCCACCTGATGCTAAGAACTGACTCACTGGAAAAGATCCTGATGCTGGGCAAGATTGAAGGCAGAAGCAGAAAGAGACAACAGAGGATGAGATGGTTGATAGCATCACTGACTTGGTGGACATGAGTTTGAGCAAGCTCCATGAGTTGGTGATGGACAGGGAAGCCTGGCATGCAGCAGTCCATGGGGTTGAAAAGAGTCAGACATGACTGAGCAACTGAAATGACCCCTGTCATCATTGATTTCCTTGACCTTGGGAGCTAATGAACTCTCTTAACAAATGAAATCAGGAAACTGACCAAAACAACCCCTTAAATTTCATGGTCTTATGGTGGAGGCTAGGGCTTTCCTGGTGGCGCAGTGACAAAGAATCCATCTGCTAATGCAAGAGATGTGGCTTTGATCCTTGGGTCAGGAAGATCCCCTGGAGGAGGAAATGGAGCCCACTCCAGTATTCTTGCCTGGAGAATTCCATGGACAGAGGAGCCTGGTGGGCTACGGTCCATGGGGGTTGCAAAGAGTCGGGTAAGACTGGGCAACTGAGTAAGCACACACACACAACTGATGGAGGCTAGCACATCCAAACAAAGGAAATTCCCACACTATGAAGCAACAGACTTTGGAGTCCAGCAGACCTGGACTTGAATCTGAATGTCACCACTAGCTAGCTACATGATCTTGGGCCAGTTGCTCATCTCTCTGACTCTGCGCTCTGGTCTGTCAAATGAAGATATGGATACCTCCCTCACAGGGCCATTGTGAAGATTAACATGAAAGGCACTTGGCAACCACTTCTAGCCTCACACAAAGGGTAGCTATTGTTACTTTGCTGCTGATTGACCAGTCTGCTTTCTAATTTATTGTACCAAATGCGGTTCAGAAGTTTTGACTTACTGAGAAATTTCTCCAGCTCCTCTGTTTAGACACAGAGTTCACAAGAAGCAAAGGCATGAAAACCTGTCATTATCTTTAAATAAAAGCAGCCAAGAATGGATAATCTAGGAAATACTTTTTATAAGCCTTGTGCTTGATTTAAACCTCTAAACAATTCTTGAGTCTGTTGAGCAAACTATACCTATAGCAATTTGACTGATAAAAAGCTAACTTGGGGGAAAAAAATCTTAACTATTTTCCCAGCTGAGTTCTAATTGTCCACTTAGAAAGAGTATAATACATTTTTTTCTGTTTTGCTGTGGTAACTTCAAGGATAGATGCTGCTAAAGGGAATTTTAAGTGATTCATACAATGTTTCCTCATTCGAGAAAGCTTTTGCTAACCTTGTTCTGATAAGCCTACAGAAATAAAAGAGAATATGGTAGAGGAGGACATTAAGAATTTAAGTTGGGACAAGGAGTCACCCAGTTTATTTTATGAGCTATATATAGACAGAAAATCTAGCCTGATCCTCACGGTGGTCTGAGGCAGATGGAAACTTCTGCGAACCTGTTTTTACTAAAGTGAAACTCTCCTTATTGTTGGGCTGCATTTCTCTCATCACAGGTAAACATGGCTTCTCAAGTGGGTTTGGGATGGAGAGGAGCTGGGGGATCACTCAGAACGGAATTACCCCTAAGACACGTAAGGTGACAACTGAGTCATCCTCTAGCCTCTTTTCTTTTTTTTTTACCCCCTAGGAAAAAATTCAGTTCCTTAAAACCTACCTCATGGGCTTTTCTCCAACCCTGTAGTCATGGTCTCCTCTGTGTGCCCTGGCCACCTGCCCTGCTTCTCTTCTCAGCTGTGACTCTCAGAACTGGACCTGGTCCACGAATGAGGACCTGACCATGTTGACAAGAATAGGAAAGCCCCTCTGTTTCCATAAGCACTTTTAAGCCAAGAAAGTAGTTAATAGTCATCACGGAGCACTTCCCAGGCTTTGTTGTAGAAGGTGTGGATAACTGCTGTCATAGAGCCAGGCAGGACCACAATGAAGTGAGGGTGGGGAAGTGGCAGGGAAGCAGAGGATGGTGTCAAGCAAAAGATAGTGGCCCAACTTGGCTCCAGGGTCTCTTGCCCTGAGGTCCATTGTTTCCAGATCTTTTTCTTTCCTTCTTTCTTTTAAAATTTATTTTCTATTTTTTGAAAAAAAATGTAAGCTTCAGGTGTAATTGACACATAGCATTATATTTGTTTCAGGTATACAGCATAATGATTCAGTATTTGTATATAGTGCAAACTGATTACCACAATTGGTCTAGTTAGTCACTATACATAGTTAAGAATTTTTTTTCTTATGACGAGAACTTTTAAGATTTGCTCTCTTGCTGCTGCTGCTAAGTCACTTCAGTCTCTGTGCGACCCCATAGACGGCAGCCCACCAGGCTCCCCCATCCCTGGGATTCTCCAGGAAAGAACACTTGAGTGGGTTGCCATTTCCTTCTCCAATGCATGAAAGTGAAAATGAAAGTGAAGTCGCTCAGTCGTGTCTGACTCTTAGCGACCCCATGGACTGTACCCTACCAGGCTCCTCCATCCATGGGATTCTCCAGGCAAGAGTACTCGAGTGGGGTGCCATTGCCTTCTCCGTTTACTCTCTTACCAATGTTCAAATATGCAATGCTGTATTTTAATTAGCACCAGCCAAGGTTGAGTGATTCCTCTCTCAGAGCACTTGGTAACCAGGGTGTTGCTCTCACCTCCTTGTCTCTCCACATGTTTACCATCTAACTTCTTGTAAGAATATCTACCCTTGTGATCTTTCCAGCTTTATTTCTCACTTAGTCTTCAAGTCTCTAAAACCCAACTTCACCCATCATAACCAAAGCTACCCTCTCACAGCTCCAGTAATTTCCTGAAAGTAATTTCACTGGGCACTTTGACAACCTCCTTCATGTGACCTCTCTGTAGTATTTGTCCTTCTGGAAACGTCTCTCTCTCTCCTTTAGCTTCCAGTACCTCATCTCTTGCCACTCACCACCTCATTCTGTTTGTGCTATAGCCATATGTAACTCTTTGCAATCCGTTGTGCAGGGGATGTGGTGTTGACTTCACAACTCCTAAACCAAGTATGATACTCACACTCCCCTTCTAGCAATTTGATTGGGAAACACAAATGACCCAAATCCTGGCCAGTAAGATGTAAAGGGAAGAAAGATTTTCTTATGCCAGAAGAGAGTTCTGTGGAAGAAAGTATCTTTTCTTATGGGCAGGATGGAGCTGAAAGCAAGGAGGAAAGAAGCACCTGGAGGGCATAGAGAAGTGAAGGTGAAACTGTGGGTGCCCAACTTGAGGCCCACACTACACATGACCTTCTTGTCATGTAAGATAACAAACTGTTTCATGGCTTAGTGAATGTGAGTCGGGTTTTATTTACTAATGAAACTTAACATTTCTTCATATGTGTATTGGCTATATATGTTTCCGCTCCTGATAAGTGTTTTAAAATCTCTTTTGTTCTTTTTTCTAATTTTATGTGTCTTTTCTCATTGATTGGTAGAAACTTTTTTATATTTTTGGTACTAATTAGTGGCAGAAAGTGAAGAGGAACTAAAAAGCCTCTTGATGAAAGTGAAAGAGGAGAGTGAAAAAGTTGGCTTAAAGCTCAACATTTAGAAAACTAAGATCATGACATCTGGTCCCGTTACTTCGTGGGAAATAGATGGGGAAACAGTGGAAACAGTGTCAGACTTTTTTTGGGGGGGGGGCTCCAAAATCACTGCAGATGGTGACTGCAGCCATGAAATTAAAAGACGCTTACTCCTTGGAAGGAAAGTTATGACCAACCTAGATAGCATATTAAAAACCAGAGATATTACTTTGCCAACAAAGGTCCGTCTAGTCAAGGCTATGGTTTTTCCAGTGGTCATGTATGG
>NW_011495032.1:13886975-13923615 GCF_000754665.1 Bison bison bison
AGAACCTAGACAGCATATTCAAAAGCAGAGACATTACTTTGCCAACAAAGGTCTGTCTAGTCAAGGCTATGGTTTTTCCAGTGGTCATGTATGGGTGTGAGAGTTGGACTATGAAGAAAGCTGAGTGCTGAAGAATTGATGCTTTTGAACTGTGGTGTTGGAGAAGACTTTTGAGAGTCCCTTGGACTGCAAGGAGATCCAACCAGTCCATCTTTAAAAGGATCAGTCCTGGGTGTTCACTGGAAGGAATGATGCTGAAGCTGAAACTCCAATACTTTGGCCACCTCATGCAAAGAGTTGATTCACTGGAAAAGACTCTGATGCTAGGGGTATTGGAGGCAGGAGGAGAAGGGGACGACAGAGGATTAGATGGCCGGATGGTATCACCGACTTGATGGACATGAGTTTGAGTGAACTCCGGGAGTTGGTGATGGACAGCGAGGCCTGGCGTGCTGTGATTCATAGGGTCGCAAAGAGTAGGACAGGACTGAGCGATTGAACTGAACTGAATTAGTGTTGGTTTCTCAGTCATGTCTGACTCTTTGCAAACTCATGAACTGTAGCCCACCAGGCTCCTTTGTCCATGGGATTCTCCAGGCAAGAATACTGGAGTGGGCTGCCATTTCCTTCTCCAAGGGATCTTCTAGACCCAGGAATCGAACCCAGGTCTCCAGCATTGCAGGCAGACGCCTTACCATCTAAGCCACCAGGGAAGCCCTTGGTACTAGTTATGTGTGTATTAAAAATGTTTTCTCTCCATTTTGCTTTATTCTTCATTTAATTGAAGGTATTTTTCTGATGAACAAAATATACTAATTTTAATATAATTTTAAAATATTTATAGTAGATGTTTTTTAAGAAAAAAACTTGCATTAAGAAATCTTTTGGACTTTCCTTGTGGTCCAGTAGTTAAGAACCTGCCTGCCAATGCAGGAGACACAGGTTTGGTCCCTGATTCAGGAAGATTCCATATGCTGTGGGGCAACTAAGCCGAGTGCCACAACAACTGAATCCACACACAGCAACTACTGAAGCCCATGTGCCTAGAGCCTGTGCTCTGCAACGAGAGAAGCCACCACAGTGAGAAGCCCATGAGCTGCAACTAGACAGAGCCCACATGTATCAAAGACCCAGTGTAGTTAAAATGAATACATAAACATTTTCTTAAAAAAGAAATATTTCCCTATCCAAAAATCTAAATCATTTACTTTCATTTTCTACCATGAATTTTAAAGTTTTATTTTTTGTATTTAAACCCTCAGTTCATCCTGTGGTAAGTTTTATATGTGTGCACACTGCTCTATTTTATTGTTCTTTCTGCCTGGGATTAACTCTACGTATTCATGACAGTTATCTTTTCTGTACATGGTTGAACTATGGTTGGATTTGTTTTGCTAATTTTTTAAAAAAATCTTGTATTTATTTCTTGAGAAATAGTGGTTTACAGTGTTTTGTTTTTTTTTTTTCTTTATTGTAATGTTTGGTTTTAGCATCAGGGCAAAACTAACTTTGTGGAATAAGTTGAAAAGTGTTTTCATATCTGGAATTTTCTGGCAGTTTGTTTGAATTGGCATTATTTCTTCCTTAAACCTTTTATAGAATTCACTAAAGAAGTCACCTGGGATTGGAATTTTCTTTGTGAGAACATTCTTAACTACAAATTCAATTTTTAATTAGATATAGAACCATGCAGGTTATTTATTTAGTCTTAAATGAGCTTTGGTTGTTGTGCCTTTCAACAGTTGTGCCTATTTCATTTTGGTTTTGAATTATATTTGCATAAAGTTATTTGTTATAATCTTTTATTATCATTTTAATGTCTGTAGGATCAATAGCAGTGTCCTTTCTCTTTTTTTCTTGATATTGTTAATTTCTCTATGTGGTAGGGTAGATATTTCACAGCTTAGTGAATATGAGTTGTTCCATAATCAGTGAATATAGCAAGTTGTTTAATGGTGCAGTTCAGATCTTCTATATTCTCACTGATTTTGTGTCTCCCTGTCATTTCTACCAGTTATTGAGAGTGTGGTAGTGAAAAAATTACAGATTTGTCTATTTCTTTTAGTTCTGTCAGTTTTCTCATTGTGTATTCAAAACCCGTTATTAGTTTCACATACATTTAGAATTTTTATGTTCACTTGAAGAATTGATTCCTTTATTACTGTGAAATTTCCTTTCTGATCACTCATAATATTCCTTTTTCTGAAATTGTCTTCATCTGATATTTATGTCTCCATTCCAGCTGTCCATTTATTAGTGTTGGCATAGTATATCTAGTTTCATCTTTTCAAAGGTAATTTGTCTATATATTTAAAGTGCATTTCTTGTAGACAGAAAACAACTGGGGATTGTTTTTCTATCAAGTGTTATAGTTTTGCTTTTTAATTGGAGTGCTCTTACCAATTCTATCTATTATTGTCATTGTTGGACTTAAATCTACCATCTTGGTCTCTGTGTTCTATTTGTCTCATGTGATGGTTCTTTTTTCCCTCTGAAATTTCAGCCATTATTTCTTCAAAAAAATTGTTTTGTTCCCCCACCCCCTGCCCCGTCTCTCTTCCATCTGTTCTGGAATTGCAGTTGCATACATTTTAGATAACTTGATATTGCCTCACAGATTATTAATGCCCTTAATTTTTCCTTTAGTCTTTTTTTCTGTGCGTGTTTTATTTTGGATACTTTGATGTCCTCACATTAACTAACCCTTTCTTCTGAAGTACCTAGTCTGCAGTTAAACCCATTCAGTAATTTTTCATTTCATATATTATAGTTTTCATTCCAAACAGTTTAATTTTGAGTTTAAAATACCTTCCATTTCTTTCCTCATTATTTCCGTGTTTATACTGGGCACACTGTTCGAGGTCTCATCCCACCAGGATCTGTCTGAGTTTCTCTTCCCTTCAATATGGCCTGGAATGTCTCTCTGGAGTAATCACAGAGCTTATCTTGTTTAGCTTTTCTCAATGATCATTCTCCTGCCCTGATATTTTTCAGTATCTAAAAATCATTGGTTCATATATTCCGCCCCTGCCACCTTTTTTTTTTAGTGGTTTAATGCAGGAGGGCTAACCCAGTCCCTGTTACTCTATACTGGTCATGCTATGCTATGCTAAGTCACTTCAGTCATGTCCGACTCTGTGCGACCCCATAGACGGCAGCCCACCAGGCTCCCGCGTCCCTGGGATTCTCCAGGCAAGAACACTGGAGGGGGTTGCCATTTCCTTCTCCAATGCATGAAAGTGAAAAGTGAAAGGGAAGTCGCTCAGTCATGTCCAACTCTTAGCGGACCCCATGGATTGCAGCCCAACAGGCTCCTCCGTCCATGGGATTTTCCAAGCAAGGGTACTGGATAAACTTTATTATAAAGATGATTCTGCTAGGTGTACAATTCTATGTTGAAAGCATTTTGCCTTCAGCAGGTTAAAGCATATTTTGCTTTTCAGTATGTTAGAAATGTTATCTTCTGGCTTATGTTATTTTTGACAAGAAATTATTATACTATTTTCAGTAACTTTCTTCCTGGTCATAGGTCACATTTTCTTGCTTCTCCACTTGTCTAGTATTTTTTAAATGGATGCTGGAAATTGTCGTGTCACATCATTGTGTGTCTGGATTTTGTTGTCTTTCTGATTTCTGTCTCCCAAATTATTACTCCACTTCTGTACTCTGTTTGGATTCCTCTACCCTGTGGTATGGTCTGGAGATTGCCTCTAAGTAGAAAGCCAGAGTGATCACAGGATCACTTTATTTGATTCTCTTTCCTCAGGGATCACTTCAATGAACTGCTTATTTTCTAATATCTGAAAGCTTGAGGGTTTTTTCCCTACATTTTGTCTAATTTTCTAGTTGTTTACAGTGGGAGCATAAGTCCAAAACCAGTTACCCTGTTTTTTGCCAAAAGCAGAATTTGTTACATTATTAAAAATCTGTCCAACTAACAAGCACACAATTAAATAAGGGTTTTCATGTATTAACCAAGGAGGAGTAGTATCATAAACCATGAATTATGACTAGAACAACCCCAAACCCCTAAGGCCCTTTTTGAAATAAATTTAAAAAATTAATTCCACATTTGTATCATCTATTATTGCATTCAATGCTGAAAACCCATACTATTTAGCAATATATAATTTTTGCTCTTGTGCACAACTGTGGGTCTGATATTGCCTTTTCTTTTTCTCTGTTGTGACCTAATTTCTCTTAAATATTATGAAGAGGTATTATATGCCTTAGGGAGTATTTGCTATTTGGGAGAGTCTCAAAGATTTCTGGACTAATTCTTTCAGAATGAACATGATGTTCCAAGTATTAGATTCTCAGAATTTACTCCACGTTCATATTTTCCTTCTTTCTTGAATATCTCACTCTTGTCTATATCTGTTAAAATTCCATTCCCCCTTCAATATTCGAATGATAAGTTACCTCCTTTAGTTATTCCTTCCTTGTCAATATCTTTAAATTCAGACTTAGTTTCTTCTCCTCTGTTTCCACATTTTTTGGTTTATGCTTCACATAGGATAATTCTAAATTCTAAATTAAATTGTAATTATTTGTATAGATGTCACATTTGCCTTCCAGTGAGTTCATTGAAGGAAAAATTAAATCTTAATAATCTTTGAGATCTCACATCACTTTGTATCATGTTTGTCAAATAACTGTGCTCAGTATATCACTGTTGAATGAATGGTGAAGGAAAATGGAAGGGCTTTCAAGACAAATTGCCCTTAGTCTACTGTTTTTACCTACACCCAGCTCTATTCATTGCAATCGCACAATGCAGGCATCACTGTTCTCTGAATGTATGCTTCAGAGATCAGTGGTCCTGATGTGGCTACAGCTCATGCCAGCTTCTCTTCATTCCAAGTTGCCATGGAAAGCGGATGGTCACTGAATTGGTGGTAAGGCAGAGTTTCTTCTCCTGTTCATCTATTATATTCTTCTGCCAATCCCCTAGCCCATTGTCAGTCTCCCTAAATCTTTGAAGTTCTGGAAGCTTCTGTGAGCTAATGACAAAAGGTCCCAGTCATTTCCGGATGTGTGCCTGCCCATGGAGAGTAGTGGTGTGTGTTTAGACAACAGGATTTCAGCACCACTGTAGTGCAGCTTCCTGCTTTGAGAACACTCTGGGTTCCGTGGCTTTTTGCCTCTGTAAACTTCTCTTTCCTCAATGTGTTGGCTTATTTGTCTTTAACCACCCTTTGACTGCCAAATTCATCTTCACATGGTTATATTATTTGAGAGTCTAAGTGAGCTGGAAGTCACAGTGCAGCTAAGCAGGGGAAGGCTTACTGGTGTACTTCTGGCTCTTTATTGAGAGCAGTCCTCAATTATTTATGGAGTTTAACACCTGAATGCTGTGCACAGCCCTGGGTACTGAAGGTGCAAAGTTTAGTCCAGTTTGGCCTCAAGGAACTTATCTAGATGGAGAGATTGATAAGCAACAAACAAGTATACCATTCATGAGTGCAATAATAGAGGATGGGTAACAGGATGGTCTTCCCTGGTGGCTCAGTGGTAAAGAACCCACCTGTAATGCAAGAGATGCAGGGTTCGATCCCTGGGTCTGGAAGATCCCCTGGAGAAGGAAATGACAATCCACTCCAGTATTCTTCCTTGGAAAATCCCATGGACAGAGAAGCCTGGCAGGCTATAATCCATGGGGTCGCAAAAGAGTCAGACATGACTTAGAGACTAAACAACAACAACCAATCCAGAACTCTGGAAATGCAAAGAGGAACTAATTCTGCCTGAAGGCAGTGGTATGGTGTCTCGATACTGGGGAGGGTAACAGCTGAGCTGGGTCTTCCGGAATGAGTAGGAGTTCATCAAGCAAGAGTAGGTGAAGAGTTCAGCAGAAGGATGTGGCAGAAGAAAGTCCAAGAGCCCAGAAACATGAAAGACTGTGGTTTGTTTGGTATGCTTGGGAGAGAGGCAGTGAGAGGAAATTGTTGGGAAAGTACTCCTGAACCAGACTGCCCTTTTTATGATCTGCTAAGAAACATGGATTTGCTTCCATAGGCCCATGTTTCCTAAATTTTGGTCTTTTTTTTTTTTTAAAAAAACCCTGTCACATTATCACCATATACAATTTACAATACCTGTACCAATGTTTCTTTAACACTTTTCCTTTAAATCAACTCTAACTCATCTCACTTAAAATAGTTCATTATGCAATATTTGATTTAAAAAGAATATATCACATATATGAGTCAGAATAACAGAATGGCCACTTGTGAACTCTTTATACAATAAAAGAAGTAAAACGTTTTTATTCTACTTAAGAACTAAAACATTTCCACCTTCATTGTTCTACTTGTATACTTTTTTCCTGTGTCATCTCCTTGACTCTCCTAAAAGATTACCACGATGCTATACTTTGTGTTCATTATTCCCTTGTTTTTATTAAAGAATTTCTTTCCCTCCTATATCTAGGTCCCTAAACAATGTATTATTTAGCTTTGCTTGGTTTTTTTTTTTGGTTTTTATTTTATTAAAGTATAGTTGATTTACAATGTTGTTTGTTCCAGGTGTGCAGCAAAGTGATTCAGTTATACATAAGCATACATTCATTCTTTTTTAGCTTTCTTTGGCTTTGCACTTTAGATTTTGATTTGTGATATCCTTATACAAGAAAGATTAATGCAGGAACAAGCCTAGAAGCAGGAAGATCATTTAAAGGTTATTGTCATAATCAAGAAAAAGTTGATGAGAACCTGGATTAAGGCAATACAGAGAGGAGAGGATCATTATGAACTATTTTAAAGGCAGGGTTGCTGAAATTAAGGGACCATTTAAGGAAATATATAATATGAGCTTCTTAAGAAATTTGCCCTATGTGATGTTTCTAATACTAAAAATCTTTGTTTTGTTTATTGATACATTTTGAATTTTGACCCTTGATGAGCTAATGTTTCCCTGTGGTTTCCAGGGAACAGGGAAAAAGCAAACCCATGTGTCTCCTTCCTAGAAGGTCTGTTCTGTGACTTTTAAACTTAAGTAAATAAAAGCCAGGTATTTTTTGAATGATGTTTAAGGTATAGTACTTTATGATTCTACTAGGAAGCAGAACAATCCTTTTTAACTCCAAAACAAGTCCTCCCCTCCAGGCCATAATGTCTTGAATTTACTTTTTAATTCACCACGCCCAGATTTTCCCCACATTTTTTTAAACAAACATGTCATCTTTTTGTAATTTGTCTATACAACATCACTATTGTTTTCAGAATGACTTTGGAAAGACCCAACAATTTGGGCGATATTCACAAATTGTGGTTAATTTAAGGCTGTCTACACTAAGGAGATTTTTAACTTTAAAATAAGAGGTGAATTAGCCAGTTTTATTGAGACTTGAGCAATTAACTTCTAATTTGTGGTTGGCTGGAAACAGCCATTCACTGCAAGGGGAGCCTGGGTGCTCCCCAAGGCCTCATGCTGACCTGGATTGAGCCATGTGAGCAAAGCAGGGTGGTTTGGAAGAAGCATTCTCCAGCCAGGAGACCACTCATGCTACACCAATTAGACTTAGAAACTGGTTCAGCATGTTGGATCAGAGAACAACACACAGCAGGAGTTTTGTAAGAAAATACAAAGTGATCACTTGTGAAAAATATAGGTGAAATACAGTGATTTAAGTCCTCTTTTGAGAGGCAATAATCCCTCTATCTTTTTAGTCTTTTAGTTGAGCAGTTTCCTTAGTTTGAGCCAGACTGGTTGCTCAACAAACTATTTGATAGTCTAGGAAAGCCAGTTATTGGAGGCACAAAGTCTTGGATAAATTAGCCATTCTCACTAGCGGTAGAATTCAAAAAGTGCCCCGTGGTTCCTCATGCCTCTGCTGGGCTGTGGCCTCTTAGACTACTCAGTTCAATTAAACTAATATTTAGTTAGTGTCTGTTATGAAAAAGTTCTGCCCTAGGCACCCTGCTAATACGGTATTACTTTCCTAATGGCTGGGAAAAATGGGAAAATATCAAGTAGGTTACAACAGGGTTCCCAGTTTTATTTTGAGGAGGAGATACTATTTATCTCTGAAAAAACTGACCTGTCTGGGGAAAGGAGGGAGGACACGAATGGGGATCCCAAGGGGAGTAGCTCTGTTGTTTTGTCTTCCCCAGTGGAAATCTGAATAATATGAGGTGGGAAGCCTAGTGCAGAGAAGAATTTGGTGGTTTGGGGATCTGGAGAGGCAAGATCTTAGATCTACTCTCTGATGCTAGAGGAGGACCTGTGACTTAATTCTAACAGGATATGACATATTCAGGACTTTGTGGTCACCTTGATGGGTTGACATACATTCTTTCTGCATCGCTCTTCACTCAAGTCGTTAATTTTGTTTGACTGTATACCTCTACTCTGGAGCGGTGCTCTTTGAAAAGGTGAAGTTCATTTTATTTTTATTTTTTACGATTGATGGTATGGAGGGGAAGGATGAGACAGGAAGCAGAGAGATAAGCTGATAAAAATGACAAAATACAACTTTATGTTTAAACTGGAAGAACAAAAGGCTGTTTATGAGTTGTGATATTATTTGGTATTGAAGAGTAATGCAGATGTAATTAAAGTCTTCCAACCCAAAGTTTTATCCAGAGAGATAAAGACTTTCTTTTCAGAGTCAGGCAGTATTTATCTCATACAAGCAACCCTGGTGCATGCAGCTCATTTATATGACAGCTATTATGACCATGATATCTACAGCCAGGGCCAGAAACACGGTCCCAAATAGAATCTTTCAATACCTGTGGCGTGAACGAGTGAGTATGCATACAGAGAGGGTAATAAAATCCTACATTTGCATAGTGCTTTTCTCTTCTTTCAAAGCAGTTTTACATCTATTAGAACACAAAATGGTAATGTTAGTTTTTTTTTTTTTCTAATGATCATTTGGCCACAATTCTCTGGATTATGTTGTTGAACTAAACTGAACTAAGAATCTTCAGGTTGAAAGGATATTTGGTGGTCTCTTGGACTGGGAGATGAACTGTGAGACCTAAAGGTCTTTCTTAAAATGCAAATACCCCTTGGAAGAGATATGTTCCTGGATAACAGCTTAAAATGCTATTGTTCACTATCAACACAGATTTGTTGCAATTACCTGAAAAGAGAGGGGGCTTTTAAGGTAGTGAAGAGAGTTATCTAGAAGAAGAAAATACCTCCAGGAGGGGAGGGGGCATCCATTGGCCTGCCAGAGACAAAGTCCATCTCTCCATCTCTCCGATTGCAATCTCATAAAACTCCATTAGAATTATTTTCTTAATTTCTCTTTCTGATAGTTCATTATTAATATTAGATAGTTAGAATAGGGAAATGGTGGTGGCTAGAAGACAAGGAAGAGAAAAACCCATGAAAATAGAACAAAGGAAGGTCAAAGAAAGGTCCGAGGACTGGAGTGAGGACTTCAGGTAGAACAGCACTCCTGGCTAAGCCCAATTGGCATAGGGCAGGCCCAGGGAGAAGAAAACATGTAAAAGGAGGAGCCAAGCTCTCTCTCGCTCTCTCTCTCCCACGTGGGTACGCTCTTTCTCTCTCTCTTTCTCTCTCTCTCTAACCCCCCACCCCCACCCCCCGCGCTCCTCCACTCTCTTCTCTTCTTTGAGGATGGATTCTCCTGCTATTTTCTAAATAAAGTAGAACTGTAACACTGATTTGTCTAAGAGCTATGACACGATTTGTTCAAGACCTGAGAGCTGTGTCGCACAGAGGGCTTTAATGTCCGTCGCTCCAAATCATTGTTGTGATGAGACAAAGAACCGAGGAGCATACACTCACCTGACATTAATGTTTTGAAATACAACAGATTTCTGTATAGTTTATATCTTGCCACTTTACTTAATTTGGTAAAACAAATAAAGGGAAAGATATACTGTGCTCATGGAGTGGAAGAATTAATGTTAAAATGTCCATACTACCCAGAGCAATCTACAGATTCAATGTAATCCTTATTAAAATATCCATGGTATTATCTCAGAACTAGAACAAAATAATTCTAAAATTTGTATGGAACCACAAAAAATCCCAAATAGCCAAGTAATCTTGAGAAAGAAAAACAAAACTGGAAGCATCATACTCCTTGATTTCAAGCTGTTCTAGAAAACTATAGTAATCGAAAGAATATAATTCTGGCAAAAAAATAGACACGTAAATCTATGGAACAGAATAGAAAGCCCAGAAATAAACCCATGCTTATATAATCAATTAATCTATGACAAAGGAAGCAAGAATAAACAGTGGTAATGAGCGTTTCTTTAATAGATGGTGTTGGGAAAACTGGATAGCTACCTCCAAAAGAATCCAACTAGTCCACCACTTTTTTTATACCATACACAAAAATAAACTCAAAATGGGTTAAAGACTTAAGTGTGAGACCAGAAACCATATATTTTCCTAGGAGAAAATATAGACAGTATGCTCTTTGATATCAGTCTTAGGAGTATTTTTCTGGATAGAGCTTCTCAGGCAAGGGAAACAAAAGTAAAAATAAACAAATAGAACTACACTAAAGCTTTTGCACAGTGAGAGGAGCCATCAACCAAACAGAAAGACAACCTACTGAATGGGAGAAGATGTTTGCAGATGGTATGACTGATAGAGGCTAATGCCCAAAATGCATAAGGAATGCATACAATTCAAATTTTTTAAAAAGGCAAATAACCCTATTAAAAAATGGGCAGAGGACCGGAGTAGACATTTTTCCAAAGAAGACATCCCAACATGCACATAAAAAGGTGCTCAACACCACTGATCATCAGGGAAATGCAAATCAAAACCACAGTGAGAAATCACCTCAGAAATGGCTGATACCTGTCAGAATGGCTACCATAAAAAAAACAAGTAGGAAGTTCCCTGGCAGTCCGGTGGTTAGGACTTGGCACTTTCACTTTTATGCCCCAGGTTCAATCTCTGGTCTCCTAATTTAAGATCCCACAAACCAGAGGCCTAGTAAAAAATAAAAAACCCAAATAATAAGTGTTGGCGAAATCCATGTGGAGAAAAGGGAACTGCTGTGCATTGTTGGTGGGAATGTAAATTGGTATATCTGCTACAGAAAGGTTTCCTCAAAAAAATAAAAATAAAACCATGATACAAACCAGCAATTTCACTTCCAGGTATTTATCCAAAGAAAATGAAAACACTAATTCAAAAAGATAGGTACACCCCAGTATTCATTGCAGCATTCTTTACAATAGGCGAGATACAGAAGCAACACATGTGCTCAGCAATAGATGAATGGCTACAAAGGATAGATGACTATTTTTAGATATCTCACAATGGAATATCACTGAGTGGTAAAATAAGAATAAAAGCTTGTCCTTTGCTACAACATGGATGGACCTAGAGGATATTACATGAAATAATTCAGATAGAGAAAGACAAATACTGCATGATTTCACTTATATGTAGAATCTAGAAAACAATTAAAAAAGACAACAAAAGAGAAACAGACTCAAAGATACAAAGAACAATCTGGGGATTTCCCTGAGAGTCCAGTGGCTAAGACTGCCAATGCAGGGAGCATGGGTTTGAACCCTGGTCAGGAAACTAACATCATGCATGCTGCCTGGTGTAGCCAGAAAAAGAAAGAAAGAAAGAACAATCTGGTGGTTGCCAGAAAGGAGGACAGAGGGGGATGGGAAAAAAGGGGGAGAAGGATTAAAAGGTACAAACTTCCAGTTACAAAATAAGTCATGGAGATGTAATGTACAGCAAAGGAAAGATAGTCAATAATATTGTAGTAACTGTATGATGACAACTGGTAACTAGATTTATCATGGTGATCATTTTATAATGTATAAAAATATCAGTTCACTAAGTGGTACAACTGAAACTAATACAATATTGTATGTCAATTATACATCAATTAAAAACTGCATTAGTTATCTCCTCTATGCGCTCGCAGGGCCTCTGTACTCTCTTGACAACACGCATCAGTCTTGGTTTATTTGCTCAGTCAACACTCTCCCTCTGTCCCTAGACTCTGCCTTCTTTGAGGTCAAAGACTCTTGTCCCTCACCATTGCTTTTCAGCATTTCTGCATATAGTAGAGACTTAGGAAATAAATATAGAATGAATAAAAACTTACTAATCCATAATTTTATGCCTAGTTAAGCTTCTCTCTCATGCTATCTTTGTTTTTTAAAGGAATGACTCTGGAGCATGCCAGAAATTGAAATGTTTATCTTTGTCTTAATCCTCTGGAAGAGAAAAGTATCCAATTTCTTTGTACAATAGTATAAATAATAGATAGCTAACACTTACTGAATGTTTATTGTGTGCTGGGTGCTGTTCTATCATTTTATACAGATTAATTTATTTCATTCTCATTACAGTCCTCTGAGGTAAATGCTACTATTATTACCATTTTTAAAATAAAGAAACCGAGGTGCAGAATTTAAGTCTTCTTGCATATAAATTTTGCCTTTCTTATTATGGAAAAGGAAAAAAGACACTGAATGACAATGACCAAAAAAGTTTTTTCTATTTGCATTTATCACACTTCAATTAGACTCAAAAAAAAATTAAATGCAATTTAAAAAAGACAAAAGGAAGAATTCATCCCCGAGGGGCACAGCACAATGCCTAAGTATGTCATTGTATAACAATCTATTATTAACAAGTTCCTAAAACCCATATGAATGTGGGTTAGCAATAAATATTAAGTGGAGGATCCAAGATGGCATTCAAACTATGTCCACCAGGTGGCGCTAGTGCCTCTAAATGAGGGGCATGGGTGGGAACACTCCTGATCCTGCCGTCAGCACCCTTAACAAAAGAGATTCAAGTACTGGTCCTCAGTTTCCTAGGCTCCAGTTCTGCATCCAGAGAGGGCTGAGGAGCTGTCTGATACACCAGTGCACTCTGCCTATTTTGCTGTAAGAGGAAAGTTCTCAGAGGCACAGTCACTGTGGTGTAGTGGATAGATGCTGCTGCTGCTGCTAAGTCACTTCAGTCGTGTCCGACTCTGTGCGACCCCCATAGACGGCACCCCAACAGGCTCCCCTGTCCCTGGGATTCTCCAGGCAAGAACACTGGAGTGGGTTGCCATTTCCTTCTCCAATGCATGAAAGTGAAAAGTGAAAGTGAAGTCGCTCAGTCGTGTCCAACTCTTCGAGACCCCATGGACTGCAGCCTGCCAGGCTCCTCCGCCCATGGGATTTTCCAGGCAAGAGTACTGGAGTGGGGTGCCATTGCCTTCTCCAGGATAGATGCTGGTCTGTTTCAAATCCAAATTCAAATTCAGGTTTCTTCAAATCCCAGCCCTACCAGCTACTAGTAGTATGACCTTGGGCAAGTTATTTAACCTTTCTGTGCTCCAGGGTTCTCATCTGTGAAATGCGGACAATCCTTGAGCCTACCACATCTTGTACCACCTATTGTAACAGTGCTCTACTCACAGAAGGTCTGAATGAATCTTCTATGCAATAGAATCAATAGCTGACCTTTCCATAGCTGAATGTGTGTGTGTGTGTGCTAAGTCATTTCAGTCATGTCCAACTCTTTGTGACCCTATGGACTGTAGCCTTCCAGGCTCCTCTGTCCGTGGGATTCTCCAGGCAAGAATACGGAGTGGGTTGCCACTCCCTCCTTCAGGGGATCTTCCCAACCCAGGGATGGAACCCATGTCTCCTGCATCTCCTGCACTGGCAGATGTGTTCTTTACCACTAGTGCCACCTGGGACACTCAAATGCAATTCACATTTTACTTGGCTCAGAATAGGCCACCAAAGAGATGAACTTGAGTTTCAGTTTTACTTTTATTTTCTTGGGCCACACAGCATGTAAGATCTTAGTACCCTGACCAGGGCTTGAACCCATACCTCCTGCAATGGAAGCACTAGACTGCCATAGAAGTTCCTGAGCTTCAGTTTTAAGTACTAATGTAAAGCTACTACTATTAGCTAGATGTGAGCTGCTCATTAGAAGAAGAAATACGATTCAGCATCTGCAATGCGCCAGTCTCTTCTCTAGGTGCTGCTGCTGCTAATATGGACAAAGCAGGTAATACCCTCACCCTCATGAAGGCTGTAGTCTAGCCAGCAAGATAAACATTAAACAGATGATGACATAAAAGTAGACGATTACAAAGATGCAAAGGACCAAGTCTTATAGGAATGTAAAACAGGCGCATCTAACCTAGTCGGGGGGTCAAGGAAGGCATCAAAGTGGAAACGACAGTGTTAGCAAAAGGAGGGTGGCTAAGCATTCCAGGTGAAAGACATGACATTTGTATGGGCCCCTAAGTGGCAAAGAGCCTGCTCAATTCACACGACTGAGAAAATCCCAGTTTAGTCAAAGAGTAGGAAGAGTGGATGGGGATTGGAAGCTGGAGAAGCTGCCTATTGGGCAGTAAGAAGTATTAAAAGATTTTAAATAGGAAAGTGACATCAGATGTGCAGTTTTTTAAAAGGTCGTATGACTGAAATGGGGAGGTCGGTTCCAGGAGGTGAGGGGGTTTGAGGAGTTTGAGGAGGTGAGAGGGAGAGACCAGTGGGGAAATTCTGATGCTGTTTTAGTCAAATAGTGATGGCAACCTGGCCTAGTGTGGCAGGAAGTGTGAATTTATTGTGAGAGGGAGTTAGGTATGTGAGAGGGAGGAGTCAAGGCTTCTCCCTTAAACAGAAGGATTGATGGTAATGCCATTTGCCAAGGTAGAGAACATTACAGAAGTAGCGGTTTTGGAGGAAAGCTCCTATGTTCCTTTCAGGATATTTTGAGTTTGAAGCACTTGACAAATATTCAAGAGGAGCTGTTTAGAAAGCACTTAAATGTGAGTAGTTCAAAAGAAGGACTGTGGTTGTTCATATAGATTCAAGTGTTAGCAGCACACAGATTTAAGTGGAAACTACAGGGAGACCTTGTAAGGAGAAAGTGAAGTGGGAGAAAGGAAGATGTCCAGGGACAGAACGCTACGGAACCCTACCGTCGTCAAGTTGGCAGAGATTAGATATCAACAATCAGTAATAAAACCAGAGAAGGAACAGTTAGAGGTACCGAAGGAAAACCTGAAAGCCCAGTTCCCCTCCCCTGAGGATTGATTATGAAAGAGGAAGGTGTCATTAGCATTGAGAGCTACTGAGAAGACAGGCAAGCAGAGAACTCAGTGTGTCCTTTGGGTCTGGGGACAAGAAGGTCACTGGTGACCTTGGTGGGCTGAGTTTCTATGGCATCCTGAAGGCTGAGGCCAGATTGCAGGGAGTTGAAAAGTTGAATGTGAGGTAAGCAAATGGTGGTGATGTCAACTACATGTTGTCACTTGCCAAGAGCATTTGCCAGTGACTGAACAACTATCAGAGCATTTTCCATCTGTCTGTGCTGCTGTAGCTGCCCACCTTCAACACCTGGGTGGACAGTGAGGCACTCCATGCTCCAGGGAATCTGGCAGAATGGGTCTTTGTATAGTTACATATTTTCAGGAACTGATTTCATGATCTCAATCCTTGCACATCTCCTCATATCTAGAAAAGCACTAAATCCCTTCATGGCGACATCAGCTCCTTGTGATGAGCAGAAAACCTTTTGTAAAATAAGTGCTTGATTGCACTGAACTCTTCCTTCACCAAAATCTTATACATCGACCTTCCCCTGCTGCCTGTTTGGAGCAGTCTCTAAGAGCTATCTGAGGTGCTGTCTCCTGGACTGTGGTCCTCATTTTGCCCCAAATAAAACTTAACTAGCAACCTTCACATTGTGCATCTTTCTGTCAACAATGATTATGCTAAACATGTAACCCAATTGATTGACTGGGCCCACACCAGGGGCCTAGTCTGAGAAGACCCCATGTCTTTGCCAAGGAGGTTCTTTTTCCAGTCAGATTTGCACAACCAATAATGGAATAATGCTGAGGCTGGAACAGTGCAAGCTTTATTCAACGGCCAAAGAATGGAAAAGCAGGAACCTAGATCACAATATTGTCAGAGACACCAAATATATAGGAGAGATGAAGTAAAAGGGAAGGAATTGAAAAGTAGGCTGTTCATGACTTATCTAAGAATAGGGGTGTGGTTTGGACCTGGAACTGACAGAGCTTTCTTTTTCAGTCCTCTTAGGGACTTGTCCAGTTGTTGTCATGGCAATCATCAATGACCACAGTGCTGGTGTTTGTGTCACTGAGCATGCTAATGTATTACAAAGAGTGTGTAATAAGGCCTAAGATTATGGGAAGTCAAATCGTGCACCATCTTGGGCCTACTTGGTTCCAACTAGTTCTTGTTTTTTTTTTTTTTTTTTCCATCTTTGCAGCTTCCTTCTGAAACTTAGATGAGAATAATCGGTTTCCATTTCAGGGAGGGGAGGGGTATGACTCTGGGACAGCAACCTTGGTAAGAAAAATATTTTCTAGAAATTTGGTTGGGAAGGTAAGGTAGAAGGAGGGCTTTTTCAAAGGGGAGAAACATGAACAGTTTTAAATGCTGATACAACAAATCCAGTAGAATGAGAGAGATGTTGAAAATCTCAGCAAGGGAAAGGTTCCTAAGAAGGCCACAGGGGGTAGGATTCAGGACACAGGAGGAAGGACGACTTCCCTGTGAGAAGGTCAAGGTGAGGCAAATCCAGGAATATTTGTAGACTGGGTGGCCGGAAGTTGGTGTCTTTCCTGTGCAATGTTTGTGATTGCCTCTTACATACAGAGGGTGTCACCTGCTGACAGTGAGTGAGGGCGAGGTGAATTCAGAGGGAAGATATGATATAGTCAAAGTGCTAACCAAGCGAGATGAAGACACGAATGAGGGTGGTGACCACTGACTCAAAGTGACACAGGTAGGGGAGGTATGTGATATTTTGCAAGTTATGTTCATGATGCAGAGTTACTCAAGATAGCGAATCTTGAGTAATCGAGATCACTCACTTGCACATTTTTATTGTATGTCTGCTGTGTGCAGACCTCCTGCTATGCATTGGGTTCTGCTGGGCAGATGTTGTATGAGAAAGACTTGGACAAGGTCATTTTGGATATTAATAAGAGAGTGGTTTAAATGATGGAGCACTGAATCTTAGCCATGTAAGGGAGGAAAGACTTTTCCTCAGGCCTCTTAGATCCTGTGACTGGGCCTGAGAATTAAGCTAACAAAAGACAGATGAAGGGAAAAGAGCATACAGGTTTATCTGGTGGTGCTGTTTTCATGTGACACAGGAGCCTTCCTAGAAAAGAACTGAAGACCCAAAGAAGCAGATACTTATGTCCCGTATCAATAAAGAAGCACGCATTGTGGAGATGTAACAAGGCAATGGAAGAAGGGTTCGGGGTGAGGGGCAGGAAACTGAGGGCAAATGATTAGGAAATAAATGGGGGGGGGAATTGATACAAGATGCAGGCTATTTTAATAGGTCTGTCTGTTCAGATTCATCTCGTTTCTTGTGATAAGAATGTTCCCCTCTTCCTGGTACAGTGAGGGCATCTTTCTCACTGGAAATTTATGTCCTGCTTTTATTTATTTATTTATTTTGGCATTTATTAAGCATTTAATTGTCCCCTAATTTGTAATTATAAGTAATATAGTGTCATTTATTGTAGTTTTTTAGTTTTCTGTCAATTTTTTAAAGTTTTTTCTTGCTTTTTGGAATCTCTTTCTAGTTTTATTTTATTTTATTTTATTTTTAATTTTATTTTATTTTTAAACTTTACATAATTGTATTAGTTTTGCCAAATATCAAAATGAATCCACCACAGGTACACATGTGTTCCCCATCCTGAACCCTCCTCCCTCCTCCCTCCCCATACCATCCCTCTGGGTCGTCCCAGTGCACTAGCCCCAAGCATACAGTATCGTGCATCGAACCTGGACTGGCAACTTGTTTCTTACATGATATTTTACATGTTTCAATGTCATTTTCCCAAATTTTCCTTCTGGCTTACTTCACTCTGTATAATAGGCTCCAGTTTCATCCACCTCATTAGAACTGATTCAAATGTATTCTTTTTAATGGCTGAGTAATACTCCATTGTGTATATGTACCACAGCTTTCTTATCCATTCATCTGCTGATGGTATGTCCTGCTTTTAGAAAGTGGGAGCGCAGAGAGCCCTTCCCCCATCTGCAGTTTCTTAAATGCCTTGGGCTCAAAATAATCAATATGTTAATGTGGCATATTTTGGGGTGGCAGGTTCTGATCCCCTTCAGCTAGACAGGGAGGAGAGAGGACCAACAAGTATGGAGACAGCAGGGTGAGAAAGCCACTGGAGGTCTCCATGAACTCAAAGAACAGGTGCCCTGAGGTGTCTGCTGTAACACTAGGAGAAGAGGAAGTTGTGGCCAGAGACGAAAATTTCTGCATTACTGCTCTGAACTGTCGATGTGGCTCTAAGAATTGATGGCTGGGGTGAACAAACCATGTTGTCACAGCAACCAGAGTGATCTTTTTAAAATGCACATTTGAATGTGTCATTTATGACCTTTGGGGTTTCCGTTGTGGCTCAGATGGTAAAGAATCTGCCTGCAATGTGGGAGACCTGGGTTTGATCCCTGGCTCAGGAAGATCCCTTGGAGAAGGAAATGGTTACCCACTCCAGTATTCCTGCCTGGGAAATCCCATGGACAGATGAGCCTGGTGGTCTAGAGTCCATGGGGTCGCAAAGAGTTGGACACAACTGAGCGACTAACACTTTCACTTTGGTAGCTCTTAGGAAGAAGATTTAAAATTCTTAACATGGCCTGTGAGGCCCTGCTCATGCTTCCAGCTTCACCTCTTTCCAGCCACTCTGGCCTTCTACCACAGGGCTTTGGAAAATGCTGTTTCCTTGACCTGAAATGCTATGCCCTCACCCAGCCCTCAAAAGCTCTATCAAGTTATCCCCTCCTCAGCCTTTCATACTTCGGTATCAGCTTAATGTCACCGCCTCAAAGATTTCCTTTGACCTCAATTGAGTTCTGTGAACTTTCCCTTCATAGCGATTATTACAAGTTATCGTATGTTTGTGTGATCTCTAAGAATTATTTTTGTGTCTCTCCCACAAATGGCAAGCCCCACGAGAGCAGCAACTATGCCTGCTTCCCTTCTTGTCCTGTTGTAACAACAAGCTCTGTGCCAAGGACATAGGAGGTGCTTAAAAATATTTGTTAAATGAGTGGATGAATAAAGAGGTTAAGTGACTTGCCCAAAGGCACAGATTGGGCTTGCTAAGAACAACAATATTTATAAACTGTGCTTCTTATACTTTATACCTTTGTGATTCTTGCATGTATATCATGACGGGTGAATGACACCAACAGACATGACTGATGGCAGAGAAGACAGAAACAGGAAGGGAACAGCAATATATGACAGGAGGTAACACAACAAAGAGACTTGATACCCAAAAGTCTTCCCTGGCAGTTCTCCTGTAGATTGAGGGTTATGACAGACTAAGATGGGCCCTTTTCTATAGCCACAGAAGGCTTTATTTTATTCTGTCTCTCCTCCTACCTGACCATTGTAGAAAGCCTAGCAATCTACGTGCCTGTCCACCAGGAGCAGACATGTGTAAAACAACCTCTGAGTACTGACTACATGGCGGGGTAAAGAGAAGGAGCACCACTCCAAGCCCGAGGTTGGTCTGAGGTCTAGACCAGCCCATCTCTTCCCTTATTTTCTTGAGCCGGCATTTGAATAGTTGGTAGCAAGATACTTTGACCTACTATCTGAAGATTTTGCTCACATATTTTCTTGTCACCCTCCAGCTCTGCTCCCATTTTACAGCCAGAGGACAAGCCATCCCCTGACTCAGAGGAAAAAGAAGTGTTTTCCTGACTTGAGGCCAAATGTACAAACCCTGTAGGGAACAAGTTAATGGATCTGAGAGAATGATGCAGGAACAAGATTTTCCACCCCAAAAGATTGTTTGATGGGTCAAGAGTGATAAGTGTCACTGAGTGTCAGAGGGGAAACAGAGTCCATGAGCTGCTAGTTTATTCTAAGAAAAAAAAAAAAAAGACATCTCGTTCCCACTCCCCATCTGGCTGCTGGAGAGGAGACAACAGAAACTCCAGGTGCACAGAGAGACTGGCTCCTGGCTGCAGGTAAAGCTTAAGGAAGCGTCAGGATGTCAGAATAGGCTGTGGATTTTGTCTCAGTTCAGAGGCCTGATGCCCTGCTCACAGAGTATCCCCAACACAACTTGATGCAGCTCTAGGGAATGAGTCTAGTGTGCTCATGAGGAGTAGAGAACTGCTGAAGGCCCTCGGACAGCCCCCTGGCCCCCCCTCCCCCCGCAACATGCAGGGTCCTCAAGGAGAGCTTATGTAGCAAGGACAGTCACTGACCTTAAGGGGCCCTTTGGAGAGGAACAAAGCCCAACCAAGTAGCCATCTGGCAGCCCAAGCCCAGAGGGCCAGAAAATACAATAGATATCAGTGGATGTCAGCCTGGGCACCTGCCTGTTCCCCATTCTTCCTCCCATCATTTGGGTCCCCTCAAATTGAGAGCTGATAGAATTGATGAAGAGAGAAGTTCTTTTATTGACTAACACTACGGTTTTGCATCTTGGAAGAATTTGAACCTGACATCGGTTGTAGACATTCACTAGTTTCTATGTTAGTGACTCTAAACAATAACAGCAACAAGCCTTTTTCTATTATTGAGAAATAAGGCATTCCTTGCACACTTGAATCTGCGAGCAGAGAGGCATGTTCCACACACAGTTTGCTAGTGATCTTTTTCTGCATTCATGTCCCGTCTCCATAGCTGAACTGCAAGATTTTCAAAGCTGGAGAGGGGACCCTTCCTACCCTCTTTTCTTCCCACTCAGCATCGTGTACACAACAGGCCCCATTTTGAAGAGAAAACCTATGGAACATGGGTGCATGGCGGTTTTGTTTACATGTTGGTTTGGCAGAGTCTCATTTCAAGAGTCTTTCAGCTCTGACTTCATTTGTAAGTCATAAAAGTTCTCCCAGTATTCATTTTTCACTTCCAGAGATAACAGATGTTTGCCAAGTGTCCATCATATGCAAAGCCCACTTGGACTTCTTCCTAGGGACGCAGGCCTCGTCCTTAAGGAACTTATCGGAAATGTAGATGGGATGTAGATGAGGGAGCTAAATGTGCATTGACTTTAGGACAACAGCTAGGAGGTTTTGTTGCCTGTTATTTTAAATTCACACATAATCTCATCACCAAAGTGACAAATAATCTATTTGAGAAAACTTGCAAAATTTAGAAGCAAAGAAATTGCACCCACAAACTCAGTACCTGTAAAATTAGAAGTAGTCAATGCTGACATTTTGACATATATCACTACTTACGCATTTTAAAATGGTATCATGATCTGCTGGAGCTTGTTATTTAAAGAAAACTCTGATATACTAGGTTGTATGTGTGTGATTTTTGTTTTCTCCTAAAAAGGAGATAGGGGTATTCCAGGGTTTCAGGGACTACGTATTCGGTAACCAGTACAATGATGAAAGAAATTTGAAAATGTATTGCAGACTAGAAAAAGTTGAAAATTAGGTTTCTGGTAGCTGAGTGGGATGGGAAACCAAATTAAACATACATTTGAATTGAATCCATGATGGATCTTTGAAAACGATTCTGCTGATTAACTCAAATAACCTCTCCTCACTGAAGCGCTCCTGTTTCCTTCCAGCAGTTAGCCAGCTAGTCTCTCCTTGCTCTCAAATATATTTTTATTATTTATATTTAATAATATATTAATTATTTTAATAAAAGATAACAGATACTATTATCTCTATACTATATCTTAGGAAGGCAGTATACTGTTGTGGTTAAAAAAAATAGATTTTGGATTTAAACATCCCATTCAAATTCCAGACTTACCATTTGCTAGCTGTGTGACCTTGGACACGGTATTTAGCCTCTCTGAATCTGAGTTCTCATCTGTAAAATGGGAATAATACTTACTTCATAGGGTTGTGGTGAGATACAAGTAGGACAATATCTGCAACATGTTGACCCACCCCAAAACACAGTCAATAACTAATAGGTATAATTATTTTTATTCCAGAACTTGCCAAGTTGCATTACAGTTACCAACTTAGGAATGCTTTCCTCACTGGACTGTGAACGCCTAGACAGCAAGCCCTGGGTCCTGACCTCTCTCATCCAACCTCTCTCTCTTCTAGCAGAGTAGCCCATAAATAGTAAACAATCCGATTGCACTTGCTGAAGGATAAAATAGCTATAGAAAATGCCAGGTTTCCATTGCTTTCCCTGAGTCCTATATCCTTACTCAGATTTTTAGAACAAACTCTTAACTGCAAATCATCAACTCTTATAATCAATATGATACAGGACCATTTCCACTTTAATGCAAGCTAGCATTTAATGGGGCTTCCCAGGTGGCGCTGTGGTAAAGAACCCACCTGCCAGCACAGAAGACTTAAGAGACACGGGTTTGATCCCTGGGTTGGGAAGATCCCCTGGAGGAGGGCATGGCAACCCACTCCAGTATTCTTGCCTGGAGAATCCCACAGACAGAGGAGCCTGGCAGGTTTACAGTCCATAGGGTCGAAAAGGGTTGGACACAACTGAAGTGACTTAGCATGCATGCACAAAATTTAATGAGCACTTACTGTGTGGCAGATTTTGTCCTAGAGCCTCACATTGCATTTAAACCTTTATGAGAGGGACATTATATCTCCTTTAACAGTTGAGGAAACTGAGGACCAGAGAGAGTGCTGTGAACTCTTTGACTTCTGAGATCTTGTCAAGCACCCCAGGAGGGTTCCTGGCTCTCTGTTCTTCCATTTAAGTATGGAGGTGGGAGGTGAGGAAAAGAAGCAGCCATCTATTTTTCTTTCTCTTTAGTAAAAAGCATTTTATTTATTTTGCAGTTTCTTTTCTCTTCTGGAAAAACAAACAAAAGAAATTCTTGCTTCATTCATGATTTTACCCCTGCTGAGGTCCAGGGTAAGACTTCTCCCCTGCAGAGCCCTGTTCAGGGATGCAAATAAAGGTTGGTTACAAGACTCAACTGAGTGTCCTGAGCAGTAATTTTTTTTTTTTTAAAGAGAGGCGTTGAAATAGATGTTCAGTATATTCAATTAATAACAATGCTTCATATCCCATCTGTGTATATAAAAACAATTAAGTCACCTGTAAAACCATGAAATATCAATACGCTGAGTAAAACTGAGAGTGGAGAGTACTAAGACTTTTTAAAAAAGCAACTTATTCTCAAGGAAGATATTTTATCCCATATGACCCAGGCTTTATGTGAATGAAATGTATCAGTTACTTCATTATATTGCCTGCATGAGTGAAAGATATGTTTTAAAAGTAAGAAAAACCTTGGGATGATTTTACTTCAAGGAAGCTGATTGGAATCTCTCCAGATTCCACATTTGTTCCTATTGACCAGAAGTCTTCTGACTTGGGAAAATATTTTTGTTTCCCTCCCCCTTTTCTAAATGTCCTACGAAGACCTGCTCTAGGATGGGAAACATTTTCTGAGTCCCAAAGGAATCTTCCATTTGTCTGAAAGAGACAGTTGAACTGAGTGTTGAGAGAAGCCACTAAAGAAGAGGATGAAGATGCCTCAGAATAACTTTTTCGAACATTCTGTGCATACTTTCTTCATTCATAGTGACATCGGCCATGTGATAGAGAAAATGGGAGTCTAGAGAGCGTTATGCTATCTTTCTTCCATATACATCATAAAAGATGCCCCAAAAGTCACTTCTGAGATTACAACTGCATGGTGCCTAGCTTATTTGTTCTTTAAAAAGTTTGTTTCTGTTTACTTCCAGAATTAAACAAACAGCAGAGGCCACTACAGTAGATACTGATCAACTGTTATTCTTCTCTAAGAAAATAAATAAATTATGAGAAAGGGGAAGAATTGACCAGGTCCCTCAAATATGAATTTTGCCTTATTTTTGCCAAAATTACCCTGATAATAATACCTAAAACAGGTTAAGTAGGTAAATTAAGTCCATCTGGTGAAACCATTACCTGATGTAGTAATAGAATTCTCAAGTGAAATATGTAGTGAATTTGTAAACTAATGCTGGCTGATAGCTGCTGGCAGCCCAGTGGTCCTTTCTATAGTGAAGCAGGTAGCCCTTCCTTGGAAAAACACTTTGAAAAATACTATCCTTGTGGAACTTTGTCTTCGAATTGAGGCCAGGATTGCTTCAGGCTTCAGCTCTGGGAGAGAATATTCTGAATGAGTGAAATGAGAAATGTAATGTACTAAAATGGCAAGCAAAGACTTCATTCAAGGTATGAAGAAGGTACTGGTTAAATGTTTGATGAATAAGCGATGAAGAATGTTACTGGTTGCTAAGGGTCTGAAGGGTTGTCATTTAGAACACACCAGAATCAATGGGTCTCGTTCACTTTCATTAGGTGTGAGTTTATTTCTTCCTTCTTTCATTCATCTATTGATGCCTGCCATGTGTCAGGGAACTGAAAATACAACTATGAGCATTACAGACGCTGCTTTTATCAAACTGACACCCTAAAAGATGGAGAGCAAAACAAATAAGCAAATAAAAACTCCAGAGACCAGTCAATCACCTTAGGTAGCACAAGTCTTCATGTGGCTCTGATCCTGTCTATATAGAGGTTAGAACATGCCTGGTATGAGAAACAGCAAAGACAGCCTCTCTCAGGAGCTCCTCCCCACCCCCTCCACTGCATCTCCTGATCTGAGGGTCTGACCGGCTCAACCTTCAGCTTCCAAGCTCTCAGTTAAAAAAATAGGAGTCAAAAGTGTGTCATTCCACTGTAGGGGGAGAGGAGGGGCAGGACACTTGTTGGGGTAATAAACAAACCTCATATGCCTTTTCTTACAAAATGCTCATTTAGGCTTTAGTTTACTTAGTTGCATCTGTCATCAAAATAGTCAGACAATTTGAAGTGAGTAGAACTCCTTGAGAAGAATGGCTGATGACTGGTTCCATAAAGCAGTGATTATCATACAAGTCCCTCTCTTCCCTCACTGTCCCTCCTCCCCATATCACCATCATCTTCCCTTCGTTGTCTTATAAAATTCAGTAAAAAGCAGGATCTGGGGTCAACATTTTCAACAAAGCTAGCCCACATCATCCTCTGATACCAGATACTTTTTTACTTCATTTGTGGCTTTGAAAGAGGGCACTATGTCCCTCTAACTTTCCATGTTAAAGTAGTCAAATTTGCTTTTTCTGTACAAGATTCCTCTACCATGCAGAAAGATAGAGCTGAAGTCTTGTTTCACCTCTTCTGGCTCAGACAAGCCCTTAGGTTTTGCATGGTTTGACTTCCAACATCAAATTTTAAATGTTGGGTCATTGAACTAGACTTAGGACTTCGCACTTAGGACTCTGATGCATGGCCAGTGTTGAATCTGTTTTCCAAGTGGGTCCATTGTTATCATGTGTGAACCACTGTTACCTTTCCTATGAACCAGTGTGGCTGGGTCCTGAAGAACAGGGTCGTGAAAAGGAGCCAGTCTGGCAGCAGTTAGGGACTGCTTATCCCCTCTTGACTTCATGGGCTGGACCATGCAGAGCTGAATGACAGCAAGCAAGCCAGACAGCTGTCCAGGAGTGAGTCCAGGGGACCCAACTCCAGGCTAGGTGGGTGGAAGAAATGCTGTGAGAGTCCCTTGAAGTACAACCCCAGGCTACATGGCACAGGTGTGGCTGAACTGGAAACACCAAGAGCAAGAGACTTTCTCAATCAGAAGGGAGCCAGTTCTTACAGAAGAAAGGAGCTTGGTACTCTGTGAATTAACAATCAGGACAGAAGGCCAGGTGTTACCATCAAAAGCTGTGCCCCTAAATTTAAAGGAAGGTCTTTACACAATGATCATGTAGAAAGAAGTCCTCTGACACTCACTGAAGAGCATTGCTCTTATGTCCTCTAGAATAAAACACCTATATCCGCTGAAGAGTCAACTACAGCTTTTAATGTGGCACTACATATGCGTGAATGTATTCACCTTAAAAAAATTTTTTTATTCATGTATTTGCTTGCTTATTCATTCATTTTGGTTGTGTTAGATCTTTGTAGAGGTGCTCAGGCTTTCTCTAGTTGTGAGGGCTACTCTTGGTTGCAGTGTATGGGCTCCTCATTGCAGTGGCTTCTCTTTGCAGAGCATGGGCTCTAGGTGCTCAGGCTTCAGTAGTTGCAGCGTGGGCTTAGTAGTTGTGGTGCAAGGGCTTAATTGCTCCAAGGCATGTGGGATCTTCAAGGACCAGGGATCAAACCTGTGTCCCCTGCATTGGCAGGTGGATTCTTAATCACTGGACCACCGGGGAAGCCCTATAGTCATCTTTTAATCAAAGATTCTTCTCATTTCTTGAGTTGCAGGGTTGCAATAATGTATCTATAGCTGCATAAATAGTTATCCCAGCTTAAAACCACAAATTTCTCTCACACAGTCTCTGAGGGTCAGGAATGAAGGAGTGGCTAATCTGGATGGTTCTGCCTCTCCTAAGGCTGTTGTTGAGCTCTGGGCCAGGGTGGGTGGGGTGAGGGTGGAGGGGCACAGTCATCGCCATGCTTGTCTGAATGCTTCCAGAATAGCTCACTCACGTGACTGCTGGCAGGAGGCCTTGGTTCCTCCCCACAGGGGCCTCTCTGAGGGCTGCTTAAATGTCCTCATAACACGGCAGCTGTCTTCTCCCAGAACAAGTGACCGGAGAACAAGGCAGAAGTCACAGTGCTTTTTATTATTGATCATAAAGATATACACCATCACCTCTGCCCATTCATTAGAAGTGAATCATTAAGTACAGCCCACAGTAAAGTGGGAAGTAGGAACTTTTAAAGGAATAACTGTTGAAGAATTTTGAACTCCTGCATGTAGTATTCATTTAGGGTATCAAGAAATGTATACAGGATTTGTGGGACCCAGTGCAGAATAAAAATGCAGAACTACTTAAGAATTTCAAGACAGTGACTGAGAACATTAAGCATGGGCCCTTTCTAGGTACCAGGCCCTGTGCTACTGCCCAGGTTGCACATGCAGGAAAGGCAGTCCTGAGGAGAATGATGAGGAGCATGGGCTTTGAAATCAGGTGTTTGAATTCTAGCCCTTCTGCTTTATAATTGTGTGACTATTGGAAAAACTACTTAATATCTCAGAACCTCCACTTCTGGGTATGATTAATGTACCTGCTACTTGGGATTTCTGTGAGCATTACATGAAATAATTACAGTGCCGTGCTCATAATAGGCACTTGAAAACCTACAGATGTAATGATTATATTTTTAAGGAGCTTGGGCTTCCCTTGTGACTCAGCTGGTAAAGAATCCGCCTGCAATGCGGGAGACATGGGTTCGATCCCTGGGTTAGGAAGTGAAATGAAGTGAAGTGAGCTCTCTCAGTCATGTCTGACTCTTTGGGACCCCGTGAACTGTAGCCCACCAGGCTCCTCCATTCATGGGATTCTCCAGGCAAGAATACTGGAGTGGGTTGCCATTTCCTTCTCCAAGGGAACTTCCCAACCCAGGGATTGAACCCGGGTCTCCCACATTGCAGGCAGGTGCTTTTACCCTATGAGCCACTGGGGAAAGATCCCCTGGAAAAGGAAAAGGCTACCCACTCCAGTATTCTGGCCTAAAGAATTTCATGGACTGTATAGTCCATGGGTCACAAAGAGTCGGACACGACTAAACAATTTCCACTTTCACTTTCAGAAGAGAACCACTTAGCTGGTAACTCAGATTATTCAGCTGGTGATCATAAGCTCCTTAAAGTAGGAAGAGTATCTCTTACTCTCTGCAGTATCACATTTCTTTTACCTAACATGGACCCACATGTTCATGCATGTGAAAAATGTGGATGGTAAGCTACATGAAGAATGGCTAAGAAGACGTGTTGCAGAAACGGCGTTTTCAACATTCTAGAAGTAGAACCAAAGCTACTATTTTAGGAAAATTCATTTATGATCAACATTCCATTGGCTGTTGCAATACTAGGCATTTATTGGCACCTTAAAAATAGTTGCCATGAACTGCTCTCTATGAATAACTCAGCTGATGAGACTGAATATTAAATAGGAAATTTCCCTAGGAATATTCTTTCTTAGTGGCTCAAAAATCAAAAACTGAAACTATTCCTGGATGAAGTCTTAATACCAGCAAAATGATTTTATTAAACACTTTAGAACTTCAAGCAGGCTTTCTGCTTGCTTTCTTCAGCTGAGCTGAGCCTGGCTCAGTGACACTAACAACCATGGACTGGCCATCTTCAAAAAGCGTCAACTGTTTCCACATGGACCTTCTTCTCCTAAGCTCTTAACCAAAGTCTACTGTTGGGCCAAGACGTCTTTACTCATTTGACAAAAAGCACGTGCACCAGCCCATGCAGCAGAGTCCGCAGAACCTAGGAACACCTTGCTGCGTGTATGCTCGTTGTTGTTCTTCAGTCACAAAGTTGATTCTGGGGACTGCAGCATGCCAGGCTTCCCCATCCTCCACTATCTCCTGGAGTTTGTGCGAATTCGTGTCCACTGAGTTAGTGATGCTGTCTAACCATGTCATCCTCTGTTGCCCTCTTCTCCTTTTGCCTTCAATCTTTCCCAGCATCAGGGTCTTTTCCAATGAGTTGGTTTTCCCATCTGATGGCCAAAATGCTGGAGCTTCAGCATCAGTCCTTCCAATGAATATTTAGGGTTGATTTCCTTTAGGATTGACTGGTTTTATCTCCTTGCTGTCCAAGGGACTCTCAAGAGTGTACCATACTTTTAATTACTGCTGAATTGTGCCAGGGGTGTCTCTGTTGTCTCTTCTAAAAAGATGGCCTCATCAAGGACTAGAATAAGGAAAGTGGATAGAGATACTGGTTCTTTGCATGAGCAGATAAGAAATATTAAGAGAAACAGCGCAAGCTGGAGTCTTTTCACAAACACATTTAACAGCTTATAAAATAAATAAGCCAGGTATAAGTGGGAATAGACTCCTTCCCCATCCCCGCACCCCCACTTAACTACAGGCAGTGCTGTTTTCTTAGCAATAGTCTATTTCTCAAGGAACTTCTTTATTTATTCCCCAATCCAAAATTAGTTCCTTAATTTGAAACAGCCATAAACAAACATTACTAAAGAAATCCCTTGGGCTCTCTTCTCCCACACCCTCTCCCCCCACACACATATTTTCTGTTGCTTTGTTTGTTCTCAGTTCTTTTTGCCTTTGTGCTCAACACAAGGACCTGCAGTGGCTTGGCTTTTCTGAAATCCCTTCGTAAGTCTCTTGAAAGATGTTTAAATTCCATTTTGGCACGAAAGAATTAAATTCACATTAATTTCAATTAATTACATATTAAGTACACACAAACTTCAATAACTTCAAAGCAAAGCATGGGTCTGAGCACTCCACTGGTTTCTAAGGTCACTTGCAGCTCTAGAATTCTTCTGTTGGCCTGTGCCAGCTACCACTAGCCAGTGAGTATAAATGGAGCCTCTGATCTCAGCAGTTGCTCCAGCAGACTTGGAGAGAGATTCCCCCCCACTCCCCCCACCCCAACTTTATTCTCTCTCTTCTTAACTTGTGATCTTTGCTACCCTTTCTTCCTCTCCTACCTTTTTCCTTGGCCTCCCTTTCCCTCCCCATATCAACAAAGAACTTCACAGCCATGTGGCTTTCTTCTTCAGATTCATCATGACACTATCTCTATAAAAAGGAAGGTGCTGTGACCATTTACCTGGTTGCTCTGGCCTTTCCCCTGCTCTGCTCTCTATCATGGGGACTGCATTTGCCAGCTTTGTTGCACTCTGGCTTCCACATAAGCTGAGTCAGTGGGAGGCCCAGGCAAATTTTGGGAGGGTAGGAGGAGGGGAGAAGCCAGGGAGTTTCTCCCCCTCCCTTTCTGTTGTGAGTAGTTTCTCTGGCAGGGGCTGCTTCTCTTCCATGATTCCAGCTGCTGTCAGATAGTCCCTCCCTTCCTGGTCTCAACATCTACTAAGAATCCTCCTCTGTGCTCCTGACTTCCCTCTGATGGTCCCACCTTCTAGGCTCTGCCCTCTTCCTGGGGCTCTCCAGCCCCAAGGAAGGGGAAATCAGGCAAGTTATTAACCTCTGACCATTGTTAATGTTTGGTTACCCACACCATCCTACTTAACTCCTTGGTTTGGGGTCTTTTATTTCTTCCACCACATGTATAATGAGTTCCTGTATTAAATTTCCTCTGTTTGAAACACCTAGAGTGATTTCTTTTTTCTCATTTGGGCTTTGATTGAAGTAGAGAGCTCATGACGACAACAACAAACAGGAACTCCCAGGCTGTGGACACGTGGAGGTGCAGACTCAGAGAGTGGCAGGCTCAGAGAGGTCAAGGAAGCTCCTCTCCTTTCCACATATCTGGCCTGGGCATCTCTTCCATCTGGCGTCTCATTAGTTATGTAATAAGCTGGTAATCTAAAAGCAATTTTAAAAAATATAACCTCCTCTGAATCTCTCCTTCAGCATTACTGGTCAGGGTATAGACTTGGATTACTGTGATATTGAATGGTTTGCCTTGGAAATGAACAGAGATCATTCTGTCCTTTTTGAGATTACATCCAAGTACTGCATTTCAGACTCTTTTGTTGACTATGATGGCTACTCCATTTCTTCTAGGGATTCTTGCCCACAGTGGTAGATATAATGGCCATCTGAGTTAAATTCACCCATTCCAATCCATTTTAATTCACTGATTCCTAACACGTCGATGTTCACTCTTGCCATCTCCTGTTTGACCACTTCCAATTTGCCTTGATTCATGGACCTAACATTCCAGGTTCCTATGCAATATTGCTCTTTACAGCATCAGACTTTACCTCCATCATCAGTCACATCCACAACTGGGTGTTGTTTTTGCTTTGCCTCTGTCTCTTCATTCTTTCTGGAGTTATTTCTCCACTGATCTCCGGTAGCATATTGGGCATGTACTGACCTGGGGAGTTCATCTTTCAGGGTCCTATCTTTTTGCCTTTTCATACTGTTCATAGGGTTATCAAGGAAACAATACTGAAGTGGCTTGCCATTCCCTTCTTCAGCAGACCACATTTTGTCAGAACTCTCCACCATGACCTGTCTGTCTTTGGTGGCCATACACGGCATGGCTCATAGTTTCACTGAGTTAGACAAGGCTGTGGTCCATGTGATCAGGTTGATTAGTTTTTTGTGATTGTCATTTTCATTCTGTCTGCCCTCTGATGGAGAAAGATAAGAGGCTAATGGAAGCTTCCTGATGGCAGAGACTGAGGGGAAAACTGGGTCTTGTTCTGATGGGCAGGGCCATGCTTAGTAAATCTTTAATCCAATTTTCTGTTGATGGGTAGGGCTATGCTCCCTCCCTGTTATTTACAGGGGGTCAAAATATCGTGGAGGTAATGAAGATAATGACAACCTCCTTCAAAAGGTCTGATACACTCATTGCTACACTCAGTGCCCCTAAAACTGCAGCAAGCCACCGCCGACACATGACTCCACTGGTTACCCCTGGACATTCACGGGCAAGTCTGAATCAGTCTCTTGTGGGGTCACTGTTCCTTTGTCCTGGGTCCTGGTGCACACAAGGTTCTGTTTGTGCCCTTTAGGAGTCTATTTCCTCGGTCCTGTGTAAGTTCTGGCAGCTCTATGGTGGGGTTAATGGCGACCTCCTCCAAGAGGGCTTATGTCATACCCAAGTCTGCTGCACCCAGCCATACCCAAGTCTTCTACCCATAACTTCTAGAACTAACACCCCCAAAAGATGTCCTTTTCATTATGGGGGACTGGAATGCAAAAGTAGGAAGTCAAGAAATACCTGAAGTAACAGGCAAATTTGGCCTTGGAGTACAGAATGAGGCAGGGCAAAGGTTAATAGAGTTTTGCCAAGAGAACGCACTGATCATAGCAAACACCCTCTCCCAACAACACAAGAGAAGACTCTACCCATGGACATCACCAGATGGTCAATACCAAAATCAGATTGATTATAATCTTTGCAGCCAAAGATAGAGAAGCTCTATACAGTCAGCAAAAACAAGACTGGGAACTGACTGTGGCTCAGATCATGAACTCCTTATTGCCAAATTCAGACTTAAATTGAAGAAAGCAGGGAAAACCACTACACCATTCAGGTATGACCTAAATCAGATCCCTTATGATTATACAGTGGAAATGACAAATAGATTCAAAGGATTAGATCTGATAGAGTGCCTGAAGAACTATGGATGGAGGTTTGTGACATTGTACAGGAGGCAATGATCAAGACCATCCCCAAGAAAAAGAAATGCAAAAAGGTAAAATGGTTGTCTAAGGAGGCCTTACAAATAGCTGAGAAAAGAAGAGACACTAAAGGCAAAGGAGAAAAGGAAAGATATACCCATCTGAATTCAGAGTTCCAAAGAATAGCAAGGACATGTAAGAAAGCCTTCTCAGTGATCAGTGCAAAGAAATAAAGGAACACAATAGAATGGGAAAGACTAGAGATTTCTTCAAGAAAATTAGAGATACCAAGGGACAATTTCATGCAAAGATGGGCACACTTAAGGACAGAAATGGTACAGATCTAAGAGAAGCAGATCTTCTTAAAAAGAGGTGGCAGGAATACACAGAAGAATTACACAAAAAAAGATCTTCACGACCAGATAATCGTGATGGTATGATTACTCCCCTAGAGCCAGACATTCTGGAATGTGAAGTCAACTGGGCCTTAGGAAGCATCACTACGAACAAAGCTAGTGGAGGTGATGGAATTCCAGTTGAGCTATTTCAAATCCTGAAAGATGATGCTGTGAAAGTGCTACACTCAATATGCCAGCAAATCTGGAAAACTCAGCAGTGGCCACAGGACTGGAAAAGGTCAGTTTTCATTCCAATCCCAAAGAAAGGCAATGCCAAAGAATGCTCGAACTACTGCACAATTGCACTCATCTCACATGCTAGCAAAGTAATGCTTAAATTCTCTAAGCTAAGCTTCAGTAATATGTGAACCATGAACTTCCTGATGTTCAAGCTGGTTTTAGGAAAGGCAGAGGAACCAGAGATCAAATTGTCAACATCTGTCCGATCATCAAAAAAGCAAGAAAGTTCCAGAAAGACATACGCTTCTGCTTTACTAGCCATGCCAAAGACTTTGACTGTGTGGATCACAATAAACTATGGAAAATTCTGAAAGAAATGGGAATACCAGACCACCTGACCTGCCTCCTGAGAAATCTGTATGCAGGTCAAGAAGCAACAGTTAGAACTGGACATGAACAACAGACTGGTTCCAAATAGGGAAAGGAGTATGTCAAAGCTATATATTGTCACCTACTTATTTAATTTATATGAAGAGTACATCATGAGAAACGCTGGACTGGATGAAGCTGGAATCAAGACTGCCAGGAGAAATATCAACAACCTCAGATATGCAGATGATACCACCTTTATGGAAGAAAGCAAAGAAGAACCAAAGAGCCTCTTGATGAAAGTGAAAGAGGAGAGTCAAACAGTTGGCTTAAAACTCAACATTCAGAAAAGTAAGATCATGGCATCTGGTCCCATCACATCATGGGAAATAGATGGGGAAACAGTGGAAATAGTGCCAAACTTTATTTTATTTTTTTTGGCTCCAAAATCACTGCAGATGGTGACTGCAGCCATGAAATTAAAAGACGCTTGCTCCTTGGACCCATCACTTCATGGGAAATAGATGGGGAAACAGTGGAAAGAGTGTCAGATTTTATTTTTTGGGGCTCCAAAATCACTGCAGATGGTGACTTCAGCCATGAAACTAAAAGACGCTTACTCCTTGGAAGGAAAGTTATGACCAACCTAGATAGCATATTGAAAAGCAGAGACATTACTTTGCCCACAAAGGTCCGTCTAGTCAAGGCTATGGTTTTTCCTCTGGTCATGTATGGATGTGAGAGTTGGACTGTGAAGAAGGCTGAGCGCCGAAGAATTGATGCTTTTGGACTGTGGTGTTGGAGAGGACTCTTGAGAGTCCCTTGGACTGCAAGGAGATCCAAGCAGTCCATTCTGAAGGAGATCAGCCCTGGAATTTCTTTGGAAGGAATGATGCTAAAGCTGAAACTCCAGTACTTTGGCCACGTTATGCAAAGGGTTGACTCATTGGAAAAGACTCTGATGCTGGGAAGGATTGGGGGCAGGAGGACAAGGGGAGAACAGAGGATGAGATGGCTGGATGGCATCACTGACTCGATGGACATGAGTTTGAGTGAACTCCGGGAGCTGGTGATGGACAGGGAGGCCTGGCATGCTGCGATTCATGGGGTTGCAAAGAGTCAGACACGACTGAGCAACTGAACTGAACTGAACTGCTCCTTGGAAGAAAAGTTATGACCAACCTAGATAGCATATTAAAAAGCAGAGATATTACTTTGCCAACAAAGGTCTGTCTAGTCAAGGCTATGGTTTTTCCAGTAGTTATGTATGGACGTGAGAGTTGGATTTTAAAGAAAGCTGAGCGCCAAATAATTGATGCTTTTGAGCTGTGGTGTTGGAGAAGACTCTTGAGAATCTGTTGGACTGTGAACAGATCCAACCAGTCCATCCTAAAGGAAATCAGTCCTGAGTATTCATTGGAAGGACTGATGCTGAAGCTGAAACTCCAATACTTTGGCCACCTGATGTGAAGAACTGACTCATTTGAAAAGACCCTGATGCTGGGAAAGGTTGAAGGCAAGAGGAAAAGGGGATGACAGAGGATGACATGATTGGATGGCAACACCGACTCAATGGACATGAGTTTGAGTAAACTCTGGGAGTTGGTGATAGACAGGGAGGTTGGCATGCTGCAGTCCATGGGGTCACAAAGAGTTGGACATGACTGAGTGACTAAACTGAACTGAACTGAACCTCTCAAAGCTCAAGTCTTATGATGTCTTTATAAGCTGATTCCGGATGAGAAGTACTTAGGAATGGCAGAGCCATAAGAAGGAATGAGCCTAGGTGCCTAAATCATCACATAGAAGAAGGCAGCCTAGGCAATAGATCAGCATCTTCAAACTGGCACATACACAACAAAGAAACTATCATTGCATTTGTGCCATTGTATATTTGGGTTATTTTAGCTGCTTATACAACTCTGTTACTTACAGGTAGAGAAGAGATGAACTCAAGCAATACTAAATCTTAAATGAGTGATTTACATAGATGATACTAAAATAAATATCCAAATATTAGTCCTTTTTTGGACTGATGAGTTGACTAAATTTACACAAAGTAACGAAAAAGCAAGAGAGTTCCAGAAAAACATCTATTTCTGCTTTATTGACTATGCCAAGGCCTTTGACTGTATGGATCACAATAAACTGGAAAATTCTGAAAGAGATGGGAATACCAGACCACCTGACCTGCCTCTTGAGAAACCTATATGCAAGTCAGGAAACAAAAGTTAGAACAGGACATGGAACAACACACCGGTTCCAAATAGGAAAAGGAGTACATCAAGGCTATATAAGGTCACCCTGTTTATTTAACTTATATGCAGAGTACATCATGAGAAATGCTGGACTGGAAGAAGCACAAGCTGGAATCAAGATTGCTGGGAAAAATATCAATAACCTCAGATATGCAGATGACACCACCCTTACGGCAGAAAATGAAGAGGAACTGAAAAGCCTCCTGATGAAAGAAAGTGGAGAGTGAAAATGTTGGCTTAAAGCTCAACATTCAGAAAACAAAGATCATGGCATCTGGTCCCATCACTTCATGGGAAATAATGGGGAAACAGTGGAAAGAGTGTCAGACTTTTTTTGGGGGGCTCCAAAATCACTGCAGATGGTGACTGCAGCCATGAAACTAAAAGACACTTACTCCTTGGAAGGAAAGTTATGACCAAACTAGATAGCATATTGAAAAGCAGAGACATTACTTTGCCCACAAAGGTCCGTCTAGTCAAGGCTATGGTTTTTCCTCTGGTCATGTATGGATGTGAGAGTTGGACTGTGAAGAAGGCTGAGCGCCGAAGAATTCATGCTTTTGGACTGTGGTGTTGGAGAGGACTCTTGAGAGTCCCTTGGACTGCAAGGAGATCCAAGCAGTCCATTCTGAAGGAGATCAGCCCTGGAATTTCTTTGGAAGGAATGATGCTAAAGCTGAAACTCCAGTACTTTGGCCATGTTATGCAAAGGGTTGACTCAATGGAAAAGACTCTGATGCTGGGAAGGATTGGGGGCAGGAGGACAAGGGGAGAACAGAGGATGAGATGGCTGGTTGGCATCATTGACTCGACGGACGTGAGTTTGAGTGAACTCCGGGAGTTGGTGATGGACAGGGAGGCCTGGCGTGCTGCAATTCATGGGGTCGCAAAGAGTCGGCCAAGACTCAGTGACTGAATTGAACTAAACTGAACGGAATCTTCCTTGTGTATTTCCGAATGAGCCCTGTAAATATGTTTAGACAATCGTGTTAGTTAGTTAGTTAGATTGATTATATTCTTTGTAGCCAAAGATGGAGAAGCTCTATACAGTCAACAAAAACAAGACCAGGAGCTGACTGTGGCTCAGATCATGAACTCCTTATTACCAAATTCACACTTAAATTGAAAAAAGTAGGGAAAACCACTACACCATTCAGGTATGACCTAAATCAAATCCCTTATGATTATACAGTGGAAGTGAGAAACAGATTTAAGGGCCTAGATCTGATAGATAGAGTGACTGATGAACTATGGACTGAGGTTCGTGACATTGTACAGGAGACAGGGATCAAGACCATCCACATGGAAAAGAAATGCAAAAAAGCAAAGTGGCTGTCTGGGGAGGCCTTACAAATAGCTGTGAAAAGAAGAGAAGCAAAAAGC
>NW_011495032.1:13924837-13936707 GCF_000754665.1 Bison bison bison
AAGACAGGTCCCATCACTTCATGGGAAATAATGGGGAAACAGTGGAAAGAGTGTCAGACTTTTTTTGGGGGGCTCCAAAATCACTGCAGATGGTGACTGCAGCCATGAAACTAAAAGACACTTACTCCTTGGAAGGAAAGTTATGACCAACCTAGATAGCATATTGAAAAGCAGAGACATTACTTTGCCCACAAAGGTCCGTCTAGTCAAGGCTATGGTTTTTCCTGTGGTCATGTATGGATGTGAGAGTTGGACTGTGAAGAAGGCTGAGCGCTGAAGAATTGATGCTTTTGAACTGTGGTGTTGGAGAAGACTCTTGAGAGTCCCTTGGACTGCAAGGAGATCCAACCAGTCCATTCTGAAGGAGATCAGCCCTGGGATTTCTTTGGAAGGAATGATGCTAAAGCTGAAACTCCAGTACTTTGGCCACGTCATGCGAAGACTTGACTCACTGGAAAGGACTCTGATGCTGGGAGGGATTGGGGACAGAAGGAGAAGGGGACGACAGAGGATGAGATGGCTGGATGACATCACTGACTCGACGGATGTGAGTCTGAGTGAACTCCGGGAGTTGGTGATGGACAGGGAGGCCTGGCGTGCTGCGATTCATGGGGTCGCAAAGAGTCAGCTACGACTGAGCGAGTGAACTGAACTGAATGTGTTAGGTCTGCCAATGTTAAAAGAGATACAAAATTCCCAGAGACATGGAACTAATCATAGTTTTGATGTAGTAAAACAATAAAGATCAAAAGGGCAATTAAAACAATTGCAAAACAACCACAACAGCAACAGCAATAAACCACCACAGCAGCATCTAAGATCAACAGTTCTCCCAAGTGGAACCCTGTTTTGTATGGCCTTCTTCTTGTCTTCTCTGGGCTTTTATACACATGGCATAACTTATGAAACCAATAGCCTTCAAAGCCCAAAATCAATGTCAAAGGTAATTTTGGGGTGCACAGGAGAGGTGCACTAGAGAAGCAGGTGGAGTATCTTGCCCTCTCTGCACCTGCAGAGGGTATCCTGTTGTTTTCACTCTCCTAAATGTGGAGAGGAGGATTCTCCATACACTTTACTAATATGTGCTTTATACAAAATGTCGTATGAGAGTTGGCAGTGACTTTCTCATTTCCATCTGAGAGGATATGTCACATCCATGTTGTACCACTGCCTCAAGACTCCAGTAATGTGCTTTTGATCTTCACTGGGTTCAATAATCTTGAATCTCACCTCTCTGCTTATGAATCTGAGAAATATTTGCTATAGAGCAGTGGTTGGAAACACTCCATGAGTCAAAGGCCTTTTGGGAGAATCCTGGGACTCATCAGATTCCTCTTTGGTGCACCTCTCAGGTGCATGCATGCACACACACACACACACACACACACTACACACACTTTGATGTACATCTCAGCTAGCTCACTGATTCCAGATTAGGCATGCTCCACCCCCTGCCCAACTACATGGTCCTTGCTGCTGCCGCTGCGAAGTCACTTCAGTCATGTCCAACTCTGTGCAACCCCACAGACAGCAGCCCACCAGGCTCCCCCATCCCTGGGATTCTCCAGGCAAGAACACTGGAGTGGGTTGCCATTTCCTTCTCCAATGTATGAAAGTGAAAAGTGAAAGTGTCATGTCTGACTCGTAGCGACCTCATGGACTGCAGCCTACCAGGCTCCTCAGTCCATGGGATCCTCCAGGCAAGACTACTGGAGTGGGGTGCCATTGCCTACATTGACATGGTCCTTGGTCAAATATTATTCTTAATATCCAGAATGCCCTCGGTTTTGCTTATGTGTGTAACTATAGTTTTATATATAACTTATTTTCTTCCCATTTACCTCCTTTTCATTGATGGATTTAAGTTCAAAATACAAAATCTGTCAGACATTATTTGGAGAGATTCTTCCTTCTTTTGGACTGATCCTCAAGCAGATAGTTCCATGTCTTACTTGTGTTAAAAGATTTCCTTATAGCAATATTAAATGCTTCAGCACATGAAGCAGTCATTTCCTCCTGCTGTTTTGAGATAGCTCTTTTACTTATTGGCACCACATGAGATAAAGTTCTGTAATTGGAACAGAGATTTATGTAGTGTTATTGCTGAATGTATGTGTATGCTTCTTTCTGGTGGTGAAAGACCCATGATATAAGACTTCCGTTTGGGGATTGATCTGAGGCCTCGTGTAACATATATGCTGTAATAAGTCACAGCAGATGCTGCCTATTCAGTCTCTGCTGTCCCATGTGGTTCGAGAGTGGATAATTTCGCTCATTCTTTTGGCCTTTGCTATGACTTGTCAGGGACTGAATTCATGTTCATAACTCTGAGAAGTGCTCAGCTGTGAAATAAGTACTGAAAGGATGAAATGCAATTGATACTGAGCCATTGTGATCTTTCAATCCCATGTAAGCAAGAAATAAGTATTTAAAGTGGCCCCATAAATCTTCTTGAGTTTAAAAGTTCATAGATTTAAAATATTTATGGACTGACTTGGGCAGAAAGACCAGGAAAAACATATATACTGGCTCTGAAGCAGAGCTAGAAACCATTATGGTGTATTCGTGACAAGCTCAGTGGGTCAGTCTAGTGTATCTGTTTCTACAGAAATGAGGACCTTTTAGCATCCAGGTAGGAATGTGTGTTCAAAAGTATAGGAGATGTCAGTTCCAAGATTGATTAAAAAGGAAAGATTTGGTTTCTTTTAAGTACCTGTAGCTATTTTTTTGTGTGTTTGAGCTTTATTAGAAGAGGATATTATACTAAAATTCTTGAGGCTTTCTCTAATAGGAAACAGGGTAATCTTACAAACTGAGTGGTAAGAGTTATGCAGGACCCATGGAAGAATATGTTGAAAATGCTTGATATTCATTCATTCTTCATTTATTCAACAAGCATTACTGAATGCCTACTACATTCCAGGACCTCTGTTAAACACAGAAATAAGAAAATGAATGACATGATTCTACATTTAAGATTGTCTCAGTATAGTAAAAAAGACTGATAATAATTTAATCATGGTGTGATACATTCTATGACAGACATGCAGAGTGTTACTGGAGCACTGAAAAAGTGTTCTTTTCTTATTTTTAGAGGTTAGAAGATCTCAGTGAAGGTGATATTTTCCAGAATGAGAAGGTGCCTCCTTTCCAGGGAAAAAAGGAGGGAGAGGCACCCCAGGCAGAAGAGACACCACATGCAAAGGTGAAAGAAAAGAATCCTGAGAGATCGAGGACTGGAATGACTTGGTGCAGACGAGCTGGGTGGTGGTGTGGTGTGAGATGAGCTGGAGAGGGAGCACACGTCACATGTATGCCATGCTGACAATGGAGTAATTGGAAGCCAAAGGCTTTAGAGTGAGAAGTGAATATGGAGAAAAGAGCACGGATCTTTGAGTTAGCTAGGATGTAGAATAACAATAGCTCCCAGACTGACAGAATTCAGAAGATGACAGAGAACAAGGAGGCTAGAATACATTTGCTTCCATCTTGGACTACTAGATTGATTAACAGTTGTATTCACCATAATCAAGAATCAGTTCAGTTCAGTTCAGTTAGTCAGTTGTGTCCGACTCTGCAACCCCATGGACTGCAGCATGCCAGGCTTCCCTGTCCATCACCAGCTCCCAGAGCCTACTCAAACGCATGTCCATCAAGTCAGTGATGCCATTCAACAATCTCATCCTCTGTTGTCCCCTTCTCCTCCTGCCTTCAATCTTTTTCAGCATCAGGGTCTTTTCAAATGAGTCAGTTCTTCACATCAGGTGGCCAAAGTATTGGAGTTTCAGCTTCAACATCAGTCCTTCCAATGAATATTCAGGACTGATCTCCTTTAGGATGGACTGGTTGGATCTGCTCACAGTCCAACAGATTCTCAAGAGTCTTCTCCAACACCACAGCTCAAAAGCATCAATTCTTCAGCCCTCAGCTTTCTTTATAGTTCAACTCTCACATCTATACATGACTACTGGAAAAACCATAGCTTTGACTAGACAGACCTTTGTTGGCAAAGTAATATCTCTGCTTTTCAATATGCTGTCTAGGTTGGTCATAACTTTTCTTCCAAGGAGCAAGCATCTTTTAATTTGACAGCTGCAGTCACCATCTGCAGTGATTTTGGAGCCCCCAAAATAAAGTCTCTTACTGTTTCCATTGTTTCCCCATCTATTTCCCATGAAGTGATGGGACCAGATGCCATGACCTTAGTTTTCTGAATGTTGAATTTTAAGCCAACTTTTTCACTTTTATCTTTCACTTTCATCAAGAGGCTCTAGTTCTTCTTCACTTTCTGTCATAAGGGTGGTGTTATCTGTGTATCTGAAGTTATTTATATTTCTCCCAGCAATCTTGATTTCAGCTTATGCTTCATTCAGCCTTGCATTTTGCATGAAGTACTCTGCATACAAGCTAAATAAGCAGGGTGACAGTATACAGCCTGACTTCCTCATTTCCCAATTTGGAACCAGTCTGTTGTTCCATGTCCAGTTCTAACTGCTGCTTCTTGACCTGCATACATAAGGGACAAGAAATGAGGTTGGGATGGGTAGAGATGATGGTTTCCTTTTTCATGTTTTGTCTGAGGTACCTGGGAGTTTCTGTTCTGAATGTACTAAATTTGAGGTAGATGTTCACTAGACACTTAAATATAGGAAATCTGAGCTTAAGAGACACACATTTGGAAGTCATCAGTAGTTGAAGCCTTGGATGTGGGTGAAACTAGAAGAGAAGGTTGAAAAGAGAACCTAAGGTAACATCAACATTTATGGAGGAAAGGGAGAGACAAAGGAATTTTAAGTAATATTGAGAAACGCCTGCAAGAACATTAAGAGGAAAATAAGAGGTAGCCAAATGAAGCCAACAAAGAAGAGTGGCTCAAGAAGGCAGCAAGGTTTCATGTGGTAGTGACTCCAGGTGACACAAGGACTTAAAACCGCCTTTAAGATGTGACAACTGAACTGAGCATGTTGGCAAGATCAGTTTTAATACAGTCATAGGAGCAAAAGCCGGGGTATAAAAAGAGGTAAAAAAGTTTCCTAAAACTTGATTGGCGGGGGCGAGAGCTTTTAAGACCAGTTTCTTTCATAAGAATGCAACTTAATTAGCTCAAAATTTTGATCAGATAGAGTTCCCATCTCCCCGAGTATCATGGCTCAATCTTCTGAATATTTCTACCCACCACGCACCTTTTATTCTAGATTTACTTATAGTAATTTGTATCACAAATGAAATATTTTTCCCAAAAAGGAATTTATAGTGTAGTAGAAAACATCATCCACTCCTCAAGAATTCGATACTATACATAGATAGGAACTACTAAGGTTACTAATGTAGAATTCACCTGGACACCTCAGCACAGTGACAGGGTGGGGGTTGTGGTCATTAAGTTGTTGGGTTAATTTCAAAAGCTAGGAGTCATGAATGAATTGACTGGAAACCAAGTAGAACTATGGTGTTGTATGCAATAGCAACCAGCATAGGAAAATAGCTAGTTGGGAATTTAAAGAGTTCTTACATGTATGCAGTGGTTCAGCCATTTTTGAGGATTCTAACAGAGCCCCCTGGCCCGGGGATCTTGGTTGTCTTGCCCTTGACAGATGTCTTCACAGTCGTAATTCTCCTTTGAGATTGTCATCATAGCCAACTGCCAGGCTGGCAATGGAGAGACTTTCCCCAGCACACCCTCCAATCACTCACGTCTCCTCCTCTCTGCCCGCTACCTGTGGGCACAAGACTTCACGAAGTGGAATGAAGGCCCTCTTCTATTAAAGAGGATTCAGTAAAGAAATCCAAGGACTTTGCACTCAAGGAAAATGTTCTCTGTAGGTTCTTAGTGTAAACTCTCACTCAGTGGAGCTAGTTATCAGATCTACTACTTTCTAACATATTTGACAGAAAAGTTCACCAAGTACTGAAATGTTCTGATGGAAAGGTATTAGAAAAAGTGCGTAAGCAATATTTATTATTATTTTTTTCAGTAGGGCTAATGCAAAAAAACATCCTCTCAAAACTTACAGACCACACATTTTGTCCAAAATGAAAATAGCTTTATTATTTTTCCTGATTGTAAAAATAATGCATGTTTATTATTACAAAAACTTGAACACTGTTTGTATGAAAAAGAAGTAAATATAGCTTGAAATCCCAAAACCCACAGGGGCCAACGGTTTAAAACAACTCAAGTAGTTTCTTTAGTATTTGACTTTCTTGACTAGAGAAATGTCAAAGGATATCTTTTAGCTACTAAGTTTTTGAATATTTGAAATTTGATGATTAAAGTTTGAAATGAAGAAACAAAAGGCAGCTTTTTAATCTCTTACTCAGAATTGAAATCCTGGACCGCACTGTAGCCCTTCCGAATAACTGATCTAAAATGCTCCGGGCAACACATGAAGGACCAGCTGGACTGTTGACGCCTGGGGGAGAGGCATCAGGGCTCTCACTGCCTGAGGTCTGGGGAGATGTCCTAAGGGGAAAGGGAGTTTCAGTCACCAGAAGAAGGACCCAAAGACCTGAAGTTTGACTTATTCACTGAAAGGTCACAATCATCTTGTTCATTGTCCCATCCTAGCGACAGGGCCAGCACAGGACTGGACACAAACTCAATTAAAACCTCTTGATGTAGGACAGGTTTTATCTACTTCACTATTTGGCCCTGGGGTAGTGATGCAGGACCACAAGTAACAGAACAGAAGGAGTCACCAAGATTGAGGTTCGTTTATGGCCGCTGTGCGTATGTGCATGCTTGGTCGATTCAGTCGTGTCCGACTCTTTGTGACCCCATGGACTGTAGCCTGCCAGGCTCTTCTGTCCATGGGATTCTCCTGGCAAGAATACTGGAGTGGGTTGCTATGCCCTCCTCCAGGGGTCTTCGGGATCAAACCTGACTCTTAGGTCTCCTGCCTTGGCAGGCAGTTTCTTTACTACTAGCACCACCTGGGAAGCCCTTTATGGTCACTAACTTGGAGCAATTATAGGACTAATCAAAATCACCCAGTGGCAGCAAAAGCACGGAACAGCCCACGTGCCTGGAAATAAAGAGATTCTTTTCCTTTATGCCCAGGCTACATCTGGCTGGGGCTAGTTGCTTTAGGCTAATAAAGATTCGTAAAGAAAAATGAGAAGTTTTAGCATGCTTTCCAAATGGTGAACTTGTAGAAGCTTGCAGGACCCTGCAGAATACCTTAGATGGTAGATAATGAGTTTCGAGGAGACTTCAGGATTTTTGAAGCAGTTTGCAGACCCAGCGCTCCAGGGAAGGAAACGTTTGAAGTCTTTGGATCAAGATTATTTCAGATCCAGATTCATGATTTGGGGAGAACCTGTAAAACACCCACTGGCTGAGGGAGCCTTGGGGCAGGTGAGGCCTGGCAAGAGAGGCCCAGAGAGTCTAGGACATGTGTCTGTGTCCTTTTCTTAGCAGTATGATAGGATTTCAGCATGTCTCGTGGGAAAGGAGATTATGCATCTTTTCAATAGAAGTCACGCTGGCTTTGGGAGCTCAGTTGCTGTTCAATACATGGGCTCAAGTGGTCTCATTCTTCTTTCTCCCCAGGAGGTGGGCTACTCTTCGGTGCTTCTCTCTTTAAAGTTTCAGCTTTATTCCCAGTTGAAGTAGACCGGGGAATCCATCAGCAAGACCTACTTTTGTTTTACCTTGCTGTGCAAAGTTTTAAAATTGATCTAAGACCCATTTGGAAATATTGACTGAGATTATGTGCTAGTTCAGTGGGCTTCCCTGGTGGCTCAGCTGGTAAAGAATCTGCCTGCAATGAGGGAGACCTGGGTTTGATCCCTGGGTTGGGAAGATCCCTTGGAGAAGGGAAAAGCTACCCACTCCAGTATTCTGGCCTGGAGAATTCCATGGACTACTTAGTCCATGGGGTCGCAAAGAGTCGGGCAAGACTGAGGGACTTCCACTTTTACTTTACCTAAAATAACAATGATTTCTAAAATTCAGAAACTCCCTGGTGGTCCAGTGATTAGGACTCTGCACTTTCACTTGCTGAAGGGTACAGGTTCAATCTCTAATCAGAGAACCAAGATCCTACAAGCCTTGGTGGAAAAAACCCCCATCATTCATCAGTTCAACAATATTGAACCTGGTATGTTTCTAGGCTCTGGGACCATGACAGTGGGCCAAAGAGACAAAATTCCTACCCTCATGGAGCGTCTCATCTTGTATAGACGATGGCAGGATTGAGAACACAGCTGAAACCAATGAGCAAATCTATTATGAAAGCCTTTTAGTTTCAGTTAAATTTTGGTTTATTTAATCAATAGTCTTTACACCTGGATTATGTGTTGTCTTGGCTGTTAATACGTTAAAACGCTTTTTGGCTACACAATTATCTTTCTCTATCAGTATTTTCTTTCATATGCTAATACCTGTGATGAATGTATTCACCATACTCAAATAAATGGACATTTAGTTTTAGGGACTGAAGCAGAAGCAGACTATTACTTCATGTATTTGCTAATTGCTCTTCATTTGGTATAGATAGCTAATTTTTTTGTGTGTGTTTTGGCATAGAATTTGCTTTTCCTTGTAGTCCTCCTCAGGTCTCCTTAGCAATGAGATGACAAACTCCCCAGTTATCATTAAAAAAATGAAAATGCTTTTTAAAAAAGATTGGAAAAACCATCTAGTCATTTTTCAGATTGATTTATTGCTTAACAGCAAGGCTTTGCCATAATGGTACTCACTTGCTACAGCTTGAGAGGAAATAAAAAAGACAATTATTCCACTAGTTGAAATGACAAAATGCTAAATTATAAAATGTTAGGGGAAAAATTCAGGCTTTAAATTTCCTGGCAATGGATCTATAATTTATCTGAGGGATCAGTATTATGAGCTATAGACAAATGTATTTTGTGGAGAAAAAAATTACACTTCAGTTTCACTGCCCAATTTTAGTGCTCAATTACACTCATATTTTATAAAGTATAGTTTTGGTCTTCACATATAGTTCCTATAAGGAGCGCTATTCCTGAGTTTTTAATTCTCTTTTTGTCATCTAAAAGTTTTAGCAAACTTTCCTGCTTGGAAGAAATTTTATCAATCATTTTTAACCCTGTAATATTTTTGTTATAGCTTATCTACAGTTTTTAATTTTTTAAATTAATTCTATTTTTACAGAGGTATAATTGACAAAACAATATTAATTTCAATGTAAAGATTTGATATTTGTACAAATTGCAAAATAATCACCACAGTAAGACCAGTTAATATCCATTATCATACAGAGTTACAAAATTTTTAGTTGTTTTCTTATAATGAGAACTTTCAAGATCTATTTTCCTAGCTACTTTCTATCTATAGCTTTTTTAATACTTAAGAGTAAGAGTTGTATATTTCCTGCTGAGTCCCAGAAGCTGAAAATGCTATAGAAATATTTTCTACAATATCTATTCTGAATCAAATGATACTTTAAGCAATATGCATTTATTTTCAAAGCATTCTTTAAATACATAAAAAAAGATTTTTTTTTTCATGGAACTGAGAAATACTAATTCAGTTCTTACTGCATTTAGAGCACTATTCTAAACTAAGAAATATATACATTAAAGAAATGAGACAGTACTTGTTTTCTCAGAGACAAAAAAAAAAAGAGCTCACAGATGTGAGAGGAAGTCTATTTTTAGACTTTAGGTAAGAGATCAAGCCCTGAGGCTAGACTGACCAGCTTCACATCCTGACTCTAGTGTTATTACTGTGGAACCTCTGGCCGGTATTAATCTTCGCTCTGCCTCAGTTTCATTCTCTGTAAAATGGGATCATAAAAACCTACCTGACTGAGCTGTTATGAGGGTTAAATGAATGAACACACATGCAGAGAATTTAGATTATGTTCTAGAACAGAGTAAGCTCTCTGAGGAAGTTCTTACTATCATGGACTTGGTGTTCCCAAACTGAATTACTCCTTTAGTCTAGAGATTTATCATCTAGTTGGAAAGGCCAAAAAGAACAACTGGAAAGGTTTCACAACCTGGGACAAATTGCGAAGTATGGAGATGTGGCATCAAGATGTTACTAGAGCAAAGGAAGCAGGATCCAATTGAAGAAGATGGTCAGTAATTGGTAAGAACTGAGTGTGGTCTCAAAGCATAAGTAAAGTGGGTGAAAACTATGGACAGGTAGGTAGGGAGAGAAAACATGGCAAGAATAAAGACTCTTAGATTTTTTAGAACCAGAGGCTCTGAACACATTCAAGATGATGTAAAATAACTAAGAACAGAGAGCATGGGCTTTTTAGCTAAAATTCTAAAGTTAGTTGCCCACAGAACCAGTGAGAAAATCTAAAACTATGACTTCCAGCACACTATGTCATTTGCTACACCAATATGAGGTAGAATCAACAAAAACAATCCTTTTTTTGGTCAATTTTCTCCAATGTTGAACTCTTAAAAAAATTTTTTTTAAGGGTTCAAGTAGAAACATCTAAGGAAAACAACAACTCTACACATTTAGTGGTAAAATAATTCTCTTCCTGGGACACACACAAATGTGTTTTTATTTCTAAATTGTTCCACAAAGATGACAGGATTTTCCGTGTTTTAATTTAAATCACTGCATGTTTTCACTGAGGTAAAATATACTTCTTACATTCTTTTACTCCAGGATTTGAGAATTTATGTTTATGATTATAATAACAGTCTTTCTGTCTCTTCACAGATTCTTGCTTGCTGTTGCTGCGTCGCTTCAGTCGTGTCCGACTCCGTGCGACCCCATGGACTGCAGCCTACCAGGCTTCGCCATCCATGGGATTCTCCAGGCAAGAACACTGGAGTGGGTTGCCATTTCCTTCTCCATCACAGATTCTACTTCCTTCAAATAGACTGAGGGGAAAGTAAAAAATGCTTTGTACTTGATGGATTTATTATCTATTCTTGACAGTTATTATAACAACTGTAATCTGCTTCTTTTATATTCAAAAGTTGTTGATTGATTGACTTTTGGAAAGAACAGCCAGGAAGGTAAAAGTATTTAAAAACCTTATGGTATGTCTTCATAAGTTTGAAAGTTATGAAAAATAGGCTAATGGTATTTTTAAAAAAGAAACATAGCTTTGCTCTAGAAACATTTTTGGGACATTGTACAGGAGACAGGGATCAAGACCATCCCCATGGAAAAGAAATGCAAAAAAGCAAAATGGCTGTCTGGGGAGGCCTTACAAATAGCTGTGAAAAGAAGAGAAGCGAAAAGCAAAAGAGAAAAGGAAAGATATAAGCATCTGAATGCAGAGTTCCAAAGGATAGCAAGAAGAGATAAGAAAGCCTTCCTCAGTGGTCAATGTAAAGAAATAGAGGAAGACAACAGAATGGGAAAGACTAGAGATCTCTTCAAGAAAATTAGAGATACCAAGGGAACATTTCATGGAAAGATGGGCTCGATAAAGGACAGAAATGGTATGGACCTCACAGAAGCAGAAGATATTAAGAAGAGGTGGCAAGAATACACAGAAGAACTGTGCAAAAAAGATCTTCACAACTCAGATAATCACGATGGTGTGATCACTGACCTAGAGCCAGACATCCTGGAATGTGAAGTCAAGTGAGCCTTAGGAAGCATCACTACGAACAAAGCTAGTGGAGGTGATAGAATTCCAGTTGAGCTATTTCAAATCCTGAAAGATGATGGTGTGAAAGTGCTGCACTCAATATGCCACCAAATTTGGAAAACTCAGCAGTGGCCACAGGACTGGAAAAGGTCAGTTTTCATTCCAATCCCAAAGAAAGGCAATGCCAAAGAATGCTCAAACTACTGCACAATTGCACTCATCTCACATGCTAGTAAAGTAATGCTCAAAATTCTCCAAGCCAGGCTTCAGCAATATGTGAACCGTGAACTTCCTGATGTTCAAGCTGGTTTC
>NW_011495032.1:13937060-13942677 GCF_000754665.1 Bison bison bison
TGGGGAAACAGTGGAAAGAGTGTCAGACTTTATTTTTTGGGCTCCAAAATCACTGCAGATGGTGACTACAGCCATGAAATTAAAAGATGCTTACTCCTTGGAAGGAAAGTTATGACCAAACTAGATAGCATATTGAAAAGCAGAGACATTAGTTTGCCAACAAAGGTTCGTCTAGTCAAGGTTATGGTTTTTCCAGTAGTCATGTATGGATGTGAGAGTTGGACTGTGAAGAAGCCTGAGCATCGAAAAATTGATGCTTTTGAACTGTGGTGTTGGAGAAGACTCCTGAGAGTCCCTTGGACTGCAAGGAGATCCAACCAGTCCATTCTGAAGGAGATCAGCCCTGGAATTTCTTTGGAAGGAATGATGCTAAAGCTGAAACTCCAGTACTTTGGCCACGTCATGAGAAGAGTTGACTCATTGGAAAGGACTCTGATGCTGGGAGGGATTGGGTGCAGAATGAGAAGGGGACGACAGAGGATGAGATGGCTGGATGACATCACTGACTCGATGGACGTGAGTCTGAGTGAACTGCAGGAGTTGGTGATGGACAGGGAGGCCTGGCATGCTGCAATTCATGGGGTTGCAAAGAGTCGGACACAACTGAGCGACTGAACTGAACTGAACTGAATAGCTTCTTGGTTCATTTTCTCAGTGTTACTAGGATGAATTCAACAATTTCTACTATATTATTTTCTGAACTTGCTTTAAAAAAAAAAAACAGGGAGAATGCCTCAGGTGTCCCCACTCTGGTAGATTCTTCTTGAAGCAAAACTGTTCTTACATAACTATGCTCCCAATTTCTTTCTTGGGGCAGGATCTTCAAAACCTTCTTGAGAGAAGCTCTCTTAATTATCCTACTCAGTACATACCTGTCTTAAACCTACTTTTTACTAACCTGGTCTTCTTCCAAGATCAAAACGTTACAGAACTCGCCCATTCTCTCAAACCACTTATTTACATTTGTTCTTGTGAACCTACCATTTGAATTTCTGTGATTTTTGAAAAGCTGGACTGGACAGCAGAGGTCAGGGGCTCACTGACTACCAAACTGCTAAAAGCAGTCAATTTGGAACCTTAAGTCAGATGGGCAAAATGGAGAAGAGAGCCTAACACTTGTCATCAGGTAGCAGGTCTGTATGCTGTCTGTTGCGAAGGCAGAAATCTTCAGGGTGTTCTTTAGGCTAGGTTATCAAAGTCTGAGGTGGTGTGCTTGACTGTGGTGAAGACTGTGGAGTCAGATTGCCTGGGTTCACACCCCAGCTCTCCCAGTGTTCCCCGTGTCTACTGCTCTGCAGTGACCACCCTGAAGACAATCTTGTATAATTATTACCCCTCCTGTTTCTAGGCACTGACTAGGCTCAATTAGGGTTTCTTCTGAGGTCTCTCAGTCAGTGACTGGGACTGGAGTAATCTCAATGGCTTCGTAACTCACATGTCTGTCTGTTCATCCGGCTGAGGGCTGGGTCCTCACTTGGCGTCATCAGCAGAACCACCCATACCTGACCTTCCATGTGACTTGGGCTTCCTTATAGCATGGCTGCTGAGTTCCAAGGATGATTTTCCCAAGAGAGGGCCAGGTGAAAGCTGGAGCTCCTTTAACGACCTAGAATCAGAAGTTTAAGTTATGTAACATCACTTATGCTGGATTTTATTCGTTAGAATCACATCACTAAGTCTAGCCTATATGCAAGAGGAAGGCAATTAACTCCATTCCTTAATGGAAGGAGTGTAAAGGAATTTGCAGGCATGTACTCAAACAAGTATAGCCACTTATTAGCTGGAGGAATTCTCTGTTCTTGGTTTCTGGTTTGTAAAACAAGGACAAAGAGGGTAACTTACCTCCCAGTTTTTTGTGAAGATTAAACAGGAAAAGAACAGTACCTGGTACTCAATATGTTTAAGTTTAGAACATCTCTGGTGTCTTATGTAGATCAGAATGCTGATGGTGCCATTAATGATAGTGTCATTTCAAAGCAAGATACAGTTACCTTTTCAGTCTCTACTGGTAGCATTTGACAAATAGCACTGCCTGTGGTTCTTATGCCTGTGGGGACAGTTACTATATATGGTCTGAATTCTTTGGTTCACCTCATTTTAGTGACAGTTTCCAGATATAGGTCAGTCCATTTAAACCTGGCCCCATTTTTGGCAATTTATTTCCTTATTGGATAAAACAGAAACATGAGTAACAATTACCATGTCTTCATTGCTTTCAACACCTTAGCCAAGTAATCCTCACCTCACCCAGTGAGTAAGTTAGGATGAGCACCCTTCCCTTCTTGGGATGAGGAAACCAGGGCGAGGGTCAAATGGCTTGCTCTGAATTTTACAAAGAGACAAGAACCCAGCTGGAGTGAAGGAGGGCCTGATTCTCTATCCACTCCAGGATGCTGAAATAACATACAGATGAACACTTTGTCACTGATCATTCTATATTCATATGTACTGTTGTGCAGATATTAAAAAATCTTGTAAATAAAAGCACACTTTGCTACTCAGTACACTTTTTTTCTTTTCGGTCAGATTAATATTTTCCAATATTCTTGGGTATCCCAACTTTTTTTTATCCAAGGGAGAAGGAACAATGAGCAGTCCTACTCTTTGCCAGCCGGTGCCTGCAGTCTGGCTTCTAGTTATTCCCCGCCGGCCCGGTCCCCTTGGCCTGCCCCTCCAGTAATTATATTTGTCGTTTGATGTTAATAAATTCGGGAGTGAAAAATGTAGAAGGGCAGTGCCTTCTGTGGGCTGAGAGGGACGCCTCTTCCTCTCCCTCTTTTCACTGCTTGCCCCGTGCAGGCGGGTCCTGGGGCCGAGGCTGCACCCGCACTCACCGGGGGGCGCTGTGCCGCCGGCCCCGAGGCGGCCGGAGGTGAGTCGGCTGGGAGGCGGCGGCTCCCGGTTCTGCCGGCTCGCGGAGGGGCGAATCCCAGGCTGCGAGGTCGCCGCCCCGCCCCTCGGCCGGCCCCTTCGCCCGCGCCGGGGAGTGGGGAGTGGCCGGGCGCCTCCCGCCGCAGCGCCGCACTCTGCAGCGGCCGCGCACTCTGCAACTGGGCGCGCACGGGAGCCCCGGCTGCGGCGCTTGGAGGCGGTGTGGGAGCGCGGGCGCAGGGGCCGGCAGTCGCCGGGCAGCAGCCGCTAGCAGCATCCACCGAGTAGCCGCGTGGGAGCCCGGCAGCCTCGCAGAGGGCCAACGTCCCGGAGCGCGCCGGAGAGGGTGGACGACGAGGAGGCAGAGTGGCGCTCGGCGAGGTAGCGCGAGCGCTTTCCCTCTTCCCCCTGCCCTGCCCGCTCGGTCCTTTGTGCCCGCGGTCCCCGTGGTCCTGACGCAACCCGCTGGGCGCTGGGCAGCGGGGTCTGCGGTCTTCACTCCCGGGCCGGGCGGCGAGGCGGCGAGAGCCGCGCACCCTGGAGGTCGCGCAGGGTGGTCGCGACTCCGCAGTTGCTTCGGGGGCGGTGGGAGAGTAGAGGGCGCTAAACTAAGTTGCTCTCACTTTGCCCCATCCCCCTCGTACCTGTGGGCAAAGTGGAATCCAGGTCTTCCTGGTGTTCACCCACACCCCCTCCATCCCCCTGGTGCACAGCTGTTTCCTGGCCCCCTGGTTCTATAGAAGGAGGCGGGGTGGCCTCCTCCGGGAAGGAAAGCAGAGGGAGAACAATGGGGCGTCCTGGGGAGTGGGGTTCAGGTGCGGCGTGCCCCGGCGGCTGGGGAGAAAGGGCCCGGGACCCGATGGGGCGTCCTGCGCGTGCAGCTGCGCTCTGCTCCTTTGTTCCACCGCAGCGGAGGGGGCTGCCCTGGGTCTCGTTTCCTGCCCGGGATGGGATTGATTCACGGTCCTGGAGAGGGAAGGGGAGGGGGCGGGGCAGGAATGGAAGCAGGAGCGGGCGTCCTGGAGGGTTCTTGCTGGGGCAGGGAAGAGGGTTGGGGAGTGGGTGATGAGAGAGAGTGGGGAGTTGACTACAAACACCCAGCATTTTGTCCAAGGGCTTGCTGTGTGGGTTTCTGGAGCTTATTTGTAATGCTTTGTTCAGACTGCGGCCGGGCGTTTATTGCTGCAACAAGTTGTGTACTTCCTTGAGTTCTAGGCGTTCTCAGTGTTGGTTTGTTGAAATCAAATCTTCTTAATTAGAATGGAAGAAGACTTTTTTGACCCCCCGCTGTAAATCAGAGTATTTGTGTGTATATATGTGCCTGTGGGTCCGTGTTTGTAGCTAGTAGGTATTGACTCGAATGGGTAGGGAGCAAATTTTATAGCATTGATTTTGACACAATTTTCTCCATTGTAATATAACAAATTTCCAGGAATATTTGAGGAGGAAAACCATCAGAAAATTAGACATTGCTAAATAAATGAATCAGGTTAGGTAACACCAGATTGAAAAACCCTTTACAGTCTTTCCCAGAAAACACATCATACACACCACTCTTTGGGCTTTGAGTTGAGGAGTCAGGACTTCTGTGCTTTCACTGCCATAATGTGGGTCATCTGGACTAAGAGAGAGAACGGTTAGCATTATGGTGAACAGAAATCTTTTTTTAGGGGGAGGTAGAATTGAATGTAAGGTGTTGGGCATATGTTAAGTGACCCTTTCCTAGATTGGAATCAAGAGGCCCAAGAGGATTGGCTGACCTCCCCGGGGGAGTCACAGGGGATTGAATGATGAGTGTTTTTTGAATGGAGTATTCCAAGCGAAACCATTTAGGGAGGAGGCTGACATTTCCAGGCATTCATGGTTTGTGCCTATGGGACCCTGGTGGAAAGATCCCAGAGTTGTACTGAAGGTTAGAATTACTGTGGGGATAGTTTAGGAGACATTCAGTTATAGTTGTCTGGCTGCAGGCAGGGCTGGGAAATGACGCAGAGCTGCTGCTTTGAGACGTCTGAGGGCTCAGGGGTAAACTACCCCATTGGCTGTTCATTTGAAGACAACCAAGTTTGAAAGTCTCTTAACCTTAGAAGGGGGATGAGAAACGTACTCCGGGGGAGAAAAATGTTTCCTGACCACTCAGTGGTAATGGAAAAGAGCTGTACCAGCTACTAGGATGTGGTCAGATTTTTAGGCCAGGCTGAAAAGCAGTGGGATTTGTCCTCAGGAGCCATTATGATGTGCAGCTGAAGTGGGATGCTGTCCAACCGTCAAGCTGTTTGTCGTTATAACTAACACACTGCTTGGCAAAACATGGTGCCATGGGCAGTGAACAGAGGAGACTGCCTTCCTTACTGTTGTCTTGGCATTTGGGGCTTTTTGTTTATGTTGTGAATTGTTTTGTAAAATAGAGCACAGTTGGATTCCTCCCAAGTACTCTTTGGAATATACATTGACAAAATGCAAAGTGTAAGACTGTCACTGCTACCAAAGACATGGATGGGAGATGCTCTTAAATAGCTGGTCTATGGCCACAGGCCATTCCATGGATTCCCTATTGTATGATGAGGCTGGTTACAGGCTGCACCCTCTTCATGGGATGGGATGAATCATCACTTTGTCAACCCTGGAGTTAAAAGACAGACTCTCCCTGATTGCTGCACAGTTACGCAAAGCAATGAGGAGCTTCTGACATCAGTGGGAGGGAGTGGGGGTGGGTGGGAGTGGTATCTGGCCAAGAAGGGAATCC
>NW_011495032.1:13942854-14010527 GCF_000754665.1 Bison bison bison
TATCATTGCGGTGGCTTCTGTTGTGGAGTGCAGGCACCACGTGCACGGGCTTCAGTAGTTGAGGCTCTAGGACTCTGGAGCGCAGGCTGAGTAGTTGTAGTGCACATGCTTAGTTGCTCTGTGATAAGTGGGATCTACCCTGACCAGATATCTTACTGGTGCCCTCTGCATTGCAAGGTAGATTCTTAACCACTGGACCACCAGGGAAGCCCCCTTCTACTATTTTCAATGGACACTTTGATTTTACGCTATCATTTAGTATTTACTATGTGAAAAAGGTTTTATATGCATTATTCTATTAATCCTCACAACTTGATAAAGTGGGTATTATCTCCATTTTAACTTTTGAAACTGAGGCCTAGGGAGTTTGGTAACTTGCTTAGTTGTGTAGGTATCTAGTAAGTGGTGGAGGTGAGATATGATTTCTAATCTCTGATTCCAAGGTCTGCAGTGTATGGTATGATTATCTTTTAATACTGGGAATGATAGCAACTTGATTATCTATTTGATTATGCTTAGTCTCTCAGTGTCCAACTCTTTGTGACCCTTTGGGCTGTGGTCTGTCAGGGTCCTCCGTCCATGGGGTTTTTTTAGGCAAGGATACTGAAATAGGTTGCCATGCCCTCCTCTAGGGGATCTTCTCGACCCAGGGATCAAACCTGAGTCTCCTGTGTCTCTTGCATTGCAGGTGGATTCCTTACCTGCTAAACCATCAGGGAATCCCAAGTATGTATTTGTTTAGCCATTTTCAGATTTCATATCACTTTCATGTATCTTACCATCATGGATTCTTTCAAAAACCACTATGAGATAGGTTTGAAAGGCTAGATTAGTGACAGCTCTTCAAATTGTATTGTTAAAAAGCTTTGCTGTTTGATGGCCTATGTTAATAAACTTTAAGTGAATGAAATAAATGAAAAAGTTAGGTTGCACATTTTTAAAAATAAGTGGTTTTTTTTTTGGCAGGGGGAACATTTAAAGGTAGTGGAATGGAGTAGATCTTATAGTCACTTGATATTTATTGAAATCTATTTTAGCCCATTTTTCTTCCAGCCTTTATTAGAACACTGCACTTTGCTTCTTTACTGAGACCTATGCCAGCATGTCTTTTTAGAAGAGGAATAAGGAGGGAAGGAATGTGATTCTAAAGAGGAAGTGGGACATCAGAATTGGAGTCATACACAGCAGCAGGCCGTAGATTTTCCCAGCACTTGCTTTTTGTCCTGGCAGTCGCCTTTTACAGAAGACATTCTTCCTTAGGGAAGTGTCAAGGGTCTTTCTTTACAATATCCTCTGAGATCATCACATTTCTGAGCTCTGTGGGAACACACATTCCACAGGATTTCTGTGCTCATCCTGTCCCCACAGGGGAAGGGAAGGGAAGCTTAGGCATCCACGTGAGAGGGGAATGGAAGTGGTATCCGTCCTTGGGGTGGGGAGTGGAATATGGTGCTGAACTGGCGGCACCTGACCTTGACCTAGGAGACCTCTGAGTGCAGGAGCGGAGTGGATCCGAACACTTGGCATCATCAATTGCTTATGGACTTCTCAGAATGCTCCTGGGCAAGTGGAAAATTCCATATTGGTTTCTATTTGTTGTTGTGGTTCCTAAGATAAAACTTTGAAGACTGAAAGTTCTACCTTTACTTGTTTAATTATTTCAAGCTAGGACATCATTTGGGGTCTTCAGAGACTGTAGTATAAGTGCAGTAAGTTTTGTCTCCTGAGGCCATTACATTCTCATCCATTGGATATTTAGAGGGGATGCACACGCGTAGGCTGCTGAGTGCTAACTGGGAGCACCTTCCATACCAGCTAATAGGGATGAAGGATGCTCTTATAACTCCCATAGGTTTCTTTTCAGTTGCCAGTGTCTTCATCAATTCATATCTTACTAAGCACACAGCTGATGTAGGGCTGTGCATTAAAAAACAGCAAAGGGAATCTGTTGTGTATCAGAGGATGTACAGGGCAGCTCAGTGCCCCCAGAGAGTGGATGTTAGTGATGAAGAAAATGACTGTGACAGCTGTGGTGACCAAGGCCATGCCAACACTTGCTGCTGAGACAAAAGCTGTAAACAAACCAAAGCGTGAGAGTGGGAGGACCCAAGCACAGTGCCTGAGCCTTGGTTTTGTTTCCTCCAACTTCTGATGGTGCCAGAGGATTGAGTTTCTGAACACCTGCCTCTGAAGGCTGGACTGGTTGGGGTGTTAAGGAGCATCTTTCTTGTGAATTTGCTGCCTGAGGAGAGAGGACCGTATTCTTTTTTAGACCCCAAGGATGTATAAAGTACCATCCCATGGGAGAGGGTGTTGCACTCCATGGTTGGTCCTGCTGTCCAGCAAGTCCCTCCTGCTTTCTTCCCTGCCAGCATCCCACCATTCCGCATCTTGTGTTCAGCCCCACTGAGGCTGTTCATAGACTTCAGGCCTATTTGCATTGTGGACAGGAAATGCCAAGTCACCAAAGAATTGTAATATATTTTGCTACATGACATTCATGCTGCTGTCCATTAAGTATTGGGTACTTGGGCTGTGTCAGGCTGCATCCTGTATTCTCCATAGCCTGATTCATTTATTCCTTATTGTTCTTCTCTCCATAGCCTGATTCATTTATTCCTCATTGTTCTTCTTTAGTAGGAGGTATTTGTAAATGGGGGGTTGAGTAACCGGCCCAGGCTAGTAGAGATCAAACCCAAGACTGTGTGCTTCGCCGTCTTCCTCTTGGTGCAATGCTCTTGGAAGCCTTGAGGAGTGAGTTTTATAGAGTTAGAGAGCGAGCCCACCCTGACAGTGTCTCTCCCTCCTAGATCGCTTCCTTTGTCCCCTGGAGTCAGGGCTCCTGTGTCCTTGACTGCACTAGTGCTGGGAGAGTTGGTTGAAATGCTTCTGAGTTTCTCTTTTTTTTCCCCTGTGTCTTGTGCTTGGCTCTCCTGCATTATTCTCTCAAGTAAGGGGGACTTGGTGAAACAAACCAAGGAGCCAGCTGTGCCTGGTGATCTTTCTCATCCTCTGCTGATCACCGCCTTTTCTGTGGGAGTTCACTGGCCTTCTGGGAGTTTTCCAGGGCTTTGTCTGATCTCTGGCCTCCAGTCTTTGTGGGCACAGTTATGCTGCTGGGCATTCAGTTGGAGCTCAGAGTCTCATGCATGTGGGTAAACTGTGGGAGTACCATTGCAGAGCTGGAACTTTGGGCGTTAAGACTTTGGACAAAGAAAGGAAGAAAAGAATTGGTATGAAATGCATTCTCGTCCAAGATAGGCAGTTTTTGAAGTTGCAGTCTAGAGGTAAATTAAAATGGATATTCTTCCTTTGCTTAGCAGATAAACCACAACATTGAGCTTTACAAACACCAGGTGCCTGGCTCGTAGATAACTCGGAGGGGCCAGGAGGATACCAGGTCTCTGCTTTCCAGAGACTTCTGATCAATCTTGCATGGACTCAAAATGCCTTGAAATTACACAGATGGCTTTATTTTGTTGTGTTAAAATGAAGATATGATTCAGAATTGTACTTTACAAGTTTTAAAACTTGTTAAAAAAGATTCACATCCTTGAAGAGGCTTTAGAAAATTTGCCTTGAAAGGACAGTGGAATGGAGCAGGTTATTCACTATTGGTTTCGTTATTGTGTGTTTGCATATTAGTTGACTGGTCGTTTTCACTGGCTTTATGAAAACATTTTCTGCACACTTCCACCAGAAGAGAAAAAAAACAAACCAAAAACCTTAATTGAAAAATTCCCGCTGGCCCTACTGACTTTTGCCAGTGTACACCTTCTCTCTCTTACCCTCGTGCTCATTTCTTATAAATTCTGTATTAGACTCTGAAGCACTGTTTGCAGTGTTCAGATTGCAAATAAGCTGATCATTTTTTCCCTTGAAAGTGCTTCAAAAGGATCATCACTCTTTTATTCATTTTATGAAGTCCCTGTCTAAATGCTTTTAGGAGAAGTTTAATTTTTATGAACATAGGGCTTAGGCCAGTTTGCATGGCTTTTTTTTTTTGGCAGCCCTCATGCTGTCTAATTATAGTTGTAATACGCTGACCACAGTTTTGATTTACTTCTGATGTGGTGAGCCATCTAGTAAAAAGTTCTCACTTGCTTGAAATCTTCAGGGTGTTGAGAGGCATTCATAAAAATATATGAACCACCACATTGGGTCAGATTCAGGAATCTGCTTTCTGCCCTAGGAATACTAAGGATTTTGTGACAATGGAAGGAGACTATATAGCTTTTATAGATCTTGGGGCAATCTCTTTAGCACCCATAATTTTATAATCTCTTAAAGACCTCTCATCCTTATACTTAAATTCATATATTCAGATTCTTGAATTGTTTATTTGTATCCTGTGTTGTAAACATTTCACACCTTCTTTAAAGGCAGAACTTGACTCTCTTGGTGTTTTGACTTCAGATATTTAGTTTCTGGAATGGTAGAGTGGTAAAATTGAAAGGGCCTTCAGGCCACCCCCATAACCCCTTCCGTGTATCTGAGAACTGCCCAGGCTCAAAAAGTTAGCCAGGGATACATCTGTCAGTGGACTCCAAGTCTTTGAACTCCTTGCTCAGTTTTCTTTCCAGGGGAGTATCTTTCTCTCCAGATCCATCAAAATCCAGCCTTAGGGCCCATTACCTAAGTAGTTGATCCTGTGTCTGCGCTAATCTTATGGTCATCTTGACTTTGGGTTTCGGAAGCATCACTGACTTCTCTATTTTCTGTGACTTTTACATCCGTCCACTCAGTTACAGTGTCGGGTTGAGTGTTGCCTTTTATCTTCAAATCCCTAAGTCTATTCTGGTTCAGGCCTTTAAAAGGCTGGGTTACCAGAATGCAACGTTTCCCAAAGGGTGTTGTTCCATGACAAGTTAGTAAAAAAGAGTCCTTGGCCAAGTAAGTATTGGTTAAACAACATTTTGAATTAGTTTCTGTAAATAAACTTAAAACAGTTTCCTCTATGCAGAAAGCCTTGTCATGGGCTTTTATTTGTGACTGTGCACTGTGGATCTCCAAGAGGAAGACGGGGTGTGCGCAGGTCCCAGCTTCTGTGACCAGTGTCCCCCGTTGTGGCAGGATCACTTTGTAGGTAACACTGCTGGAGTTACTACATTGTACTGTTTCTAGATCTGTCACGGTCTGGCTTTCCATGGGACCATGTGTTACTTGGTTCTCGCTCACATATTTCTTTTGCTTCTCTGCCTTGTTGTTCTCCTGGATATTTTCCTTTTTCCTGGAAGCCCCTCTCCACCTGTCACACCTACACATCTGTCACAACCCAGTTTTCCTGAGCTGGTAGCATTTACTGTTTCACAGCTTACGACAGTGAAAATATTTGAAACAGTCAAAGTATTGGAAGTAACACTGCACACCCATAATAGTTAAATTACTGGAATTCACACCAAATGCCATGTTCTGTCTTTGTGTCAGCTGACGTGTCAAATGCATGTTGCATTGTTCTCTCTCCCTTCACATGGGTCAGCTTGCACATATATTCTCCAAGCGTGTGGCTTATTTATTTTTTTATTTTGTGTTATTGGAATTACATTCATAATAAAAGTTCAGGGAGAATTGATATCTTTAGGGTCTCATGGCTTCCCATCTGCAACCTAATATACCTCTGTATTGATTAGGTCTTTATGTCCTTCAATGAAAGGACGTGGAAGACCTAAGTAACTTTAATAATTTTATGTGTAAAACTTTTTCACAACTTCTGTTAGATTGGTACCAAGGTGCTTTATGGTTTTTGTGGTCATCATAAGTGGAATCGTTTAACACATTTCTGATTGGTGTCTCTGGTATACAGGAATGGGATCGATTGTGTATTTGTTTATTGATGGGTTCTTGACCAAGTTCACATTACAACTAGTGTTTGCTATGGGAGCCTGGAGTCGGGCGGCTTTTCTCATAAAAGTGTGAAATAACTAACAGCCTGTCATGGAAATGTCATAACTCACTTCAATTTAAAAATTCTGTATGACACTTTCAGAAGTAAGGGGAAGTGGTGATTATTGGTTGTTTAATGCATTCATGTATTCAGGCATCAAATGTTTGGGTGCCTAGTATGTCCTCGGCACAGTATTAGGTGCTGGGTAACAGTGAGCAGAGCAGGCGTGTTTCTGTTCTCATGGAATGTGAGGGAGAGACACTGCGGAATTGAACACAGATATTTATGACATGTTTGTGAATTGTGATATTTGCTATGAAGGGAAAGGACAGGACACCGAGAATAAGAAAGGTGGGGAGGGGAGACTTTGGCTTGGGGGCGGAGGGAGGGCCTGCCTTAGGAAGCAGGCATCATGCAGCTGCCTGATGTGCGTCTCCAGGAAGAGAAGGATGGTGGAGTTTTCCAGGCAGTGAAGGTGGGCTCAGAAGCCCGGAGGTGTAGTCCTGCTTTAATAATAGATTGATGGAAATGTTAGTAATCAATGATTTAAAAAGTTTGACTTCTTAGTAAGTTATCATCATAGAAGTCATCAGGAAGATCCCCTGGAGGAAGGCATGGCAACCCACTCCAGTATTGGAGTTCTCTTGCCTGGAGAATTCCATGGATAGAGGAGCCTGGGAGGCTTCATGGGGTCGTGAGGAGTCGGACACCACTGAGCGACTAACACACCCTCATCATCATAGTGGTATGTAATAATGTTTAAGTTATGATGACAAAAAAATTTTTATTTTTGGTCAGTGTATTCCCTTTCCTTCTCAAATGAAGCTGCCCAGGTAAAGAGAGCGCTGCCTGTGTGATAGGGCTTGAATGGGGCTACTGCCCACCCCCAAGCCCCTGCTCCACCCCTTGAGCGCTGCTGCTGCCCTGGTTCCTGGTGGCTGCTGGGCACACCAGCGTCCTGGGCTCTGCACTGTTGGACTGAGATTTGCTCTGTGGTCTGGAGAAGCCCTCTCTCTCCTCCTGGGAGGGCTCTTGAGCAGGGCCATCTTTGGCTGTTCCAAGGTCTAGGGTTTCTCTCTTCCATTTCCCTCTGGCCCCTTCTCTAGACACGCAGAGGGCTCTGTTGTGAAAGGGTGGGGTGGGGGTGGGGGACTCTGATCTGAGTCATGCACACTTGATTCCCTCGCAGACTGCACACTTCAGTCGCAGCTTTTTGGTCTTTGAGGCTTTGTATCTGGGCCAAGTGTGTAAAGGTTTGGTTTTCCCTTACGTGATGATGACCCTTACTCAGTGAGACAGTGCGGTTCAATTGTCATAGACTTTGCTTTGGGGAGGGTACTGGGTTTGAAACCTGACTCTTAACGCTTAGCAGCCCCTGTCCACGTCCTGGGGCACATAGCTTAATCTGTCTCTGCCTCCATTTTCTCATCTGCAACATTTGGATAATAGTAGAGCCTTCTTCCTTGGGTTGTATTAAGAATTCAGTGAGTCAAAATGTGTATAGAATAGTGTCAGGCACAGAGCAAGTGCTTGGTATAAATGTTGGTTGCTACTCCTTAGTCTTTCCTGACAATGGATTTCTGAGGTTCTTCCTCCCTTTCCCCCAGTAGATATTCAGATTTGTTTGACTCTAAGCAGTGCATATATGATATGATATGAGTCTCTAGATACTCCTCTGAGAAATGTATAGGAAGAAAGATGACAAAGAAACCAAAATGTTCACAGTGATCATGTTTATTTAGTAGATTGGGGTGGCATACTTTACAACCCTATTTATTTTCCATGGTTTCTGTAATCTGGTTATGTTACCTCTGAACTAATAATAATACACAAAAATCTTATGAGAAAGATCAGGCTGCTGTTGCCTAATGATTCCCTCAAGTAGGGCAGAAGAGGGTGGGATGCCTGGGGTCTGCCTGTTTTGGTTGTAGTTCATAGGTGGAGGAGTTTCCCATGTATGCTTATAGTTGCAGGAACACACCGTATTTAATAAAAGTCTTCAGCAGAAGTATCCCTAAAAGTTAGAAGACAGGGATGTGGGACCTTGTGAGGCTCTTCTGTCTTTGAGTGTTTATTTTTCTGCCATCATTTTCCCTTTTTGTCTCTTGCTGCACTCCCTGAGCGGGCCTCTGGCCATCTGTTACTCTCTTTGGTCTCCTCTTACTCCCCTCCCTTTGAGAACCGCTCCTTTCAATGACCCCATCTTTCTCCTTTACTTGCTTGTCATGTGGAAATGATGCACACATTTCTACAATTCAAAGTAAAGACTAAATTTTATTATTTTTAATCGTAAAAATAAATGTAACTTTCACCCTCAAAAATCTAAATTAAGTTGTCTTTTATTTATTCATATCTAGAATTAATTAACTTCCTAGCTCACTAAAGGCTGGGGGAGTGGTCTGTGTGCTGTGTGCTAAGTCACTTCAGTTGTGTCTCTTTGTGACCCCATGGACTATAGCCCGCCAGGCTCCTCTGTCCATGGGATTCTCCAGGTGAGAATACTAGAGTGGGTTGCTGGGGGTGGTCTTTGATTTCCTAAATCAAAACACTGAGAATCTTGGGGGACTTGGAAAATTGAGGGAGTGTTGAAGTTGAATTTTTTCTCTTTCCTTATTTTGCTTAGGGTTGTCTCCATGGCCACCATCTTGTTATGTCTCAGAATTTTTAAAGTTTTCCAAGCTGAAAGAGCAAAATTCTGGAAAATTATTGTTGTTCACTAGCTAAGTCGTGCCTGACTCTTTGTGATCCCATGGACTGCAGCACGCCAGGCTTCCTTGTCCTTCACTATCTCTCGGAGTTTGCTTGAACTCGTCCATTGAGTTGGTGATGCCATCCAACCATCTCATGCTCTGTCGCCCCCTTCTCCTCCTGCCCTCAATCTTTCCCAGCATCAGGGTCTTTTCCAGTGAGTCTGCTTTTTGTGTCAGGTGGCCAAAGTACTGGAGCTTCAGTTTCAGCATCAGTTCTTCCAATGAATATTCAGGGTTGATTTCCTTTAGGATTGACTGGTTTGATATCCTTGCTGTTCAAGGAACTCTCAAGAGTCTTCTCCAGCATCACAATTCAAAAACATCAGTTCTTTGGTGCTCAGCTTTCTTTCTGGTCCAACTCTCACATCTGTACATGACTACTGGAAAAACCATAGCTTTGACTGGATGGATTTTTGTTGGCAAAGTGATGTCTCTGCTTTTTGACGCTGTCTAGGTTTGTCACTGCTTTCCTTCCAAGGAGCAGGTGTCTTTGAATTTTGTGGCAGTAGTCCATCTGCAGTGATTTTGGAGCTTAAGAAAATAAAATTTTCTGGAAAATTGCCAAAATACATCTTTAGAAAGAGAACTTGGCCAAATTTGACACATTTCCTCAAAAGCCCGTTGATTTTAATTACTTTTTTAAAAAGTTCAGTGAGCTTTACAGTTTTCCTTTCATATGTCCCTTCTCAAATAATTGTGAGTGGAGAAATGGGCTTTTCTGCTAAGTTTGTTTTATCTACAGGAATTTATTTTTAAGCAGTGGCATGCTATGAATATCTCAAAATGATACTGATACGAATTTCAAAGGAAATGTGACAGCAATGTTGCCTGGTATCAGCAGAGTAGCTATTTATTTGAGAAATATTGCTAATTTCAGTGATGTTTCACAGTCAAATATAAAATCTAGTTGAGGGGATATAAATAAAGGGATGCTTTCCTATACTTTACTCCACAGTTTGTAATGTTTTTCATCTCCAACCACAATGTCTGATTTGAACATAATGTAAATATTTGTGTGTGTTCTTTTTGGTAGAACTTCTGGTATAAGGAAGTCTAGTTTACTTACGGTGAAATCTGGATTGATAGATTGGATGTAAGGAATCCTCCTGCCAGTGCAGGAGACCTGGGTTCCATCCCTGGTTTGGGAAGATTTCCTTAGCGAAGGGAATGGCTACCTATTTTCCAGTATTCTTGCCTGGAGAATTCCATAAACAGAGGAGCCTGGTGGGCTAGAGTCCACCAGTGGGTCACAGAGAGTCAGACATGATTGAGCCACTAACACACATAACTGGGATTTAGTATTTACTTTTCAAAGGGATTCATCAGAGTGAAGTGAGTGAAGTCGCTCAGTCGTGTCCGACTCTTTGCGACCCCATAGACTGTAGCCTACCAGGCTCCTCTGTCCATGGGATTTTCCAGGCAATAGTACTTGTTTCTTTAAAAAGGGAACAACATATATGCTACTACTGAGTAAGGCAGCAGTTCTGAAAGGTCTGTATTATCACTGACCCACTAGGCATGGACAAGATCTTATAGCTTGTCTGTTTCGCTTCGTATACACCAATACGTCGAGGAAGAGAAATTTGTTGGATTTAGCTGATGCATGCCAAGGGGATGGCATGAGTTGTTTGAGAAATAGTGGTCAAACTGTCAGCCCAGCCTTAATATTTGCAATTTGTTGATAATTTAAAAACAAAACAGAAAAATGTAGGTAAAATGCAACAGGAAACTGTTTCCTATCTCATGAACTTTGGGATGAAAGAGTTGACAGCTTCTCCCCTTGGATGGGAAAGTGCCCCTTCCTTACCTGTTAGTCAGCAACCCTGTTGGACACTTGATACCAAGGGGCTTCACCTTCTGTGATTCCACTCCAGCTCTGCACTTGCCCTCCTGGCAGCAGCGCCTGTGTGTTGATCTTCTCTTCCTAGAACAGTTAATAACCATGGCAGATGTTGGGAGCCCAGTTCCGCAGTCATGCAGCTGTTAATGTGTCCAGTTGGATTTTTTGAAAGAATTAATGTTTAGGATCTCACTCTGAGGGCTACAAGTAAAATAGGATTTAGAGGGAAACATAATTTCGTGGGAGTTTGCGTTGGATGTTGCAGCAGATGTGACATGAAGGTAGCATGGCAGCTGAAGGGAGTTCTGTAGTAAAATTCCCATTTATTCTGAAACCAGGTGACTCAGAAGTTCCAAGATTACTAACAAACACTCACTTTTGGGTATTTTGTACTAAAAAAAATCATCTTAAGAACATTACAGAAAGTTTAGAAAATGAAACTAAAAGAAGACTCTTCTTGAGCCAGCTAACTCTAAAATATCAACTATGACCATTTCTGAATATTCCTTTTCAAGCTTTCTTTGTGTTTGTTTTGGAATGATTGCAATCATAGAGTTCATGTATTTTCTATATTACTACAGGTTTTGAAATAAATTTTATAGTTGTGTATTCTGTTGAGTACAATCATTTCCTGAAGCACCTCTTTTTTATTGGGCATTTGGGTTGCTTCTACCACTTTGCTGCTATAAAATAATAATACTATGATGAACATTTTTGTACATTGAGCCTTTTCTGTATTTTGGGTGATTTGCTGATAGTAGCTGTTGAGAATGTGCTGATTGGGTCAATGATTGTGGTGAGTGTTCTGATGTACCCTTCTTTACTCAGTGGGGGGCTGTAATGACTGGGTTGGAGAGGGCTGGGGAAGTGGGGGTCTGGGATGACTCCCAAGTTTCTAGCCTGTGTGACGTTGGGAATGGTTGGCACAGACAGGTTGAAAGTGGTGGGTTTCATTTGGGATGTGGGGCCTCCAGGCAGAGAGTGGGGTTTAACAGATCCACGAAGTGCAGACACTAGGGCTCAGGGACAGGCCAGGGACTGAGGTCTGGATGGAGGGACCATCAGCATCTAGGTGTGATTGAAGCTGTGGATGTTGTGAGGGTCACTTAGAGTAAAGAGGGAGGAAGGGAGAAGGTGGGTGATAGAAGTCTGGGAGACGTTATTTTGTGACAAGTGGACAAAGGAAAAGAAGCTGCTGAGGAGAAGAAGGAGTGGTGGGGGTGGGAAGTGGACAGCCAGGAAGAAGTGGCCAGAGGGAAGCCAGGGCTGGAGAGAGGTTTTAGGAAGAAGTGTGGTGGGCAGCCAACAGGAAGGGTGGCAAAGGTCAAGGTCAAAGGTCAGGTATGTCAGAAAGCTTGGCTGTGGAGGAAGAGAGAAGTAGGCAGTCTTACAAGGGGTTATGGAATGTCGTATTAATCTGCATGCAGTGCTGTGACAAAATGCTATGACTGGGTGTTGTACACAGCAGAAATAAATTTTCTCACAGTTCTGCAGACTAGAAGTCCAAGATCAAGGATTTGGCAGGTTTGGTTTCTTGGAGGCCCCTTTTGTTGAATTACAGATGGCCACCTTCCCACTAGACCTTGTACAGGCATCCCTCAGTCTGTGCTGGCTGTGTTCCTGTTACCTTATGAGGACACCAGTCATGTTGGGTTAGGGTCCACCCTAATGGGTTCATTTTAACTTAATTGCCTGTTTAAAGGCCCCGTCTCCAAGTGTTGTTGTTGAGTCCCTCAGTCGTGTCTGACTTGTTTTGCAACCCCTTGACCTACAGCCCGCCAGGCTCCTCTGTCCATGGAATTTTCTAGGCAAGAATACTGGAGTGGGTTCCCATTTCCTTCTCCAGGGATCTTCTCGACCCAGGGATAAAAAATGGTAAAGAGAGGTAAAGAATCCATTTGCAATGCAGAAGATGCAGGTTCCATCCCTGGATGGGGAAAGATCCCCTGTCCCGTACTCTGAGGTGCTGGGGTTAGGGCTTCAGCATATGAATTTGGCATTGGGGTGAAGGCACAGTTCTGCTCCTACCAGGTGGATTCTAGACCTGCTGACACACTTATTCTTTCTCCTTCCTCTTTGTCCCCCATCCTGCACACCGTTGACGCTCTGCTGCTCCTTGTCACCCTCACGCGGAGCCGCACGAGTGTGGCTGTGGTGACCTTTGCTCTAGTCTCATCCTCACCTCCCCTGGTCCCTCGGTGTCCAGATTTTCTAGGATTTAGGCCTTGGCTGGCTTTATTCTCCTCCTGGAATCAAGTTCATTTATTTGTCTTCAACTCCTCCCAGCTCTAACTCAATCTCATAGAGCAAAGCGTTCATTCTCTCAGGTGTAAAGGTTGTGTCAGGTTAACCCTGTAGTAAATTTTATTTGATGATCAGACTAAATCATTCTGTAATTTTATCCTCATGGCTGCTCATTTCACAGTTAAAAAAAAAAACTAAAACATAGTGGGAACATTGATTTAGTCAGGGTTCAGTCAAAATTTTTATGAGTTCCCCTCATATTTTAGAAATTAATGCTTTTTTTCCCCTCTAAAGTTTCAATTTGGATTCCTTTCCACCCCGCCTCCCCCCCACCAAGAGCCCATGTCAGTTAAAATAAGACTTGAGTAGGTGACTATCCCAGTAGTGCCTGGGGGCAGAACTATTTGGGTAGATATGGTATTACTGCCTTTTTTCTCCAGATGTGGGTTTTTCTCTTTTTGAATTAAAAGTATATAGAAGTTTAGGTTGTCCTACTAGATGCAGAGGAGGGAGGCTTTCCATGCATGGTGCTGGTGAAGGAGTTGGGGTTGAACTGTGAGGATATGTTATTTCACACGGTTGGTCACTTTGGGGTGTCTGTATATATGTTTACACAGTGTTTCTCTCAGTAGTCTATTGAAATATATCAGCATGATTTCTACATAAAAGTTCGTATTTTTGTTGAAAAGGCTATCAGATTTCTCAAAGGAGATAAATTATGGGTAGGTTTGCTGTTTGGCTACCTAAAATAGAAGCACCCAGATTTTTCTGGGCGAGCTTGAGAAGAACATTTATCTCTGTCGACAGTTTTAAAAGAAGTATATAATTTTAAAGTATGAAACTCAAATTTAGTTTTTAATAGTAACTTCTGTGTTTTTTCTTTCTATCTTTGAGAGGCAGGTTATTGGAAAGACATGTGACCTTGTACTCTTGACTCTATGTCTGGTTGTGGGTTTGAAGTGTTATTTTTGTGCTTTCTTAAATGACTTAAGCACTTCTGACTGTACATTTGGGACAGAATAAATATGGTAGTTGGATATGGTTTTGAAAAGCCAACTAGATTTTTAGCCTGGTAATATGATAGTACTGTTCATTCTTATAACTGTCTAGGCTCATAGCTTTAAAAAACTCTTTAGTGACCTCCAGATTGGCTGGATTAGTTGGTGCTCTTTTCCTTTGTAAAATATATCAGCTGATGCCCATAACACAGTAAATGCCCAGAGTTGGAGGGCCATCCTATAGTGTGCTCTTGAGCTTCTCTTCCTACCAGTCTATGCTTATCTGGACTCAGTTGTGTTTATTTCAAGCCTATTTATGCCAGCTTTACTTACTATTATAGTTAATATAATGATTTTAAAATGTATGCAAAAAGAACTGTTTCTATGAAAATTCATTTGATTATTTAATAAGCCACCTAATAAGTTTCTAAAAGTGATTACAGCTGATTTAGGAGTAGCTGAAGTAACTAAAGGATTTGCTGTCGTTCAGTAGCTCAGTCATGTCTGACTCTTTGTGATCCTGTGGACTGAACCCTCCAGGCTCCTCTATCCATAAGATTTCCCAGGCAAGAATACTGGAGTGGATTGCCATTTCCTTCTCCAGGGGATCTTCCTGACCCAGGGATTGAACCCGTGTCTTGCTTGGCAGGCAGATTCCTTACTACTGAGCCACCAGGGAATCCCAAAGGATTTGGGAGATCATAAAATAAAAGTGTTCCCATTAAAACTGTCAGTTATTTAGCACAAGTAGATTAATTTGTGATTATGTAAACCTCAGAATCTTAGTGACTCAAATAATCACACTCACAGTGGGTGGGCCATTATAGGTGAGGTGGGAGGTCTGCCCATGTTGCCCTGGTCCTCAGTCCAGGGTGCAGTGTGATGGAGCTGTGCCCTCTGAAACACTGCTTATCCCTGTGGCAGAGGAAGGGCAAGTGTGAAACCTTCTTAGCTATACACCTGAATTTAGCAACCCCGTAGAGAAGAGTAGTGAGCATTTGTCAGGAATACTGCAGTCCACCCCACATTGCATGCCAGGTGTCTTTATAGCCTCACCTTTCTTTGAAGAAATTAGACCTGGAAAGTGATGCCATGGAGAATGTTTTACAAGAGACCACTGGGGACTACAGTCAATGGACATAGACTTAGAAAGCCTCAACACTACAGAAAAAGATTGGAAAATAAATATAGATCTTTATAGAGTTTATTCAAATAATAGGTTTTCGGGGACTTCCCTGGCGGTCCACTGGTTAAGACTCTGTGCTTCCACTGCAGGCGACCCGGGTTTGCTCCCTTTTTGAGGAACTAAGATCCCACATGCCACTGCTAAGACCTGGTGCAATTAAATACATATATTAAAAAATAATATTAATAGGCTTTGGTATATATCATTTACTTATGACTTCCAACCTTAACTGACCTTTTAAAAAAACCAACCAGCCAAACTTAAACATTAGGATGAAAAAGGATGTGAGTCTTAAATCCTCCTCACTCTCGTGCCTTCCTATTAAGTTAGTTTCCCACCTCTTATGATAGATTTGTCTGTTATTTCTTTTGCACTTACCTTCTTGTTTCATTTCCATTAGTTCTACCCTAGTTCTTATTCCTGACTTCTAGATTCATGCCCCAGCTGAATTTCCTGCTGCTAGCTTGTACAGTGCATTTATGCAAGTAGAAAAAGGTGTCCTTTAGGGCAATCACAGCCCCTCAGGAGCTTGACTTGATGTCAGTCCCCACATTACCCCTTGGCTGGCCCATTTTTATGCAGTGCATGAACTGAACACTGCACAGAGCAATCCCATTTCCTGCTTCTTCTCACTCCCCCAACGAATTCAGATTATTTCCTGATCAAATCTCAAATTTTTGTTGTCTCCATGTCTGCTCAAAAATTTTTGATGACTTCCCATCATCTATAATGGCTGTCCTCAACTTCATTTGCCATCTGACTATCACCAGTGACTGTCAGTCACACTTGTTGCCCTCTGGATGCGCTGATACCAGTAATGACTGCAAGAGGCAGGCTGTGTGATGCTTCCCTCTCTCCCGCCCATTTCCACCCCCTCAGCTCACACTCTCAGCCTTGCCCCAGCTCACCTTTCCTTCCAGCTTCATGGCCCAGCAGGACATGAAATCAGCTGTCTTCTGCTGCCGTTCTGTCTAGACACCATCTTTTGAATAGGTTTTGTACCTCTTGTTTTAAGTTCTTCTCTTTTTAATCACATCCTGAGTGCTCAGTTGCTTCAGTTGTGTCCGATTCTTTGAGACCCTGTGGACTGTAGCTTACTAGGCTCCTCTGCCCATGGGGATTCTCCAGGCAAGAATACTGGAGTGGGTTGCCATGCCCTCCTCTAGGGGATCATCCTGACCCAGGGATCGAACCTGCATCTCTTAATGTCTGCTGCATTGGCAGGTGGGTTCTTTACCACTAGCGCCACCTGGGAAGCCCTTAATCACATCCTAGTAATCGTATCCTGCTGCTGCTGCTGCTAAGTTGCTTCAGTTGTGTCCGACTCTGTGCGACCCCATAGACGGCAGCCCACCAGGCTCCTCCGTCCTGGGATTCTCCGGAAAAGAACACTGGAGTGGATTGCCATATCCTGCTCATTCTCAAAAAGGATCCTCATGGTCAGGTTTCACCTCTTCAGCCATCCTTCTTGTGATTCTCCTAGACCATGAAAATAGTTCACCTTTGAACATAGATGGTAGTCTCTATATTCTTTTTATAGTGAATTATCAGCCCTGTGTGAGCACTTGCGTATTTTTTAGATTTTTTAAAATTTTATTTTGATGTGGACCATATTTAAAGTCTTTGTTGAATTTGTTACAATTTTGTTTCTGTTTTGTTTTTTGGCTTTCCGGCCTTGCAAGCTATGTGGGTTCTTAGCTCTGCCTACTAGGGGTTGAGCCTGCCTGGCATTGGAAGGCAAAGTCTTAACCACTGGGCAGCCAGGGAAATCCCTGAACACTTGTTTTATTAGTTACATTGCTCCTAAGCATTTTTTTCACCCACCTAGTTTGCTAATGACAGGGAAACAGTTTAAGGGTCTCTCATTCCTTGTTATTCCGGTGCCTTTGCATCCTAGGGGCACAGGTCAGAACAGGAGGCTGTGATTGGAGGAGAGTCCGGCCTGGTTAATCATATAATTCAGTTCTGGATGGAAGCTGAGGCTGTGTCTTCCTAGCCACAGGATATTGACCTACTTTCCCCCTCTTATCTGTTTGCAAAATATTTGTTGTACTTAGTGTGTTTTCCCTGTCACAACGAATGTTTGTCTCTCCCTTTCATATGAACTGAATGCTAAAGTGCTAGTTAAATTGGTGGAAAAAACAATGGAGAAGAAAAGTTGGTAAGCAGTTTTAATTTCTAAACGTGGATGTCATAATTATGTCATTTAAAGAGAACTCTGTAGTTTTTCGATCTACCTGCCTACCTACTTACCTAGTGAGAGACGTGATTAAGGATAGAGTGGAAAGTTAAAGGTGTTTAGGCCTTTGAGTTGATGCTTTACAATATTAAAATGTGGTAGTTTGAAAATCTTTTTTTCATAAACTACTTGTAGCAGGAAATGAACTTTTCTTAATCGGCCATATACAATGTAGTTCACTATTAAATATTTATATCTTACCAGAACTTCCCTTGGGAAAATTTACTGTGTAGTTCTATACCTGGTCAAACTGTTTAGCAGTTGATTTTTCTATAGCTTTACAGGTTGAGACCATGCTGTATTCAAGGGCAAAAATAAGTGTGCATGTCTTAAAGGGCATTTTTATGTATGTATACTTCTGTAAATATATGAAATAATTTCTGCTTCCTAAAAATTTTGGGAAATGAACAGAACTGTTATTACAATTTAGTTACCATTTATCAATTTAAATTTAGTAAACACAAATTTTGTTAGACAATTTAATTTGTGACTTAAAAAGAGTTATTTAGCTATGGTATGCCTTGTAAATTGCTCTGCTATATTGTATATCTTTCTGTTTCTTCCTAAATGCTTTATAATGTGTTTAGAGATACAGAAAAGTTGGTGCATTTGGTTTTAAATTCAGTAATGCTTCCAAAATGAGCAAAACTAGAAAAAACTTATTCCAGAAAATACTTCAAAATTCTAATCTGATTGCTAATTTTAGTCAATTTAGGTGAAGTAACCCCAGTGCAATTTAGCTATTTTCTTTAAAAATTCTTTTTCAGTGACAAAGTCATTTTGCCTTCTCAATTTACATATCAGTGTCATTTTGGTAACATGTTAGCTGTTTTTGTTTGATCAGTTCTCAACTAATAAACATTCATGAAGCCCTAACGTAAATTGTATAAACATCTCTGTCTTTGATTACATAGTGTGGATATGTAACTATCCACTAAAGTGGTTTAGGGGATAACTGCTTGAGGAAGCTTCTGAATTTTTATTATTCCAAAAATACTTTTTCTTAACCACAAGCACAGAGACATTACTGAAGATGTACTGTTGAGCGATGCATATTTTTCTTTTACTATGGTTTCTTTTTCTTTAATTCTTATTAGAGTATAGTTGGGTTTATATGGATTTCTTAATTTGTAATTTTAGATCCCTTTTTGCTTTCATAACTGGATACATTTGTTAAAACAACCAGTGCCATTTTGCAGCTAAGCGTGTAGTTGTAAACAGAGAACACAGTCACGTGTGTCCCGATGCCTTTCCTGATGGTGATCCTGTGATTTTGTTCATTTCCTTCTGTGCTGTGTGTGGTTATTCCCTTAATATTTTTTTTTCTTTTTTTTGGCTGGTGAGGTCAGAACAAAGAGAGCTGCGTTCCTTTATGTCTGAGTAAGTGTCATTGGGAAAGTTTTCTGTGGCCTGGCATTTTTGGTTTCTCACATTCTTTGTAATCAGGCCTGTGATTGCTTACCCTGAAATGAAGGAAGTCAGTCTTTCCCAGTTGAGCTATTCTTGCTGAGTCAGTAATGATGGAAGCCAGAGCAAGACCTTAGGAGACGATGTGTTCGACCCCTATGTGGGGAGACTGAGGCTCAACATTGGCAGTGTGCTGGGTCTCCCTGCACTACTGCAGAACTCGGGGGGTTCTTTCTGAGCCACTGTGGTGTTCATTCCAACCTCTGGTCTGTTGCAGAATGCAACAGCTGATGTTTCCCGGAGAGATACTTTCCTTCCTTACCGCAGAGAGTGCACAAAATTCAGTACCTTTCCCTCCATTGTCACTGAAAAGAGCCTGGATGATGCAAGGAGCCTTTTTTAAGGAAAGTATAGTTTTGCTTTGGTGTACCCTAGGCTATTTCATGTGAGTGTCATTGTTCAGCCAGGTGTCTTCAGAAATTGACATAGAGGGACCCCCAAACTGCTGGGTACAAGGAACCCTACATGTATGGCTCCCAGGTGCAAATCACCGTACTTTGAACTATAAGGGAACAGCTTGAGTGCTTGGATGGTCTGGTCAAGCATACAGAGAACAGAGAGGGACTCCAAACCTTGTAAGCAAGGGGAGGGGCTGAGGACAGGAGAACTTGGTGTGGGTATTAGCGTGTGGGACGAGACAGAGACCCTCTGATTAACGAGCCAGTTCGTTTGGAAGGAAAGTTGGATTTCCCCTGGTGGCTGTGTTCTGTTTAATAACCACTGGTCGTATTTGGGGTCTGTGCACCAGCCAGGAACTAATCAGAGCTGTCAGGTGTGCCAGTTACATGTGAGCCCTTTTACGTTCACCTGGGGGTTCCAGGGCGTCAGGTTTGCCAATCTAAACACGTTGGACTTCTTGGAAATTTTTTTAATCTGTCACGAGGGAACGGATTGAGAGGCCTATTGGTTATAATTTGCAGGTCCCAGTGCAGCTGAGTTTGTGTTTCTGACTATAACAGTGGTTTACAGTTTTAGGCTCCTTTGTCCCTCAGGAACTCATAGGCCTTTTCAGACATTAGCTCATGAGTTCTCATAACGTCCAATGTGAGTGGGACAGCATGACCATAGGTTCCCCCTAAAGTCAGGACGGCTTGTCTTCCATTCCCGATGGGTGCTGCGCTGGGGAAGGGGGTGGAGAAGAGGCGTGGGGGTGGTTTTCAGACCCAGTCTTGGGGGTGGGTGGCATTCTCTGAAGGCACCCTGCCCTTTGGCAGTTGTTCCTGCCATGACTCTGCAGAACTTCCTCCGGGAAGTGATGGTGGAGATAGTGCTGTCGGCTGCGTGCTTCCTCGGGGTACTGACCTCATGGGATGTCCACTGCACATGAGGCAATGCTCAAGGTTATTTACATGGACACACCAGCCAGGAGACCTCAGGGCCAAGCAGGGGAGCTCTTCAGGTTAGCAGAAATAGGCACTAGGGAGGGAGAGAACTGGCATCTGGTGATAGCCTCTTGGGAGTCGGGCTTTGCTTTCTCAAAAGAGAAAGTAGACTGGATATTGTCATCCCTGAATTTTTAGATCAGAACTCGAATTCCAGAGATGAATTTCCTTGGATGCAAGCTTGGGTCAGTGATTCAAAGTCTGTGATGTTCCACGTTGGGTGGATCAAAAGTGAATTCTCAGTCATGGTAAACTCTTGCTACTGAACTTGTGAAAAGTTACTCTTTCCCAAGTCAAGCTTCTCTAAGAACTGTGGAGTATTCTGAAGTTTGATGACTTAGGAATTAGAGTGAAGGATGTGTGTGTAATATAATGAGTATGAAAGCCTATACTCTTAGACCCATTAGGAAAGCTTCCTCTTCACGCTGGCTCTTCCAGAAACCAAATATGCAACATCTCCTGGGTCCATTTCTATCTCTGGTAAAATAAGGATTTGCCTGGGATGCTAAGAAATTTTGCTCATACATCAGAAGAGGTAGTCTGTAGTTTGTAATCCAGAACTTTCAATGTTGTCATAGCAGCCAGTTATTTTTGATTCAAAAGTCTTTCTAATTAGTCTCGATAATACAATTCATCATTTCCTTAGAAAAGAACTTTTTTTTAATGTATCACATTATAAATTATAAAGTTCTGTCTAGATGCTATCTTTCAAATCCTTAATAACTGGACCATGCCTGGGGTTGAGGGTAGCCCAGCTCCTGGCTGACGGCTTTGCTATACCCAGACAGAAACAAACCTGACATTGCCGCTGAGTGGTTCCTGGCCCATCTCTGCCTGTTCAGAGGTACCCTCCAGGGTGTGGACTCTTACATATCCAGAAAGTTGCATCAATTGCCTTTCGCATTAACAGCTTTTTAAGATCTGAGTCTGGCTTTGTGATTTATGGGCTTCTGTATGGTTTTAGCTGTTTGTTTTCATTCCCAGTTCAAATCTAGTCCATTTTATCATTGCCTGATAACTTAATGTCCTTTTTCTTATCCATAGTTGGAGCTCAAGACAACAGTTATTGTATGGAAACTGCCTGGTAGTTAGGCCTGTTTCTTTCCTAAATCTAAGATGCTAACAAAAACCTTCCTACTAGCAGTCTATTAAATATCCTTAACAAAACGCTTTAGAGAAAGATGGATAAAACCTCAGTGTGTAGTGGCTTTAACAGTGGAAAACAGGATTGGAAAATCAGATAACTATGTGAAGTAAAGCCATGAATCGGCATACCATATACTATAAGCTTCTCTAAGGAAGTGTGTTGATAGGAATGAAAATTGGCATCATTTGAGCCTTTTCATAAATGCATGTCGTGGCCCATTTTCTTAGACTTGGGGGAGCCCTGCATAGCACCCTGTGTGGCCCACCAGCCTCTTCTCCTTTAAGAGACACTCTGCTTGAGTAAATTGTCCTAAAGAATGCAGTTTTCATTCCACTTGCCCTTAACTTCATAAATACTAAGAAAGTGTTTTGGCCTTCAGTTTCTAACCCAGGTCTTTCTTATTCTTGGTGAACCTCATGAGGCTCTCTGGTAGGAAGGGTAGAGATAATGGAACCAACCCTGGAAGAACAGTGGGCCGAGTCACTCCCAGGTGCATCCATCTACCTATTCTGCACACCAGCGCCTTGTGCACCATCCCTTGGCCAGGCAGCGGGGGTCTTCACATGTGGGGAGCTCAGGCTTTCTCCAGAGGCCGGAGGAGACCAGCAAGCTGACAGTTGTGCTGGATGTGTAGGGTTTGCTCAGAGCACACTGCTTTTGGGGAAGGGCTTCTCATACCTGTTTAAGTCAGGGAGGATTTATTTAAGACAAGCAGCTCAGCTGATCCTGTGGAGCAAAGGCCTACAGCTAGAACTACTTTTCTGTCTGTCCCAGGAGGTCCTTCATGTGAGGTTTGCCTTAAGGGGTTGAGAGACTTGGTCAAGGAGCAGTGAGAACGAGGAGGAAGGCTGGAGTCCAATTGTGGTTGTCAGCTCTGATGAGGAATTTTTTTTTTATATTTGATAAAATATACATAACGTATCATGGTCATTTTAACCTTTTTAAGTGTGCAGTTCAATGGCACAGAGGATATTTACATTGTTGTGTAACTATCAGCACCATTGGTCATCTTCCCAAAGTGAAACCTTGTACTGGTTAAACAGCAACTTCCCTTTCCCTCCTCCCTCAGCCCCTAGTAACCACCGTCCTAGTTTCTGTCTTTATGAATTTGACTGCTCTAGGGCCTCATATAAGTGGAGTCATACAGTACTGACTTATTTCAGTTGGTCAGATGGTAAAGAATCCGCCTGCAATGCAGGAGATCCGGGTTCGATCCCTGGGACAGGAAGATCCCCCACAGAAGGGAATGGCAACCCACTCTAGTATTCTTGGGGCTTCCTTGGTGGCTCAGATGGTAAAGAATCTGCCTGCAATGTGGGAGAACTCTGCAATGCGGGAGACCTTGGTTCAATCCCTGGGCCAGGAAGATTCCCTGGAGGAGGAAATGGCAACCCACTCCAGGGTTCTTGTCTGGAGAGTTCCATGGACCCAGAAGCCTGGCGGGCTACCATCCATGGGTTCACAGAGTGGGACAGGAATGAGTGACTAACACTTTCACTATTTCAGTTAGCATGATGTCCTCAGGTTTCATCTGTGCTATAGCATGTGTCAGAATTTGCTTTTTTTCTTAAGGCTGAATAATATCCCATTGTGTGTGTGTCACATTTTGTTTTGTGAATAATGCTGCTTTGAACATGAACGTTGGAGTCCCTCCTTTCAAATTCTAAAGTAGAATTGCTGGGTCATATGGTAGTTCTCTGATCTTTTTGAGCATCTCCTAAGGAATTTGAATATTAAGAGATGCTGGAGAGTTATTGGAGGATTTACAGCAGGTCTTACCTGATCAGTGGAGAAGAAAATGCCAACCCATTCTAGTATTCTTGCCTGGAGAATTCCATGGACAGAGGAGCCTGGTGGGCTATAGTCCATGGGGTCATAAAGAGTAGGATACAACTGAGTGACTTTCACTTACCTGATCAAACTGTGATGTAGAAGGGCAACTTGGGTGGTGTGGCACATGGGTCGGGGGAGGAGGGGGCCTGGTAGAGGCAGTGGTGAAGACAACTTAGGAGGTTGCTGCCTTCAGGGTGAGAAATGATGAAGCCTGAACTGGGGCAGTCCCAGTGGGGAAGGGTGGGAAGGGATGGAGCAGGAGTGATTAAGCTGATATAATCAAGGTGATACATTGTGTGGGGAGTTAGAGACAGGGAGAGGCCAAAGGTGAGAAAACTAGATCAACTGTGACTGTGGAATTTAGGGAGAGTAAGATGGTTTTGTTTTTGTTTCTGGTCTTGTGGTATGTGATGGTAGAAGAGATGTGGATGTGTACTGATATGTTAGAAACAGCCAAGTGGTAGAGATGATTGGTGGGCAGGTGGTGCTACTGTGGGTTGCTAATTTGAGGGTGGGGAGATGGTAAAGAGGGGCTTGCTTGGTGGGTCAGAGGGTAAAGAATCTGCCTGCAGTGTAGGAGACCTGAGTTCAGTTCCTGGGTTGGTAAGATCCCCTGGAGAAGGGAATGGCTACCCACTCCAGTATTCTTGCCTGGAGAATTCCATGGACAGAGGAGCCCGGTGGGCTACAGTCGATGGAGTTGCAAAGAGTCAGCCATGATTGAGTGACTAAGCATACACACAGAAGGTAAAGAACAGAGGGGCAGATGGCCATACAATTTGGCTGAATTTTAAAGTGTTGGATATTACTGGTGTAGCTCCAGAGTTTCATAGCTCCCATGGATCTATTTCACATTCCTACCTGAGGCAGAAATACTTACATAGATCAATTTATAAAGCCAGAAATGATGGCCATTTCATTGGTTATAAAAATCAGGTTTTCTAGGGATTCTAATGAATCCAGAAGGATTTAAACTAAAGCATGAGGCTGTTGGATTTGGCTTATATTCTTTTTGCTCATCTACATTTTCTGATTTCTTTTTTCCTCTAGTGAACTTGTGTTGCTTTTAATCATTAAGATAGTCATTTGAAATTTCAAAAGTTACCTATTTTTTGTCTCAACTCTCTTACTAGACTGTGAGCTCCTGGGGAGTGTATGGGACAAGGAAGTACCACGATTATTGTGTGTCCCTAGCACTTAACACAATGCTAGGGACCAACAGGGCTGAATAGCGTAAGCGGTGGTTGAACCGAATTGAATGGAAATTTAATCAGACTTTTCTCAAAGATGAGGTTGGTGCTATTTTGAAAGATCCAGGAAGGAAGTTTCAGGTTTTTTTTAGTCACTTAACCCTAATTATATTAGGTACTGAACCACGTCTTACAAACTTGGCCTCTCTTTTGCCTTTGTTTTGCTATCAGGATTTGCTGAGTCTTATTTTATTCATGAAATCTTGCCACATTGGCTTTGTTTTCTTAGTTAAATGTGTTTCTCATGTTATCCTTAAAAGCATTAGCGATGTCTTTGGGAGCCAAATAGCTCAATTCTGTTTCCTGTCCTTTGTTGATAGTATTGTGTTTTTAGAGGAATGGATCAAAGTGGCTTGAAGCCACAGTCATTATTTTGCCTTCTGGTCGGCTGGGAGGGAACCACCCAACCCAGGATGGCAGCTGTGAGAATGTGCACTATTGAACAACTCAGTTGTCAACCATAAATTTGCACACTTGTTTTCCTTTTGTGTTTGTCTGAATGCCTGCCATGTGCCAGAGGCTGTGCACTGTGCCTTTGGGGAAATAAAGATGAAAAAGGGTGACTCTTGACACCATGGAGCTGATTCTCCAGAAAAGGGGCTATAAAGCATACAAGACTACGGCACAAGGAGGTTAATGAGGGGAACTCGAGTCAAATAACAGTGGTTACTATGGTAAGAAGACTCCCCAAAGGCTCTGCTTCTGATGTATATTATAATAGATGTATTCAGATGTCCTCATTTACAGTTACCAGAGCAGTAGATAACCTGCTTTCATTAAGTTTTCCTGAAAGTGGCTTTTATGGCTATGCTTAAGAAATTCCTTCACATTTTAAAATTTATTTATTATTTAATCATTTACTTATTTATTTTTGGCCATACTGGGACACTCGCAGGATCTTCCCTGGTGGCTCAGATGGTACGGCATCTGCCTGCAATGCGGGAGACCCGGGTTTGATTCCTGGGTCGGAAAGATCCCCTGGAGAAGGAAATGGCAATCCACTCCAGCACTCTTGCCTGGAAAATCCCATGGACGGAGGAGCCTGATAGGCTACAGTCCATGGGGTCGCAAAGAGTCGGACACAACTGAGCGACTTCACTTTCACTTTCATACTGGGACACTCGCAGGATCTTAGTTTGCCCACAAGGGATTGAACCCGGGCCATGGTAGTGAAAGTGTCATTAAGAGTCCTAACCACTGGACTGCCAGGAAATTTCCATTATTTACTAATTTTTTAAGTTGAATGGCTCAGATGGTAAAGAAACTGCCTGCAATGCGGGAGAACCAGGTTGATCACTGGGTGGGAAGATCCCCTGACGAATGGAATGGCAACTCTCTGTAGTATTCTTGCCTGGAGGAATCCTTGGACAGAGGAGCCTGGTTGATGACAGTCCATGGGGTTGCAAAGAGTCAGACACGACTAAACGACAAACACTTTTTTTTCATAGTTGATTTACAATTTTGTGTTAGTTTCTGGTGTGCAAACGATTCAGTTTTATATGTAATCTTTTTCATATTCTTTTCCATTATGGTTTATTACAGGATGTTGAATATTATTTCCTGTACCACACAGTAGGACCTTGTTGTGTATCTGTTTTATGTAATAGTAGCTTGTAGTCCAAGGTTTCTTCAAATTTAAAATTGTGTTCATAAATCAATGTTAATCCTTGTTAACCATTGCCCTGCTCAGCTCTGATTTGAGAATGTTCTTTCAGATTCTACAATAAAACTGTTTCAACTTAAAAATACACATTTGTTCTCATCTGTGGCATTCTGAGGCTTTTGAGTAATGTGGGAGACCAACAGATAATATATTTCAGCTTAAAATACATCTCTTATTTAGTCATTAAATTACCGATTACTTTGGAATAACTTTTCAGTGTTGCTGTTTTGATGTCAATAGTAGAACGGCCATGCTCTTCATAAGGATCTACTGTCTGGTTTGGCCATGTCTCTGTGGGGCTGTTGGCTTGGGGAATGCTGGTCTTGACATCCCCAGGCATAGACATTAACATGGTAGATGATTTAATTTAAGGTTGGGGCTGGGTAGACTACTCATATATATATGTTAAGTTATAGATGGCATTTTAAGATGCTGTAGAATGTTTATGTTTCATTCTTTTGGATTTTGAGAGATTTTTGAAATGATGCTTTTCAGATTTTAAATGGTATTTTTATGCTGCAAAAGATGCCAGTAAATGAATTGATATATACTGCAATATAGGTAGTACGTTTTTGAGATGAGAGTAAGTAGGGGAAGGAATGCTTTGATCATGTACTTTGTTTTTCTTGGATGGACAAACAGGTGAAAAGAGCTTGTGCGGCCATGGAGTCACCTGTTATCAGTTGGTGAGCTTCTGGCTGGGCTAAACCAGTGCCCTTAGGTGGAGGTCCTGCCTCCAGGTTCCCCAGTGGTCCTCTAAAGGCTCCACCAGTTGTTGTATTTTGTGGATTGCTTTCTCCAAGGTTGGGAGAAAAAGATTGGTTTCACATAATACTGAAGATCGAACAGTGGTTTAATACTTATATTGGGCACAGTACTTAGTGTTCAAGTCAGTCAAGGATCTTGGTTGGGTGCAGTGCAGAAAGGATGTAGGAACTCACAGAATTGCTGAAAGGTCAGAGGACCAGGAAGGATATAAACTTAGAAGGTAGGCAGGAACCTCCAAAAGACTGGGGGACTGGGCAGCGGGATCCGTAGCAGAAGTCAGGGGATGGGAACCACCTGGTCTTCATGCTGCTGCTGTCATGCAGTGAGTAATAAGTATAACCACCAGCTGTCATCATGTCCCGGGACTTCTGGTCATAGGAGGATGTGATTGGCTGTGCATAAGCCATGTTCTGCCTTCCCAGATCGCTCAGTGGGTAGAATCTGCCTGCAATACAGGAGATGTAGGAAACTGGTTTGATCCCTGGATCAGGAAGGTCCTCTGGAGGAGCGCATGGCAATCCACTCCAGTATTCTTGCCTGGAGAATCTCATGGACAGAGGAGCCTGGCAGGCTACAGTCCATAGCGTTTCAAAGAGTTGAACATGACTGAAGTGACTTAGCACGCATGCACGCACGCATGCAGGCCACATTCTTTGGGGGTGGAGAAAGCATGTCTGTCTCCTTCGAATTCTGTAGTGAGAATTGGGCATTACTTCTCACTAGTTACTTGTCATAAGGTAACTTGGACTCCCTGAAAAAAGTAGAAGTGTGATAGTTGCTCAGTTGTGTCTGACTGTTTGTGACCCCATGGACTGAAGAATAGATCCTATGGACTAGCTCTCCTCTGTCCATGTCCTGGAGAATCCAGGCAAGAATACTGGAGTGAGTTGCCATTCTTTTCTCCAGGGGATCTTCTTGACCCAGAGATTGAACCTGGGTCTCCTGTATTGCAGGCGGATTCTTTGTTGGAATAGGATTGTATACAAGATAGTGTCTCCATTAAAAAAAAAAAAAAAAAGGCGAATGTCTCCTCTGGCTTATCTTGTGGCTGCCCAGAACTCACATATGCCTTTCTTTCCATACTTTGGCTTAAGAAAATAAAATGCTCCAGCCAGCATCATGCCGGAGAAGGCAATGGCACCCCACTCCAGTACTCTTGCCTGGAAAATCCCATGGATGGAGGAGCCTGGTAGGCTGCAGTCCATGGGGTCGCTAAGTGTCGGACACGACTGAGAGACTTCACTTTCACTTTTCACTTTCATGCATTGGAGAAGGCCATGGCAACCCACTCCAGTGTTCTTGCCTGGAGAATCCCAGGGACGGGGGAGCCTGGTGGGCTGCCATCTCTGGGGTCGCATAGAGTCGGACACAACTGAAGCGACTTAGCAGCAGCAGCAGCAGCATCATGCAGCTCTTCCCTGTGAGGCTGAAAACATAGCTGCCCCTCCACAGAGGGTATCAAGAAGATCTCTTTTGTCCGTTGTCTTCTGTGGCCCCATCTAAAGTGGAGTGTAGGGGATGATGGCTTTGTCATATTTTAACAGTTCTTGTTTTTAGTTTGTTTTATGAGTTGGAGGTCTTGGTGTTGATTGTCTTAAGAATTAAGTACTTGTCACTGTCAGCCAGACTCCCTTAAAAATGTTATTGGCTTTCAAGGTTTACTGCTTCCATCGACTAATAAAAAACAGTACGTGCGTGCTAAGTCGCTTCAGTCTTGTCCAATTCTTTGCGACCCCCTGGATTGTAGCCCACCAGGGGGTCTTCCCGACCTAGGGATCAAACCTCTGTCTCTTACATTTCCTGCATTAGCAGGCAGGTTCTTTACTGCTAGTGCCACCTAGGAAGCCCCAATAAAAATCAGACATACTACCAACCTCTAAGGTTTTGAACCTAGAACCCGATCTGAGAACTTGTCTCTGGGAGTTGGACCTGGCCTTAGCTCTTGGTGAATGGAATCCACCTGGGAATAGTTAAGAAGCTTAAGAAGCAGTAGCGTGGGTGATAATTCCCTTGCATTCCATCTTCACGGTGGGTGTGCTATCCTATTCTTGGGCTGTAGAGATGAAACAGTTGGTTCTTGGGACAGAGGACTTCTCTGCATCTCCTGCCTCCAGGCAGAGTGACTCCTCTTAGAATCATTTGTTCTCCCCTCTGGCTTTCGGACAGGCTAGTTTTACGGCTTTCTTGTAGATCTTCAATGAGTAGGCCACACTAACGCTAGCATCGGATTTTTTTCCTCACATTCTCAAAAGTTGCAAGCACAGGGTCCATGTTTTAAGGCACAACAGGCCATGGTTTAATCACCTGTTTCTCTGTTAAATATCAACGGTGATCTTGCCAGTCCAAATTAGTAAGTAGGTCCTCATGCCTCCACCCTTGCGGCCTTAGCTCAGCCGGTTCATGCTCTTTAGTGTGTTATTTACAACATTCTATTTCCTTGTGCCACCTTCTTTTATTGGGTAAGATGCTTTCTGTCACAAATAATAGAAATCCAACTCAAACAACTTAATAAGGAGAATTAGTTGGCCTCTGTGACTGAAAACTTGCAAGCTGTGTGGCAGGCTTCAGGTGCAAACCTTTCCGGAGGTTTGTGATGTCACTGGGTTATTTTCTTTCCTTGCCCTCTTCCGTGTACTGTTTTCCTCCTCAGTAGCTCCCTAATAAAAGCAGACCCTATGGACTGTAGCCTGCCAGGCTCCTTTGTCCATGGGATTTCCCAGATAATAATACTGGAGTGGTTTGCCATTTTCTTCTCCAGGGGATCTTCCTGACCCAGGGATCGAACCCAGGTCTTCTACATTGCAGGCAGCCTCTTTACCATTTGAGCTACTAGGGAAGCTCCAAAAGCAGTCATGGTCACAGCAATTCCTAGTACCACATCTGTAAATCATGCCACCCAGAGGTAGCTGGAACCTTTGTCCTAATACTCCAAGCCAAAGCTTCAGGCTTAGTTAAATGACCAGTGCTGAATCTGCTCTCATGGCTGGGAGATGGAAATGTGTTCATTGTCACAGTCTAGATCACACTCTGTATTCCTGGACATGAGATAAAAGTGGCTTCCTTGGAACAACATGGATTCCCCTGGGGGGTCTTGGGAAGGGTGCAGGTGGTGAGCTTGTATGCATCAAACACAAAGTGTCCTCGGTGCTCTCCATCTGTTCCCGTGTGGATTCTTCTGATAGTTTATGGAAACCTTGAGTTAGCAAGTCATTCTGAAATTTGTTCCTGTAGTCAGTGTTGCTCTTTCAGGGAAGAAACAAATCAGTTTCTTTGGGCTGAATTAAATATACGGGCTAATTTTGTTGAGATGTCAGAGTTACCCAACCAGGCCTGGAGATGGTAGTCAGGGAAAGTCAATCCATTTGTGTGAAGATAGGAAGTATCTCTGTGCCATTTTATCAGGGTTCCAGTTTCACCAGAATGAGAGTGTGGAGGAGGGTATCACTATTTGCTCCCCCAGAGAACCTAGATGCTAAAAAAAAAACAAAACAAAACTGGTACGAAACAAAACTCTGCTGGCTGGACTAAATGGATGTTGGCATCACCTTTTCAGTTGGTTTACTTTATTGTGGTATTTTGAGCTGAGAAAGTTGTGTTTTCAGAGTTTTTCCCTTTTACCCACTGCCTATAGCAGCATTTGTTTTGCCCTCTTCCGCCCTTGCCCTTTGGATTGATTATAAAGTTGGGAAAGAAATGTAAAAATCAGAACCCATACTCTTTTTTGAAACTCATATTTGAAACCATGGTGAAGCAGGTTTAATTACAGAGAAAGATTGGCTGCTTAATTGCTGTTACCTGCCACGAAGCTGTTGCCTTTCTGTAGCTGTTTCCATAAATAGACTTTATATACAGGAATCTACCCTGGGGCAAAGAGTTCCCATTCGGCCTCTTTACTTAATTCAAATTGCTAGGTTGAGGTGGTTATTTTTGAAACTCTTCTCAGGTTGATTTTCCCCTTAATCCCTAAGCCTTCTTCCCTCATCTGCCAAATTACATGTAATGTATCGCTGCTAGATTGCTTTTGGCATTTCTCAAGTCTGAGAACTTGAAATTTGATTGAAATGTTAATTTATTGCGACAGTTTGGGCACTCACGTTCCTATTCCTGAACAAGTCTCTGAAAGGACTTGGTGTGGGCCCAGCCCTGTCTCTGGCTTCTGTGCATCTCTAGAGCATGGCATGTCTCCTTCCTCCACCTGGTTTATTTTGAAAGAATCTGGCCTGATTCAAGGTATGTGAAACCATTCTTGGTATGACTGTTGTTGGGTTTTAGCAATACCTGGGGCTGTTTATTCCAAGTGTAGTTGGCATGATATTTAAAAAGATTAACAAATAAGTTAACTTTGGTTTTCTTCTTTTGATTATTAAATAGTTCCTTATTGGTTGCTTTTGTTTGTCGGAGAGCCTTGCTGCTGGTTCTTAGTCTCTCTTTTTTGGCTTTTCAGTACACACTTAAAAATTTTTTTTTTAATGTTGTTGTTGTTCAGTCACTTGGTCATGTCTGGCTGTTTGCAACCCATGGACTGCAGCACGTCAGGCTTCCCTGTCCTTCACCATTTCCTGGAGTTGCTCAAACTTACGTCTATCGAGTTTGTGACGCCATCCAGCCACCTCATCCTCCGTCGTCCCTTTCTCCTCCTGGCTTCAATCTTTCCAGCATCAGGGTCTTTTCCAGTGAGTCAGCTCTTCGTATCACGTGGTCAAAGCAGTGGAGCTTTAGACTTCAGCATCAGTCCTTCCAATGAATTTTCAGAGTTGATTTCCTTTAGGACTAACTGGTTTGATCTCCTTGCAGTCCAAGGGACTCTCAAGAGTCTTCTCCAGCACCACAGTTCAAAAGCATCAATTCTTCAGTGCTCGGCCTTCTTTATGGTCTAACTCTCACATCCATACATGACTGTTGGAAGAACCAAAGCTTTGACTAGATGGACCTTTGTTGTCAAAGTAATGTCTCTTTGCTCTTCTAGCAGTGTGTCTGTTGGAATGAGCATTAAGAATACTAAGGTCATTCTTGGCAGGTTATATTATATAGGCAACCTCTGATCTTCAAGTGGGGTGTATTCTTTTTGTATATCAGTCAGTGTTGACTCCTGGAATGAAGTTTCTCCCCATAGGTACAGTATTATAAGTGGTGATTTTGTTCTTTTAACACATAAATGTAATATAGTCCTAACTAACCATAAGCAAAATCTCTTAACCTTTCTGAGCTTCCTTATCTTAAAATGGGTATAATGATAACAATTTACCTCATAGAATTGTGAGAATTAAATTAATTGATGCACAGAAAGTTCTTGAGATAGCATCTGGTATGCAGCAAGTACTCCGTAAATGTTAACATCATTTTAAACACAATATGTTTTGGGAAAATGGCATTTTGCATTTCATCATGGAATACTGGGTGATGCCACTTGGGACAGCAGGTTTCTGTGGGTTCAGGTCTGACATTGGTAGGCAAGGGCTGGTAGAAAGGGGTGGGGTGGGTTCTCTTGCTAGTGTTTTGCAACTTCTGGTTGGGGAGAGGTGATGATCTAGAAAGAAGGAAACAGCAATCCTGGCTACCTAGTGGCTCTTTCAGTTAATGGACTTTGCTTGGGGTGATGATGACTGGGAGGGAGGTTCATCTTTGGTGGCAGGTTGGCAGTTGGGACTTCTAGCTTGGCAGTGACGCAGCCTTCCCCCCACCCCCTCTACCCCCTAGGCTTCTGACATAGGTTGTAGGAAAGGAGAGGTTACAACATAGGTGAGGCAAGTGAGGACCATTAGGAACTGGCAGTGTTTCATTTCTCCATTGGTGCCAAGAACCCATCTGAACTAATCTTGCTCATTTAAATTCTTCCTTTCTCTTTCTTTGCTACAGCAAGAGACTATGGCCAAGATGGAGGTGAAAACATCACTGCTGGACAATATGATTGGAGTTGGAGATATGGTTCTTTTAGAACCTCTCAATGAGGACACCGTCATCGACAACCTCAAGAAGCGCTTTGACCACAATGAGATATATGTGAGTGTGCACGGAATGTCATCTGGGGAGTTTAGACTTTGCATTTTATGGTGCAGAGTGGGCTTCTCTTCCTCAGACTCTTCTTTTTTCTGTTTATTGGAGTCCAGAGGTATTTGTTGATACCCTCAGGAAGAAGTTTGTGTTTGCTCACTTGGTGCGTGAGTAATGTTGATGAGAATCTCGTGAGTCTCTTACCACACATGGTGTCTGCTAACCAGGCAGAGTGTTGCACTGGACGTTGATGGTATTCCAAATCAAGTGGAAGACTACGTTCTGCCCTCTGAGGGACATATGCTCAGGAGGAAGTTTGAAATCCAGAAGTGTCATGGATACCTACATAAGATTAGTAGTCTAATCTTTGAGAAACCACTTGTTGAAATGCAAGGCAGTCAACTGTCAAAAGAGAGAGAAACCTTCCTGATATTTGTAGTTAGTAAGAGACAGGAGCAAATTACCAGCTATGGATATGTGTTTGGTCCCTGGAGATTTGGGAATAGTCTTGTCCTGCTATACAAAAGTATTATGTCAGGCACAAGAATGAAAATATAGAAATATATACAGTGATAGAAATATTATGTTGTAAAAATTCTCTATGAAGGATTTCACAGTGTTATGCTGTTGAGTTTTTTAAATGTATTTAAAATATGAATGAGAAATGCTTTTATGTGCAGCTTTTTGGGAATTTGCAGAAAGCACAGAAATTTGCATCTGCTCAGATAGAGACATGGTGTTAACTAAACCAAGGAAATGGGGCAGTGATGCCCTGTACCAGCAGCTGAGAAGGAAACCAATGGATTGGGTAGAAGTAGTTTTGGTAGATCCTACATCACCTTTGAGTTCTATTTCTTCCACTCTATAGAGTTCAGTTCAGTTCAGCTGCTCAGTCGTGTCCGACTCTTTGCAACCCCATAAATCACAGCACGCCAGGCCTCCCTGTCCATCACCAACTCCCGGAGTTCACTCAGACTCACGTCCATTGAGTCAGTGATGCCATCCAGCCATCTCATCCTCTGTCGTCCCCTTCTCCTTCTGCCCCCAATCCCTCCCAGCATCAGAGTTTTTTCCAGTGAGTCAGCTCTTCTCATGACGTGGCCAAAGTACTGGAGTTTCAGCTTCAGCATCATTCCCTCCAAAGAAATCCTAGGGCTGATCTTCAAAATGGACTGGTTGGATGTCCTTGCAGTCCAAGGGACTCTCAAGAGTCTTCTCCAACACCACACTTCAAAAGCATCAATTCTTCGGCGCTCAGCTTTCTTCACAGTCCAACTCTCACATCCATACATGACCACTGGAAAAACCATAGCCTTGACTAGATGGACTTTTGTTGGCAAAGTAATGTCTCTGCTTTTCAATATGCTATCTAGGTTGGTCATAACTTTTCTTCCAAGGAGTAAGCGTCTTTTAATTTCATGGCTACATCTGTGTCTAGATATGAATTGGTTTATTGAGACATGCTTCATGTTTTCCTATTAGTGTGCAAACAGTAGGAAGAAATATAAATAAATAAAAGGAGAGAACATAACTGATTTGTAACTTTTGTGGAAGTAATATATTTTAAAAATCATATGCAAAGCTATATTTTATATCTCATATAGCTTTCCTTTTCAGGTAGGCAATCATGTTTCGAGGATAACTTTGGGTAATTAATTTCTAAATGAAATAGGAATCACCATCTGGGACTTGAACTTTTCATCTTTCTTGATTTGATTATTAGAGATAGGGGTGGGTTGACAGTAACAACAATGAGATATGTGGGTACTGCTTTGGAATATTAATTGGTTAACTGGCTACTAACCTAAATTCAGAGATGTGGTTATGTAAACTGCTGATTCAGGTGGACGAGGTATAAAATGCTGTTGCGGTATAACAGGGCGAAGGTGTGGTTTGGTTGGGCACTGAGGCCCCGGGTCACCTTTCCTCAGGCTATAGCACTTCAGCTTTCAGGTGGGAAAACTGCACGGCCCTGCAGCTTTAATTGAAAGTATGGTCTGATAGCAAATAAAAGACAGACTTTAAACATTGGTCTTTCAGGTGGAGATAAGAGAAATCAGTTATATCCCAAGCTAAGGTGGCTGATCATTTTTCTTTTTGGCTCTGAGAAGCAGAATTGCCTTTCAGGTGAATTGAGAATAGGATGGAGAGTAGAACATTACATGCATTCAAATACCTGATTTGTTGTACCCACTAAAGATAAAACAATCTCCTTTTAAACAAAATGCCAAGTATTAACATTCATGAGTCTTTAGCAGACGAAATGTCTGGGTTTCAGCCTTACATAATTTTATTTTCTGACTATTTTAGGAATGTTCTTTCTGGCATAAAACAAAAACAGAAAATTGCTTTCTGCTTCCAGATATTCATATAATTAATGTTTTCCATGATACTTTGGACCTATCATTTCCATGATGTTTGTGCCTTCATTTTGTAACTTTAAACACACGTCATATTGGAGGCTTCAGTTCAGTTCAGTCTCTCAGTCGTGTCTGACTCTTTGTGACCCCGTGAACTGCAGCACGCCAGGCCTCCCTGTCTATCATGAGCTGCTGGAGTCCACCCAAACCCATGTCCATTGAGTCGGTGATACCATCCAACCATCTCATTCTCTGTCGTCCCCTTCTTCTACTGCCCTCAGTCTTTCCCAGCATCAGGGTCTTTTCAGATAAGTCAGTTCTTCACATCAGGTGGCCGAAGTATTGGAGTTTCAGCTTCAACATCAGTCCTTCCAATGAACACCCAGGACTGATCTCCTTTAGGATGGAATGGTTGGATCTCCTTGCAGTCCAAGGGACTCTTAAGACTCTTCCCCAACACTAGGCATTCTCCATTTTAAGCAAAAAAGAAAAAAAAAATAGCTTATAGGGTAATGTGTGTTGTATGACTTTTTCAAAGATGGGGGTATATGATATGTACATATGTTTGTATATTTGTATGAATAAAAAGAAAAAGCATGCTGACTTTCAGTTCAGTTCAGTTGCTCAGTCGTGTCTGATTCTGCGACCCCATGGACTACAGCATGCCAGGCTTCCCTGTCCATTACCAACTCCCAGAGCCTACTTAAACTCATGTCCATTGCGTTGGTGATTCCATCCAATCATCTCACCCTCTGTCGTCCCCTTCTCCTGCCTTCAATCTTGCCCAGCATCAGGGTCTTTTCCAATGAGTCAGTTCTTCGCATCAGGTGGCCAAAGTATTGGAGTTTCAGCTTTGGCATCAGCCCTTCTAATGAATATTCAGGACGGATTTCCTTTAGGATTGACTAGTTGGATCTCCTTGCAGTCCAAGGGACTCTCAAGAGTCTTCTCCAACACCACAGTTCAAAAGCATCAATTCTTCGGCACTCAGCTTTCTTTATAGTCCAACTTTCACATCCATACATGACTACTGGAAGAACCATAGCTTTGACTAGACGGACCTTTGTTGGTAAAGTAATTTCTCTGCTTTTTAATATGCTGTCTAGGTTGGTCATAGCTTTTCTTGCAAGGAGTAAGCGTCTTTTAATTTCATGGCTGCAGTCACCATCTGCAGCGATTTTGGAGCCCAGAAAAGTAAAGTCTGCCACTGTTTCCACTGTTTCTCTATCCATTTGCCATGAAGTGATGGGCCCAGATGCCATGATCTTCGTTTTCTGAATGTTGAGCTTTAAGCCAACTTTTTCACTCTCCTCTTTCACTTTCATCAAGAGGCTCTTTAGTTCTTTTTCACTTTCTACCATAAGGGTGGTATCATCTACATATCTGAGGTTATTGATATTTCTCCCGGCAATCTTGATTGCACCTTGTGCTTCTTCCAGCCCAGTGTTTCTCATGATGTACTCTGCATAGAAGTTAAATAAGCATGGTGACAATATACAGCAGTCTTGATGTACTCCTTTCCTGATTTAGAACCAATCTTTTGTTCCATGTCCAGTTCTAACTGTTGCTTCTTGACCTGCATACAGATTTCTTTGTATATTTGTATGAATAAGGAGAAAGGCATGCTAACTTTAGTACCATGCTAACTTTAGTGTGGGTGGGTTTAAGCATGTTGACTTTAGTTGGGGGAGGGGATGGAATACGAGGACAGGGAAAAGTTATTATTCTTTTAGACCTCTGTAGTATAGGATTTGTTAAATCAAGCATGTATTGGTTTTGTAATTAACAAAAAATACAGGACAATAAATTTGATCATCCCACCTCTGTAACCCCACAAATTGTATATACCATCCTTGGGAAATCTGTTTCTTGGCCTTTATTCTGATAATATTTCTGCTTTGCTTTTGTTCATGGTTTTGCTACAAAATTGTTTAGCCTGGTATCAAAGGCCAAGTTAATAACATGCGATATTTTACTATCTTGCATTTCATTTTTTTTTTTAATTCTTTCCCAGAAAGATGCAGGGGTTTTTTTTGTTTTTTTTTTTTTCTTAAGTCCCTCTCATAGTCTCCTGGCTTTATTTCATTCTGTAAAAGTGTGTGATTGTCTTGGGTGATTCATCATGCAGACGTATTGAACAATCATTTGTTCATACTGTGGTTGATAAGGGGGCCAGTGAATGGAGGGCTGTGTGGCTCAGACTTCAGAACTCTGGCTTTGCTCAGAGCTTTTGCAGCTCTGGATCTGAGTACATGCTCTTCTATCCTGCCGTCCACCCTCCTCCTGCCACCACCCTATCTTCAGGTAAGAAATAGTCCCTTCCTTCACAGAGTTCTCACAGGATCACCTGTCTACAGCATTTATAATCCCTAGTGATCCTGTCAGGTAAACCTGGAACTCTGGGTAGGCCATTGAGTCACACATACTCTTCAATCCAAGTCACCACAGGTGACTGTGGCCAGGTGACCAGAAGGAGCTGAATGGCTTAAGAAAATGTTTACTCTGAGGTTTGGGGAAGGGTCAGCTTTTTCCAAAGTAGATGGGTTAACAGACTGTGGTCAGGGCTGGTGGGGGAAGAGGGTGGAAGGAATTGAGAGAGTAGCTCTGAAACATAGACATTACCGTATGTAAAATTAGATAGCCATTGGAGATTTGCTGTATGATCCAGGGAGCTCAAATCTAGTGCTCTATGACAACCTGGAGGGTTGGGAGGTGGAAGGGAGATTCAGGAAGGAGAGGACATATGTATGCCTATGGCTGATTCATGTTGTTAGATAGTAGAAACCGACACAATATTTTAAAGCAATTATCCTCCAGTTAAAAATAAATTTAAATTAAAGAAAAAACAACAACAAAATAGGTGGATTGTGTGTAAGTAGGTTAAATAGTCTACTGAATACAGGAGTTGATGCTGACTAGACCCTCTGCTGTCAGCCCCTCAGGCTTAGTGTGTATGTAAAAGTCACTCAGTTGTGTCGGGACTCTTTGCGAGCCCATGGAGTATACAGTCCGTGGAATTCTTCAGGCTAGAAGACTGGAGTGCATAGCCTTTCCCTTCTCCATGGGATTTTCCCAACCCAGGGATCTGGGTCTCCCGCATTGCAGAGGGTTTCTTTACCAGTTGAGCCGCAAGGGAAGCCCCACAGGCTTGATAGGGAATTCTGTAGTGAAGTGGCTTTATTGGTTCGTGTTGTTACCAGGCTGAAGGACACGTCCTGTGAGAAGCATTTATTACTGAAATTCTAAGCTTGAAGTGCACCCAGAAGCACACTTCTTAAGCTTTTTCTCCTGGCCAACTCCTCAAGGCAGGGCAAAGTAAACAGGAGCCCCAGGGGAGAAGGGTGTAGTTGAAGTCCATCAACTTAAGGGAAATTATGTTGAAATCTTTGCTCCTGAAGTCATTGAGTTTTCTTTTATTCTGTGATGCATATGGTTTGTTTGTTTGTTTTAATCTGCTATGCTTCTTGCAGCCCTCCTTTGAATAAGAAGTGTTTTTGGTGCTGACAAGCACTTTGAGTTTGTTCTCTATCTGAATTGTCAGGATGGGGATCATCTAGCTGTCGAAGTCTGAATTAGTCCAGTTTTAGGATCTCATGTTCAATGAATTGTAGCTGTAAAAGGACTGCTTTGAAAGTCTTGATAAAAATTGTCTTGATCTTAGAGGCTGGTACTAGAATTAGGATCCTCATAAAAGTAGGATCTGGTATTTTATGAAAGATATTAATGCATGCTTCAGGATTATCTGTTCTTTGCTTTGAGTTGGGTTCACACACTGATTTTAAAAGGCTGAAGTTGGTTTATCACTCTGTCTGTAGTCGAGCAGAGTCTCTAAATCTGAGACAGTTCCAGATATTGACGTGGTCCTCGTGGAAAGACTGTTCCACTGGAGATGGATGGAGGAGGATCGGGTGAGAACAGATAGAGGGCATGTTGGTCTGATGGGGTAACGTGTAGAATCAGAGACTATTTGCTTTGATTCCTCACTCTTGGCAGAGTATGGTGCAGGCTGGGCCCAGCTGCAGGGCAAGCTAGTGCTCCAGCGGTCACTGTGGGGTCAGCCAGTGGTGGGAAATGCTGGCTGTGACATTCCTGAGCCCTGCTCTGCTGTACTCTTTCCTGTCCTTTGTCAGACCTTCTTCTGGCACCCCGCCCCCGCCCTCAGCCAGATGGGATAGTGGCAGGATTTCAGGTGTACTGGTAATGCAGGAGACCCAGCCAGACGTGATGCTGTTTTTAGGGTGACTGGTCAGGACTGTGGTTCTGTTCAGGAACAGGAAAGGTGCAATTTAGGCAAGAACAAGGCCCAGGGCAAATTTGGAAACTAAAGAACCAAGGTGTCCATTCTCTGACAGGAAGTATTTTTGATGCTGACAAGTAGATTTAGTTTGTTTTCTATCTGATTGTCAGGTGGGGATCATCTAGATATAGAGGTTTAAATTAGTCCAATTTTAGGATCTTAAGTCAAACTAATTGTAGATAAGACTGCTTTCAAAGTCTAGTAAAAATTGTCTTAATTTTTAGAAGTCAGTAGTAAAATTAGGATCCTTGTAAGGATGAGATTCAATGCTCTTATGAAAGATATTTAAATGTAAGTATATTTGGTTTAAAATATTGCAAAGCAAGTGAAAATAATTCTAGTTAACATTTATATATTTATTTGACATGTCAAAGTCACTTTTCATTTATGCACATGAAAATTCCTACCTCCTGAGGGTAACATTTATTCCTGAGAATTTGGTATAAATGGTGTACTAGTTTTCTCATGCTGCAGAATAGATTGCCTCAAATTTAGTGACCTAAAATAATGTACATTTATTATCTGACTCTTTTTGTGGGACGGCTTAGGTGGGTCCTCTGTTCAGGACCTCAGAAGACTGCCATCAAGATATAAGCCAGGACTGCAGTCTCATTGGAGGTTCGTCCCTTTTCCAAGCCCACAGGGTTGTTGGCAGAGTTCAGATGTCCACTTAGTGCTATTCCTGCTACCTAGACGTTCTCCAGCTTTTTTTTTTTTATTTCCTTTAAACAGCCTTGAAAAAAATTACAAAAATAACAAATGCTCTTGAGAAAACAAAAAACAGGTAGTATAGGGATATATAACATAAAAATGTAATTTTCTTATTTCAGTACTCTAGTCCCATTTCTAGAAGTAATGCTAGTTAGGTAGGTCGTCTTCCAGATATGAAAAAATTTTGTTTTGTTTTAAAGTTGGAAGTAAGAGGTTCTCCTTTATCTAAATGGATCAGTCTTTCCCAGAGAACCCAGACCCAGCAAATTTGTGTGAAACAAGAACGTTCTTTAATGCCACCTCCCGTCATGCCTTAACCAAATAGGGGAAGAAGGAGGGACTCCTGAGCTGATGGAATGAAATGCCTAGACTTCACTGTTTGTGAGGGGTTCATAGTGAGCATACACTGCCTGCTTGGCTAGCTGAAAAGGTAGATTGTTAAGGAAACATGAAGAACAAATCATGTGTTTTCAGGAGTGTAGCTTTGATGTTTGGAATGGAGTCATAGCATTAGGAAGCTAGATAAAGCTTCCTAATGCTGTGAAAAACAGTCACGAGGCTGTTGTGTCTACTTTCTGAGCACAGTCTAACTCTTGGACTGTTTTATAATGCGTTTCAAAACAATTATTTTTTGGTAAAAGCTTGCCAGTTTCAACCTGTCCAAGCTCTCTTAAAACCTTTGGTGATTGGAAAAATTTTTCCTCTTTAAACTTGCAAAATGGACACATGTTTATCTGTTACTTGCCAAGCCTAGAGAGTTGTTTCATCATGCAGGCACTATCTAGTACTTGATATATTTGTTTAATATTTAAATATATTAAATGTAAATGTTCTGATTGAAGTCATACCTGAAGTTTGATTTGACGGGAGACTAAGGCTTCTCTGGTGGCTCAGCGATAAAGAATCTGACTGCAATACAGGAGATGAAGGTTTGATTCCTGAGTCAGGAAAATCTCCTGGAGAAGGAAATGGCAACCCGCTCCAGTATTCTTGGGATTCCCTGGTGGCTAAAACGGTAAAGAATCTGCCTGCAATGCAGGAGACCTGGGTTCAATCCCTGGGTTGGAAGGATCCCCTAGCAAAGGAAATGGCAACCCACTCCAGTATTCTTGCCTGGAGAAGCCCATGGACAGAGGAACCTGGCAGGCTACAGTCCTTGGGGTCGCAAAGAGTCCAGTGTGGACTGAGGAACTAACACTTTCACTTTCAATTTCCAGTATTCTTGCCTGGGAAATCCCATGGACAGAGGAGCCTGGCGGGTTGCAAAGGGTTGGGCACGATTGAGTGACTAACACAGAGTGTTTAAGTTTTACTAAAGTCTTAGGCACTGTAGCTTTTAAAACTATCTTCATTTTACATATGAAGAAAGAGGCTCAGCAAGACTTAAGTAACCTGACCAGGATCACACAGTGGTAAAAGTGCAGGGATTCACACCCAGAAAGTCTGGATCTGTAGTTCTTACTAATAGTCCTGTTGACTTTACAGTTATCATGCACACCAGTGATACCACTAATAGGGAAGGATTCCCGGCCTGCAGAGTGCTGTTCAACATAATTGAATATGATACTGAAGAATGTGTGGGTTTGGAGCAAGGCAGTCTCAACAACCCAGGCAGATAATGGAAGTGATAATCAGTATTCCTGCTGTGTGTTGAGTGAGCATTCAGTGGTGCAGTGACATGAACTAGTGTGGCAGGGAACAAGTATGTTCAGTTCTAAACTAGGTGTTCCCTAGTCAAAGAAAAGTGACAGCAACCTGTAGGATGGTGTTTTTATCTCTGGAAGATGGGAGAAGATCTTGGGAGGAGATTGATTTTCATCCTGTTCACTGAACAGCTGCATGTGGTCCTTTACCTTTGAGAGCATAGAGTAGGGCGACTTCCTCCCTGGTGGTCCACTGGTTAAGAGTCTGTGCTTTCACTGCAGGATCTTAAAAAAAGAAGATGAAGTTTCACTGCAGGATCTTAAAAAAAGAAGATGAAGCACAGAGTAGAGGAAACAATTCAGCATGGGAGACGTGTGCCCAGTTCATGTGGCTGATTCAGCCCTCCCTTCTATATATGTGTTTATTTCTGCTCTTACATCTGTAGTACAGATAGGTATTAATGATAATTCTAATTTCTAAGGAGAGGCTCCTTTCTTCATTCAGCTCCGTTGTGGAGGGATGGAGGGTGAGACACCATGTGGCGTATTGGGACAGGCATGGGCTGACAGAACAAGGTTGTATCTTGGCCACTCACAACCACTGTGACCATTGAAGTGAGTGATGGTCAGTTCTTTCATCTATAATATACGTGTCTTGATGCTTATCTTGTTGAGTTCTGTTGGACATTAAGAGACATTTTAGCCCAGTGCTTGACACATAGTTGAAGTGGTATACCTAGTTGGGGCCATGACCATCAGAAAATCTTAGAAACCCAGAATGACTTTAGTCCAAGATTTGGGACCCTGAGATTTTCTTACAAGTAGAATATTTTTCTCTCTCTCCCCTTCTTTGACTCTTTCTTTGTCTCTCCGCACTCCCTTTTTCCCCTTGCCCCTCCTTCTTTGGTATCCCTCATACAGATCTCGTTTTTGTTGGATTGTTGTTGTTTAGTCTCTAAGTTATGTCCAACTCTTTCATGGCCCATAGACTGTAGCCTGCCAGGCTCCTGTGTCTATGGGATTTCCCCAGGCAAGAATACTGGAGTGAGTTGCCATTTCCTTCTCCAAGGGATCTTTCTGACCCAGGGACAGAACCTGAGTCTCCTGTATTGGCAGGTGAATTCTTTACCACTGAGCCACTAGGGAAGCCTTTTTGTTGGATTACTACTTTCAGTTAGCTGCATAATATTATTTTCAAGACTTGTAGCTGGTAGCAAAGCTGTAATGTGGGACCACTCTGTACCTTCATTAAGAGAGTCTTAAAAATGGTGCATATTTGGAAAATACTTATTCATTACAGAGTTTATTTCAACGAAGATGAGGTAGTATTGTGTTATCCTGCTCTGAAATAAAACTGCCCGAGGTGATATTTTTAGTTGGTATTTTGGTGTAGCATAGAATTCATATATAGTTCCTTAATTCATAGTCTAAAATGGCAGCCCAAGAACAAAGGATTATCATATGGTGGTTAAGGCATGTCTCAGACTAGACTGACAGGGGCCAGGCTAACCTGATAAACCTGCTAAGCCAAGGCCAGTGATTGATGGCACAGCATAGATAAAAGGATGAACAGGGCTTGGTTCTTTCCTCCAACTTTGAATTGAGAAGTACTGGAAAAAAATTTATATCAACAGGAGCAGAGGCTGGCAGTCACGATGTAGTGAGGCCATGATGGGCTATGTACAGGCAGAAACTATGAATAAGTCTTTGCAGTGGGCCAGCTATGGAGTAGAAAGTGAGAAGATCAGTCAGTAGCAGGCCCAGAAAAAGCAGAGACGTGAGCAGGGGATGAGCACGGGATGAGCACATGGATACTGGGCCTGGAAAGGAAGTCTTCACAAACTCAAGTTACTTTATTCTATAATGCACTCTTACACTCATCCACACTCACTCTTGGGTGGGCTTGGGTCCCGGCTTTTCTGGTAGCTCAGTGATGGGTTCCTCGGGGAGTTCTTGAGTGTGTCATTATTATAATAGAACTCTCTATACTTGATGTAACTAGAGAGCATCTCTGTGCCCAGCAGCTGACAGAGCCTGACCAAATCATACTTCTCTCTTCTCGCATCACAGACTCCAGTGAGAGTGTTGGCATGAAACTGTCTCTGCCACTAAGCGTGAGAGCTTCGGTAGGTTTTTAAAACCTTCTAAAGTCTTCTGTTTCTTCCTCTGTGAAAATTAGGCTGTTATTCTTCTATACCACAAATCTGTTCTTTAGACTGGGCTTGTGAGGTGTACTTTCCATTGTTCTTGATATAAGACCCAGATAGAAGCCTAATTGTTATTGACCTTATGTTTATAATTTTTCACATAGGCAGCCAGCTTTTCACAATTTTGAACTGAAGAGTTGGTAGACCAAACTGTCTTTCAAAAACCAATTAAGACAGATGTCTAAATTAAAAATGCTGTGGCATGTAATGTTTTAATGTCTTGTGATCAAATTCCCAAGATCCAAGACCCACGAAGAGGGTAAATTCCTCCATGTGAAGTGAGTAGCATGTTGTCATTGCTGCAGATTCCACCAGCTTTCCTTATCCAGGCATTTTGTGTATCTCAGGCTTTCATACCAACTTCATTAAGACCATACATACCTCATGCACCCCTGTGATATTGATAACTCGCCTGTTCCCTGTATACAGAGACCATTGGTAAGACCATTTGATAAGTGTCATGGGGCTCACTGATGAATTTAACTGAGATTCTCGAGTCCATAATAGCCAGTAGATTCCAGTAGAGTCAAACTGTGAGTTTCCCTAATCAAAGTAGATAGTATTTATGGAATACTTGCTGTGTGTCAGGTGCTGTGGTTTGTGCTTTGACACACAATCTCTTTTAACCCTCAGATTGGACAAGGGGAAGAACCAGTCTTGTCCTCCTTGTCCAGAGATGAAACTGCAGTTGGAGAGGTTCAATAATGCGCCCAGGTTCACATAAAAACTAAAAAACTTTGCTAGATAACATTTGAAGTGTTGTAATGTTGTATGGCATGGAATCTGAGCATAAAGCTCAATATGTAAGTCAGGATGTTGTTCAGTCGCTCAGTCATGTCCCACTCTTTGCGACCTCCATGGACTGCAGCACGCCATGCTTCCCTGTCCTCCAGTATCTCCGGGAGCTTGCTCAAGTTTATGTCTGTTGAGTGGTGATGCCATCCAACCATCTCGTCCTCTCCCACACTGTTTTCCTTCTGCCTTCAATTTTACCCAGCATCAGGGTCTTTTCTAATCAGTTGGCTCTTTGCTTCAGGTGGCCAATGTATTGGAGCTTCAGCTTTAGTATTAGTTCTTCCAATGAATATTCGGAGTTAATTGCCTTTAGGACTGAATGATTTGATCTCTTGCAGTCCAAGGAACTCTCAAGAATCTTCTCCAGCACCACAATTCGGAAGCCTTTTTTATGGGCCAAGGGTGACTTGGGTTCAAATTCAGTCAGTTTTATCATCTAACCCCTTCACCCTACACACTGACTTTTACTTCAAAACTGCCTTCAGACTGAAGCTCAGACTCTTCACCCTGACATTTGAAGCTGTCTGCAATTTGATCCCAGTCTTATTTTCTAGGCTGTTATTCACAAAAGGTCTTTGTTCAAGGTAAGCTGTTTGTTTCTCTTTGTCTGAAGTGTGACTGGGTGGGCCTTTATGTTGCTGCTGCTGCTGCTGCTGCTGCTTCTGCTAAGTCGCTTCAGTCGTGTCTGACTCTGTGCGATCCCATAGACAGCAGTCCACCAGGAATCCCCGTCCCTGGGATTCTCCAGGCAAGAACTGGAGTGGGTTGCCATTTCCTTCTCCAAAACATGAAAGTGAAAAGTGAAAGTGAAGTTGCTCAGTCGTGTCCGACTCCTAGCGACCCCATGGACTGCAGCCTACCAGGCTCCTCCGTCCATGGGATTTTCCAGGCAAGAGTACTGGAGTGGGGTGCCATTGGCTTCTCCGCTTTATGTTGCTATCCATGTTTTAATCCTTGTTATAGCATGTGTCGAATTTCCTTTTTTTAAAGGCTGAGTAATATTCCATTGTATCTGTCTACCATATTTTGTTTTCCCGTTTATCCATCTGTGGACACTTGAGTTACTTCTGCCTTTTGGCACTTGTGAGCCAAAGTTGAACCTGGGTGCGCAGATATCTGCTTTGAGTCTCCAGCAATTCATAGTTAAAAAAAAAAATACATTTGAAGCGTACAACAATCTTAGCAAAAAAATTTTTTAAAGGGGAGGGTTCAACTGTAATCTGAAAACCAAATCTCATGCTACTATTCGGGGGAATGCTACTTTATCTGAATTTTGCCCATCCTTTTAGACCTGCCCAAGTCCTCTAACTTCTGGAACATTCTTGGACCTCTGCAGTTGACAGTGACCTTCATTTAAACCCAAAGCACTCCTTTAGAAAGAAGACTAATGCATTCATTTAGCTAAGAATCACTTAAATCCTATTTCATCTGTTTTTGTGGCTAGAGTGGATAACCCTTAAACTTTATGTTTTATGATAAAGAAGTCTCACCTCCTAAGCTCTGTTATAACCTCCTCAGGGCATAGGCCACAGGAGTGTCTTACATTTTCACTGTGCCTAATACGATATTTTGCATAAAGAAGGCTCTTGAAAAATTTGCCGCTTACTTGTTAAACGCTGTAGCCTAAATTCAGTCAAGACCATGTGGTTGTGCAGCCTTGTGAAAGGTTATTTTTACTTTATTTGAGTCTTGACCCCTTCTGGATTTGAACTATTATTACTTTAGAGGTGAAAATAACATGACTTGGAGACTAGGACTTGGAGAACTCCAACATATTCTTGAATATTTTTTGATGAAATTTTAGACTAAATAATTAGCATTAAGTGAACTATTTAAATAAACATGACCTGTTCCATTGCCACCTTGCTGATTCGTTTCTCTCAAGTTAAAAGGATGATTGTGACACAGTGTCTTGCGTTTCTTCAAGACGTAGGCACAACTTTATGTGCTGGAATAAACATGAAAAAAAATTCTTTTCCGTTGAGATACAAAATTTTCCTGTAACTAGAAAATCTTCTCTCCCCTTTTCTTTTTTGTTTATTTCTGGTGGTGTAAGGATGTCTCCATTCCTCAGATAGTCAGAAAGAGGCTTCTGCCCAACAGAGTCACTCTGTTATACAAAGGTGAAGACCCTGTTGTAAGGCACTGTACAACACAAGTTCCTGTGATGAGGTGTTCTTGGCCACTTTTTGCCAGAGCTTCCCAGGCCTGACAGCAGCATGGACTGTGTGCTCTCATGAAAAGAGAACAGATTCTTGGCTCCTTGTCCTGATTCCACTTTTGTTAGATAATGTGGTCATACCACTTAACTTCTTTGTGCTCCGTTGTTAAGGACATTGAGATGGAGACTTCATTTCTGTCTCATGGTGATTTAGGAAGAGTTTAGTAAAAAGGTGCTTCAGTGTATATTATATACAAGAAACTTTAATAACTGTTGGGGTGAGTTTTTAAGAAACTTCGGTGACTGTAAATAAATGGCTAAAATTCGTTCTGAAGAAAGGAAGAAGCTGACATATGGGATGCCAAATTAGAGCCTCAGCAGAACAGGGGCTTCAAAAATATTTTGGAAGAATCTGATATTTGAAAAGAAGCCTCCAAGTAATCATCATGGTTAAAAGAAGTCACTATAGGATTTCCTATGGTATTTATGGTTTATTTATAGTTTTATTTTCAATTTCATATGTGGAATTGAAATATAAGCTTTCAGGATTAGGGCTTCTAAAGATCTTATTGTTGCACTGTGAAGAACTATGATATGAAGATGTGACACCTTTGTGACTGTTCTGTATGTTTGCTAGCGTTTCGTGAACCTGGCCTTGTGGAAGAATACGTATACAGTTCTGCATAGTTGAGACACACAAAATATTAAAACTGTAAAAAGGCTTTCCCTTTTAACTTGAAAAAAAAGTGTTTCTGGTTAGATATCTTTCCGAAATGTATTACATGTGTCCTTGTCAACGGAAACAGAATACTGTCTATCTCATTTTGGCCCTTAACTGTTAGGCTGTGTTCTGACTCAGTGCTGTAATAAAGCACTCAGGGCCAACTGAGCTGAGCTATTGGCTCTTATTCTAAATGACTCTTCACTTTTATACTTTTAGAATTATTTTGACCACTTCTTACTTCTTTTCTTTTTTCTTTGCTTTTCTCCCTTTTCCCCCTTTCCCTCTGTCTCTCTTTTTCCATTAGTGGCTGTTGTTTCTTTCCTTAGGGTGGGAACTTGTAATCTGGTATATCAACTGTATGCAAACTCTATGTGCATATTACATGTATATTTTTTGGAGAGAGAAGGTTCATAGCTTTCAATGGCATCTCAGAGCCATCGACAGCTAAAAAAAATGAAGTGCTCAGTTAGCAGTATTTTTTAAACTGCAAGATTGAGCCTTTAAGTGATGAAAACCATTTAGTTTTAAAACATTTTGTAATGAAAATGAATAGCGTTGAACAAAGAATATCAGTACATTGCATATGATAAGGATATTTACTGTTTTGTGAAATTTTTATTTCATGCATATGTCTACATGCATGTGTATGTAAATATACATTCAAGCACAAGTACTTGGTTGTCATGAAAATATTTTTTACGCTGAGTCATAGTCAAACGTTTGAAACATACTGCCATGGGAAGGCCCCAGTTTACAGGTGAAGCTGCTGTTTCTCTGGAGTGTACTGAGATGCCATATGCTGAGTTTATTATAAACGTGGCTAAGATGAAAGTAACTGAAGCTGGGAGAATTTTCTTTTCTTTTTGAAGTGTTCATGGAATTAATTACATAGGACGATTTAAAGGGGAAGGTAAAATAGTATAAGACAGGCCAATGCAGCTGTGTTTGAAAGTAAAACCTGGTCCTGTGAGCCCTGAGGGTGAAGGCATCAAGCAGTGTTTTTAACCTTGGTTACTTGGTTCTTTTTCTGGGGAGACTGTTAAAGATGCGAATGCCTGGCCCTTCTCTGCTGCTGAGTCACTTCAGTCGTATCCGACTTTGTGCGACCCCATAGATGGCAGCCCACCAGGATGCCCCATCCCTGGGATTCTCCAGGCAAGAACACTGGAGTGGGTTGCCATTTCCTTCTCCAATGCATGAAAGTGAAAAGTGAAAGTGAAGTTGCTCAGTCATGTCCGACCCTCAGCGACCCCATGGACTGCAGCCTTCCAGCCTCCTCTATCCATGGGATTTTCCAGGCAAGAGTTCTGGAGTGGGGTGCCATTGCCTTCTCTGGCCCTTCTCTAGAGAGTTGAAATAGAATCTCTGAGGATGAGGTTCTGGAAGAACTTTCCTATAGAATTAAATGCTTGGTCCTTGTGCTATTTGTCTGTCTGGGCCCTTTCCTCTGGATTCCGGATTGTGGTCTGGAGAGTGGAGCCTGTGGGGTGCCTGGCCTCCAGTAAATATTTCAGTTTTCCCTGTCATCACAGGAGGAGCTCTCTTTTGAGTATTATTTGGGTATTTACAAGGCGCCTGTTCTGGAATTCTAGAGATATCTGAAGTATGAGATTGTTTTGACGTAGGAATGTTTGTACATTCTTGGTTTAATGTCTGCCCTTGAGAAGTGAGAGATAAACTTGATAATTGAACGTGCCATTTGTGGAAAGGTAGCGCCTTTCTTCTCCCTCTTCCCTTTGCCTTTTCTCCCCACTCCTTTCCCTTCCCTTCTCTCTTCCCTCTTAGACGTCAGAGGCTGGGTCTATAGGATGGTGAGAGTGGAGGGGGCCTTCCGTGTCCGGTGATGTGCACGCTTCAGAACTCGGGGTGCTGAGGGCTGGGAGTATGGAGATGGTAAGCTAGGATTGCTAGGAGGTTGGTTACATGGAGTGAAAAAGGACATGGATTGATCACATCCATCCATCCATCCATCCATCCACTGAGGGTAATGAGAACCAGACTTGCCCCTGGTGGAGAAGGTAGATAGAACCTAATTGGGAAGTAGTCTTTGGCATTATGTGAAGGAGTCCTTTTTGGTGTGATCAGCTGAATAGAAGAACAGGCTCTGGATTCCAGTAGGTATTGCTCTGTGAGCCCTTTTGGGACAGAGGGACCAGGTGGAGTGCCAGTGCAGCACAGAAGTCTGATAGGAATGAGCACATGTATGGATGTGAGAGTTGGACTATAAAGAAAGCTGAGCGCTGAAGAATTGATGCTTCTGAACTGTGGTGTTGGAGAAGACTCTTGAGAGTCCCTTGGACTGCAAGGAGATCCAACCAGTCCATCCTAAAGGAGATTAGTCCTGAATATTCACTGAAAGAGATCTCTATTCTTTCCCATTCTACTGGGAAATAGACACCCTGCACCCTAATTGCGTGGGAGCTGAGAGTCTTTCTTTACAGCAGCAGTCTTGTCTGCTCTTGCTAAGATTGTATTCTTATAGGATGCTGCTGCTACTGCTGCTAAGTCACTTCAGTCATGTCCGACTCTGTGCGACCCCATAGACGGCAGCCCACCAGGCTCCCTGTCCCTGAGATTCTCCAGGCAAGAACACTGGAGTGGGTTGCCATTTCCTTCTCCAATGCAGGAAAGTGAAAAGTGAAAGTGAAGTCACTCAGTCGTGTCCAACTCTTAGCGACCCCATGGACTGCAGCCTACCAGACTCCTCCATCCATGGGATTTTCCAGGCAAGAGTACTGGAGTGGGGTGCCATTGCCTTCTCCTGACCTTATAGGATGAAAATAGATATAAAAGTGACCTGTTCCGTTTTCCAGGTTGGGGGAAAAGGCTTTTATAATTAAAATAATTGTGACCCACGTTTTGAAAAAAAGATCAGAACATTTTTACTGTTCTGTTTTCTATTCTGTTTAATTTTCTAGAAAGATCTAACAGTCTCCTTGAATCCAGTGGTGACAGTACTGGAAAAACTTGTTGGCCTAAAAATGTCACCTTTTGCTGCTTGACCGTAGAAAGGTGGGGAAGTTGGAAGTGAGCTTTTTCTTCTTTCTTTTTTTATCTTTTTCTTTAAAAACCTTTTCATAACTGACATCTTTTTTGTTAGCATCCCCCTTCCTGCCATCTTTATAATGTTAAAACTGAAAGGAAAAAGGAAACTGCTAAGATGAGTTACAGTTAAGTAACTTTTGCTTGCAGCATTGTGGTAGTCTTTGTGCAAAGTGACCTAACCCAACTCTGTTCTTGCTGCTGAGAATTTAAGATAGAAATGGAAAGAAACATAAATAATGTTATGGTTTGCAGTGTGAGAGGCTTACTGTCTGCTAAGATAACAGCATGGATCCTTCTGAAAGTACATTTAAATTCTACATTAAATTTAAATTCAACATGAAATGTACTCTTTCAGCAAGTACTTTTCAATTCTGATATTGAAGTCCATTAGATGTAATATGAAATTATTTTGTTTGAGTGGTGGTGGTGGTGGTTTAGTCACTAAGTTGTGTCTGACTCGTGTGACTCCATGGAATGTAGCCCGCCAGGCTCCTCTGTCAATGGGATTCTCCAAGCAAGATGCCCAAGGGAAAGCTGTAACTCTGATATTGAGTTATATGTGGTCTGAGCCCATTGTAGAGATGGACAGACTATGAAAGGGCAGTGCCAAAGTCAAGGTCCCATTGGATAGGTACGGGTGTAGGCAGGGAGGAGGGGAAGCCTGGGTCACTATAGACTGAAATTGGAGGATAAAGATGAGAGAGGGAAGCACCAGTTGTAGCTGGAATGCAGGAAAGCATAGTCTTGCTGACAATTAGCTGTGGTCGGTGACGAAATTTTTGGCAAGTATGATGGTTGTGGAGGACTCTTATTCAGGATCATGAGTTAATCTAGAGATTTATTTTGAAAGCTTTTTTCAATGTATAAATCTGTGCTTTCCTGTATCCGCAAAATAAACATTATCGGCCATCTATCTTCAGAGATGTAAAGTGTTCTTGAAAAGTACAAAATGATCAGGCAGTAGAACTAGTGTTTTTATTTTTTAAATTTTGAAATTATTTTCAGGATGTACCACTGTTAAAACTTTTTATTTTATACTGGAGTATACTAGAACCAGTGTTTTTAAAAGGATAAAGCCATGCAACACTAAGACTTAAGATGGTAAAATGGTTGTATTTTATTCTTTCTTTTGCAGACATACATTGGAAGTGTGGTTATATCCGTTAACCCATACCGGTCATTGCCCATTTATTCACCAGAGAAAGTGGAAGATTACAGGAACAGAAATTTCTATGAACTGAGCCCTCATATGTAAGTATGGTATTAAAGTATCAAGTTTCTCTTTCACTCCAGGGATGTTGAGTTGACAGATGTGTCCAGCTGTTTCCTTTGAGTCTCAGGAAAATGTTATTAGTCATTTTTAAAAATCAGATGAAGGAACATAGAAGCTAATTGTTACAGCTTATTTTAAATTTAAAAAAAAGACTTCATTTGTCCTCAGGCTCTTTAAGTCCTGAAGTATTTGGTTTCAGTATGTAAAGTATTTTCTGTTAAAAATTCTGTGTAAGTAGCAGCTGCTGCTAATTATTTTTGCAAATAAAACAGGAATGTGTATTGTTTGTTATTATAAACAGCCCAAGCAGTGTTTCCATGCCTTTGTTGGGTCAAGAAAGATTCCAAGTGTTGGATTGTGTAATGGGTTTTGAGAAAAAGAAATAAATAATACCTTCAGTTTATAATCTTCATGGACATTGTTCACCAGATGTGTGCATTAGGCCAATGATTTCACCTTCCTTGAAGTTAGTCACTTGTTTGATTTTTCTGAGAAGGTCACTTGTCGTTGTAAATAATTCCCGTAAGTAATAATCTATAATTGGAGAAGGAAATGGCAACCCACTCCAGTATTCTTGCCTGGGGAATCCCACAGACAGGGGAACCTGGTAGGCTGCAGCCCAAGGGGTCACAAGAGTTGGACATGACCTAGCGACTGAAACCAACCACAAGAGTTGGACATGACTTAGTGACTAAAACCAACCAACCAATAATCTACACTAGTTACCTAGTGAGAAACCCTGAGCTAAAGTCAGAGAATCTGCAGAGTTTTAGTTGTGTCCTAGCAGAAAAGAATTTTTTGTGTATGATTGAAGATGGGCTCTATTATTTTTACTAGAAAATAAATCTGATAATTAAAGAACATGCACACTACTGTCCAGATACTGATTTTAGGTTTTTGGTTTTTTTTTTTTGATAGTGGAGCATACAGTAATATTTTTGAACTGTTTGAAACTAAAGATTTAAATAATTTGTGGGAGTGGTTATTAAAACTAAACACTGTATTTTACCAATCAAGTAGATTTTGATTATTCAGTTTGCTCCTTAGGAGTATATTTTGTAAGTGAATTTGTTTCATTTTGCCTTAGCAAAAATAAAATCTGAAATTTGTTTGATAAAGTTCTCTTTATAAGTCCCTACAAGGAAATACCTTATTTGATGCCTTAAGATTTGTTTTAAGTTCTCAGCCTTCAAGTCATGCCTCTTAAGTGCTTAGATCAGCTATATCAATATTGTGCCAGGAGCTTAGGAGAAATTTAGTTTCGTAAGCCTTACTCTAGTAGGCCAGGAATCTACATTTTACACAAGCTTTCCAGGTGATTCAGAGGTATTTGCAAGTTTGAGGACCTGTTGTGTTGTGCGTGCGTGCGCGCGTGTGTGTGTGTGTGCACGCGCATGCGTTCAGTCACTCAGTTGTGGCTGACTCTTTATGACCTTATGGACTATTACCTGCCTCTGTCCATGGGATTCTCCAGACAAGAATACTGGAGTGGGTTGCCGTTTCCTCCTCCAGGGGATGTTCCCAACATCTCCTTCATTGGCAGGTGGATTCTTTTACCATTGAGCCACCTAGGAAGCCATTGTCTTAGATATATATTTGCAGGTGTTTTCCTTTCCTTAACTGCTTACTGCCTTTTACAGTAATAGCATTAATAATAATAGTAGCAGTAATAGCTTGTATTTATTGAATACTTACTGTGTGCAAGTACTTCTCTAAATACTTGAAGTGTATTGTAACTCATGTCATTCTCAAAATAATTCTGTGAGGTAGGTACTATAGTGTGTGCATATGTGTGTGCTAAGTTGCTTCAGTCGTGTCCAATTCTTTGTGATCCTGTGGGCTGTAGCTCACCTGGCTTCTCTCTTCATGGGATTTTCCAGGCAAGAATACTGGAGTGGGTTTCCATTTCCTTCTCCAGGGGATCTTCCTAACTCAAGGATTGAACCTGTGTATCTTACATCTCCCGCATTGGCAGATGGGGTCTTTACCTCTGGCGCCATCTGAGAGGGGAAATTGTCTCAGAATAATCAGCCATTTATCAAAGCCACCCAGCTCTGGGTTGGGGAGCAGGGATGTGAGAATAGTTACCTGCCGTGCCTCTCAGCTGGAAATACATTCTGTCATTTTCACATTAGGCCTGTTACTCTGCAGTTTTATTCTGCCATCCTTGGGTTGCCTATGTTCCTACATTCTGAGCTCTCCAGGATAACTTCGCTGTGCCTCAGTTTGCCTCCAGAGACTGCATGCCATTTCTTCCATTTGCAGCTGAAATCTCCACTTTGGGGTTGTTTAGTTGTATGCTAGATGTGTATTCTAGAACACAGAAATTCATGCCCTGGAATATCCATTTTTTATACCTGCTCCTAAAGATTCTTATAAGAGGCTACATAGCACTGCTTACCTGAATTCACCTTTTATCCCCAAGGGAAAAATACCACACCGGCAATAAATTCCCAGAGTGCCTGTGATAAAGATAAGATATTTTTGCTATGCTCTGTAAATTAGTGGCTCAGTGGTAAAGAATCTGCCTGCAGTGCAGGAGATGCAGGTTTGTTCCCTGGGTCGAGAAAATTCCTTGGGGAAGGAAATGGCAATCCGCTGTAGTATCCTTGTCTGGGAAATTCCATGGACAGAAGAGCCTGGCGGGCTACAGTCCATGGGGTCACAAAAGAGCTGGACGCAGCTTAACAACTAAACAGAAACATAAAACATTGTATGTGGGGTGAAAGGTACAATCTCACCTATTAAATCTGAAATCGCTAGATTCATATCACAGCTCCCTCCCCACCTCACTTTTCAGTCCTCAGCACATTCCTTCCCACCATCAGGTCATCTTCGCACATTCTGTGCCTTCTGCCTGGAATGCTTTTCCTCTCCCTTTCCCCTAAGGCAACTCCTGTTCTTTAGATCTTAGATTGCATTAGACCCTGTCCTTGCCAAAGTCAGATCTATTGCTCTTGTCACAGTTACAGTTAAACATTTCTTTCGGACGTTATTTGATTCCTGTCAGCTTTACCTGCCTTACCAGCTTTTGCTCACCATAATTTGCTTAGCACCTGAAAGTAAGTGTTCAAAATACATTGATCAAGATTTGGTTTGAGTCCCAGTTTTCCCATTATAAACTCTGTAACCTTGAGCAAATTACTTGAAAAAAAAACATCAACTCAGAAATTAATTGGCTGCATACAATGGGAAAATAACTCATAGGATTTTTGTGAGGGATAACTATCTAGAAGATATTTAGAAAATACAATTATCTGATATAAATACAGTGCTTAGCAGGGAATCTGTTGTAATGGACAGCTGCTGCTATTAACAGTGATAAGTATAATAATTATTATAATACGTGGGACACATTTCCAACATTCTGACAAGCTCTTCCTTAACCATTTTCTCCTCCATGGTGGGACATTTCCACTTACTTTAATGCATTTTCCTTCATTATTCTTTGTGAATGTCCATCTTTGACAGCATTTGAAACAGAGTTAGTGCTTTCTAGTTTCCCTGCTAAAACCCAACCTGACCTTTTCAGAGATAGGATCCACAAAGAGAGGATCTTTGTGGTATAAGAAGATAAGATGACTTTAAGCTTTTGATGCATTCTAATGATAACTACTTCAGGAACTTGGTTCCAGTTTGAATAAAAAATAACTTAAGCAGCTGCTCAAACCATGTCCCTTGAAAATTGCTGATTAATTTGCCTCATATTTTATTTGAAGTTTCTCTTGATCTGTTGTTCACTGTTAGTCTGCAAAACTGTCCAGATATTTCCCTCATAACTCAATGTGTTTTTGAAGGTGTCCAGAAATGGTCTTTCTTAAGTGTCAGACAACTGAAAAATATTTACATTCTACATAAGTATGTGACTTTCAGAGAGCGGAAATGTATAAATGAATAAAATGAAGATAAACAGTGGCTTCTTATCTATATTCCTTTTAAAAAATGTTTTCTTAACTCATGAATAAGGGGTTGCTGCCAAGTCACTTCAGTCGTGTCCGACTCTGTGCGACCCCATAGACAGCAGCCCACCAGGCTCCCCCATCCCTGGGATTCTCCAGGCAAGAACACTGGAGTGGGTTGCCATTTTCTTCTCCAGTGCATGAAAGTGAAAAGTGAAAGTGAAGTCGCTCAGTCGTATCCGACTCTTAGTGTTCCCATGGACTGCAGCCCACCAGGCTCCTCCATCCATGGGATTTTCCAGGCAAGAGTACTGGAGTGAGGTGCCATTGAATAAGGGGTTAAATGAAGTAAATTAATTGCTAGTTATAAATGACCATCAATCACTTTTATAAATTATAGTTAGCTACAGACAAATCATTGGAAAAGACCTTGATGCTGGGAAAGATTGAAGGCGGGAGGAGAAAGGGGTGACAGAGGATGAGATGGTTGGATGACATCACTGACTCAGTGGACATGAGTTTGAGCAAACTCTGGGAGATAGTGAAGGACAGGGAAGCCTGGTGTGCTGTAGTCCACGGAGTCGTAAAGAGTCGGACACGACTTAGTGACTGAACAACAACACAGACAAATTACAAGCAGTGTTACCTAATTTATGGAAGCATATGTACATATATAGCACTTTCCTGGTGGTTCACACAGTGAAGAATTTGCCTGAAATGCGGGTGACCCGGATTCGATCCCTGGATCGGAAAATCTCCTGGAGAAGGAAATGGCAACTCATTCCATTATTCTTGCCTGGAAATTCCCATGGACAGAGGAGCCTGGAGGTCTGTAGTCCATGGGATTGCAGAGTCAAACACAACTGAACGACAAGACTAACACACCACATGTACATATATACAATAAATATACATAAGACAGGATTTTGAAGAATTTGTATGAAGAGGCTAATTGTTGTTTCTATTGAGTGGTATTATGGATATTTTTTAATGTTCTTCTCGTTTGGTGTTCTTTTATGTAAGAGCCATGCATTGCTTTTCTAATAAGAAAAAATAAATAATAGAAGTAATTGGGGGGGGGGAGGAAAAAAAAGCCAAAAATGGTTTTCTGGTGTCATAATCTCTTCTTTCCCCTCCTTTGAATTCCTGTCCCCTTTATGTTTGAAGCTACACCTCAAGCCTGATAACATTGGGTGGCTGGCTCTGTATAGATGATACTGTTTACCTTTCTAATTGTGTAAGCCATGTCTTTCCAGTGTGGTTTTTACAGTTTTTGCATATAAGGAATTTTCCTTAAATATCCCAGGGAGGACTTGCTACATTTCAGACCACTTAGTAACTCTGTTCATGGAGAACTGCCTCAAAGGCCAAACCTGAGAGATGGGGAAGAATGATAGGGGAGAGATAAGGGGGATGACTGAACTGGTCACTCCCTCCACTCAGACTACCGTGGCGACATACACTTTCTGATATGTTAATTACCAAATCAGCTGGCCTGTTCTTGGGTTATTGCTTTTTTTTTTTTTTAACCTTGCAGCACTAGATAGGGTTTATCACCCTCAGATGGATCTTTGTAAAATCAGAAAACCCCCTGGGGTCCCTGTTACTATCTGTGTGAACTTCAAGTTCCTTGGCTTACTGTTCAGGCTCCTGCCAGTCCAGCCTCAGTCCTCCTCTCCAGTCTAAACACCACTACATGCCTTCTGGAGTCACAGGTTTCCATGTCTTCTCCTTTCTACGTCTCCCACCTCATATCCCAACTCTACTGTTAACATCCTGCCTGTCTCCTAGGTTCTGTCTTAAAGGCTTGATCAGCCCTAGACTGATCCACTGGTGACTTTTCCTGCCTCTGAATTCTTGGAACCACTCATATGATCTTACACACCACCTTTCTTACTGTGGCTAATTGTGTTGCAGCATCATCCTCCTTAATGAGACCGAAGCTTCTATAGATCAGGAACTTTATTCTGTCCATCTCCATGGCTTTCACAATGCTTTTCTCTTAAGAGCTCCATTACTTGAGTACAAAAGAGGTTTTAAATAATGTTTCATTACATTTTGCCTGTATTATCTCTGACAATTCAAGGAAATCAAACTATTCTTGGAAGGCTATTTGCAGAGTTTATTCAAAACTTCATGTGGTATAATGAGAAGTTTTTTTCATTTTTACAATAAAGTAGACTAAAGTATTTTTATAGTGCTCTTCAACACTGAGTGTTCAATTTATTCCTGATGTAGAGCACTTACCATCTAATTTTATGCAGTGTCTAGGGAAGGGAACATGCCTCTAGAAGGAAAAGTACCCCACCACCTACCCCTCTCAGTGGTTGCAACCCCGGAGCAAGCTGAAATGTGTCCTTCTCAGACTGAGGTATAATATGGTGGTCATATTACATAGGCATTTCAAGCACTATTTGAAGGAAGCAGTCTTTGCATTCTGGTAAATGGAAAAGCTTGCAACACATTTTAAAAACTGAGAAAAATATCTTAAGGCCTTGAAAAATTTCTGGCTACTGTCACCTAAAAAGGGACAAGTGATTAATGGGAGGATGTAGACGTGTTCCTGTCAGTTTTCCAGACGTCTCTAGGGAACCTCTGATCCCTAATTTTGTGATGATTGAATTTGTAGGGCTAGATATTAGTGCTTAGAGAATGGTGTTGCTAGAAAGATGTTGTGGATTTTGAGTCCTTGTTAATCCTGTACTCCTTTCAGGGTGAACCAGATTCATATTAGAAAGAACATTTCTGACCGTGTCTCACAATGTGCTGGTGCTGTGGTTGCATGTCCAGGACTTAGGATAGAGTTTAGGGCAGAAGCCCCAGGCATTGTCCCTGTTCTGTGACCAGCATTTTCCTTAGCAGAGTTAAAATATTGTGAGTAAAAATTTATTTGTTTGGAGAAGTCTTATGGTAACTAGAGCCTGATTCTAATAGAGGTTGCTTTTACAACTGGGTTTAAGGTACTTTATCAAGGCGAGAGATGGAGAGAAGGAGAAGGGAAGGAGAGGAAGAGGGAGAAAGATAGAGAACAAGAGAAAATGTTGATGTGATGTTCTGTCACTGAGGCTTTTGTATTATTTCCCTAATTTTCCTTTTGAAATAGGTGAGCCTCTCATTGATTCAGTCCCTTCTGGAAAACCACTTTCAGAAAAGGGTTTTGTGCTTTCCCATCTAGCATTCTTTCTGGTTATTGCTTTAGGAAAGTTACTCATTTACTGAGCAAATGTTTATTGAGAGCTTACCATATACCAGGCTCTCTTTTAGGCACTGGGATATAGCTGTGAACAAAGCCAATAAAATTTCTGTCATTATGAAGGAGACAATCCTCAAACTTAAGTGTACAGAAACCGATGTTGTTCAAACCATCCGTTCAAGGGGAAAAGGGAAGAGGAAGGGAAGGGAAACTCTTATGAAAAACAAAATGAATTTAAATACTATTCTTGTAAAGCACCTCTAAGCCATGTTCTTTCAGGTAGTTTAAGTCAGTAGGCCATTGGTTGTGATCTGGTAGGGTTTGTATCTGCTTAGGTCTCTAATCCACATGAGTAACTTGTGCTCAGGAGCACCTGAGCTCCATCTTACTCTTTAGTTTGAATACCTTAAGTTAACAACTCATATGGAATGTCATATCTTAAAAATCATTAAAATTGCCCTTTTCCCTTGCTGTATGACTGTCTTGGGTCAAAATAAGCAGAAGGCAGTCACCACGTTTGCTTTGTCTTGGCATATACTTGTTGGATTCTGGACAACGGTGGATGAAAAACTTTCTTGATGTAGAAAGACTGGTTTATTTAACCAGTGTGATACCCTGTGGTGGTGAAGGACAGATGTTAAATGGAAGCTTCCTGGGCCTCTCACTGAATCAGCTTTTACGAAGCTCCATGATCTGAACTTCCTGCCTTTAACTCAAACTTTTATTCTCTATTGCTTTATGGGAATTATTTTCAAAATAGTGTCTTTTAGAATATATATTATTAGCAGAAATTGACCTAAGCTAATTTCTCTTATAGTTTATGAACCTTTTAAAATTAAAGTCAGAAAGCTTAGGTTCTATATAACTGTGATGTTTTTACCATGAGAATTGTGATAGAAGGATACATTTATTAATGAAAAGTGTTTCTGTATGTCTGCAAAGTCTCTGAATTCTAATTTCTAGATCCCTAATTAAAATTTTTATCACTCTTTAGAAAATGCATATCTCAGACATGAAAGAAAGTTTATGTTGAAAAGGTGATTCTTTGAGCCAGCTAAGCACATATTCATACCAGCAAACATGATTATTTCAATGGTATGTAATATTAAAGGGAAAAATTTAATTCCTAGCAAAATAGGCTGCTTCCCGCCAGAATGTTACAGGACTTTGACAGGCCCTGAGAAATCTTACAACATTCTGGAAGAGATCCATTTCACCTTAGGCCTCAGCCCTGAAAGGAGTTAATAATATAACACTTCATCTACTGTTAGAACACACTCGAGGAGTGCTGTCTGGAGAGGTTGTGTTCAGAGGGTGGGGAGGGGTCCTCCCTTTGTTGTTGAAATAATACTCACTGCTGTGGCCTGTTGTTGGGACTTGTGTGACCATTGGACCAGATGGGTGGGGCAAAGGGAACTGTGTGGGAGTTTGTCTAAACAAGGGCCAGCAAATACTGGTCTGTTCTGGGGGAGGTCAACAAAATCAACGGTAATAGAAACAGAGTTCAGTAAGGCACTTAGGAGAACCACTCTTAGGAGACAGGGCCCCAGGGCTGTCATGGGACAGAAATACTTGCAAGGGGAGTGGGTCCTGGAGGACCATCCCCTCCCCACCCCAGGGTGGGGGTGGTGCTTGCTGCTGTGCCCACTGTCTAGGTGTACTGTCTTCCCTGCTCCAGCCCGTCTCAGGGTTCCAAATCCCCAAGCAGAAGCGATGGTTCATTCATTCACTCAGCATTATTAAGCATCCATAGTATGTGTGAGGTGTTGGGGATACAGAGATGATTTGTCCCTGAAGGATTTATAGCCTAGTGGGGGAGACATACCAGGAAGTAAATGAATACGCAAGAGATAGAACTGCCGTGCAAAAGGTGGGAGATCAGAGTGACCATGTGTTCTGGCCTGCCCTTGACAGCCTGTCATTCCAGCATAGTTATCAATAGTGCCCCCTGTCTGCAGGTGTCTTGAGTGTGGTCCCCCATGGATAAAGTGCTGTGGGCATGCCAGGGAGAAGGTGTTAAGCCCTGCCTGAGGGCGGGGGGATGGGACAATAGGATTTTTGAAGAATGAGTTAGCTGCATAGATAAGGAATAGCATTTAGGGCCAGGATATAATTTTCCCAGCAGAGGGAACAGTGTTGATCCAGTGATTCAGCAGATGTTATCTGAGTGCCTGTCATGTGCCAGGCATGAGTGCAGGTACCAGGCAAAAATCTCAGCCTTTTTGAGCTTATATCCTAGCAGGGGGAGAGACAATAAACCAGAGAAGAAAATAAATGGTGTTGGAGATGGTGACAAGAACACAGGAGGCCTGTGTGGGGGTGGGAGTACCATGGTGTACCATTTTAAATAAGGCAGCCAGGGATGCCTTACTTCCTGAGACTGTGATACTCCAGTGGGTCCTGGAGATAAGGGGATGAGCCATTTGGAGGGAAGAGTGTTCTGGCAGAGGGAACAGCAGGTGCCAAGGACTGAAGGAGAGAGACAAAGGTACAAAGACATGGCACATCCTTGATCTCAATTCCTGTGGTCTGCAGAGGGTGGAATGTAGGATGCATGCTGGGAAGGGGGATATATGTGGAAGAGGAAGAGCTGATCTGGGTCACGAAGGGCTTGTGTGCTAAGGATTTGCAATTTTAAGCAGGCAGGAGAGATAAGGGCAGCCTTGAGATTTGAAACTCTAATACTTTGGCCATCTGATGCGAAGAGCTGACTCATTTGAAAAGACCCTGATGCTGGGAAAGATTGAGGGCAGGAGGAGAAGGGGACGACAGAGGATGAGATGGTTGGATGGCATCACCGACTCAGTGTACATGGGTTTGGGTGGACTCCGGGAGTTGGTGATGGACAGGGAGGCCTGGCGTGCTGCGGTTCATGGGGTCGCAAAGAGTTGGACACGACTGGATGACTGAACTGAACTGAGATTTGAACTGTCCTGGTGCCCCAGGGGGAGGGGAACTCAAGGACAGTGAAGTTTAGGGATCTGGTCAGCTTTGGCAGTAATCCAGGCTGGAAGGAACGAGGGCAGAGTCTCATCTGGAAATGGAACATTTCAGAGGCAAACCCATAGAATCCAGTGGGAGTGACTCGGAGGGATGGGAGGAAGCTCAGAGGCCAGTCTTGACTCCTGGCTGAGCTGGGGGTGTGAATGCCAAGCAGTTCCCCCAAAGCTAAGCTAGTCTGGAGACAGCCTTGTAAAGCAGCTGTGGGTACTGGGAGTTGGCATGGACAAGAAATGGGGCACTTCTTCCCTGGCATCTTCATATTCCCTGATCCAAGCATGTGAACAGAGTGGCTTGTCTGAACTTCTGGAAGAGAATATGTGTGTAGAACTGCATTTCTAATATTGAATATCCACTGATGCCATAATGCAATACTGCCACTCATACTCAATCACTCAGCCTTACTTGTTTATAAATGTGCTTCTGAAAGGTTTTATGTAAAATTTGAATCCCTCATTAGTGTATTAAATTACCATGTAGCTGTTTTATTTTTAAGGTAATTATTTGTTCCAAGTCCAGTTGTTTATATCTCTTAACTCCTTGGCTCTGTGGTGCTTTGGTCTGACCTTTCTCCTCAGGTGATTAAGGTTTGGAAAGCAAATAGACCAGCCTTTGCTGTGTGTGAACTCACCACCCTCATGTTTTCTACATTTAAGATCCAGAGTTACCTGTGTATATTTTTAAGAGAGTGTGGTACTGTAGTCTTGTTTTCTTATTCCTTAAACCTGGTAGCTTTGAAATTTCAGCATGGAGACATTCACTGCTGTCATCAATTCTCATGGTCCCTTATCACTTGTTTGCTTTATTCCCTGATGGCCTAAGAGCAGATGTTGTGTGTTTTCTGATATGGTTATTTCCAGCCAAAGGTATGGTTATTTCCAACACCAGCCAGTTCTCTGACACCAGCTGGCAATTCATTTCTGGCACTAACTACCAGAGTTATTGCAGATCCCATAGGTCAGAGGCTCTGCCCTACAAGTCGGCCCCTGCTTCTGATGCCAGCAGAAAATGAAGTGCCCAGGCCCCCCAACACTTCTAGAGTTGACTGCAAATTTGGGGGCTTCTACATCCCCCTTCAAGTTCAATACTTCACTAGAATGACTCATAGAACTCAGGAAAACACTTATATTTATTGATTTATTATAAAGGATGGGCTTCCCAGGTGGTGCTAGTGATAAAGAACCCACCTGCCAACGCGGGAGACCTAAAAGACATAGGTTCGATCCCTGGGTTGGGAAGATCTCCTGGAGAAGGAAATGGCAACCCACTCCAGTATTCTTGCCTGGAGAATCCTACAGACAGAGGACCCTACAGTCCATGGGGTCTCATAGTGTTAGTTGCTTAGTCATGTCCGACTCTTTGTGACACCATGGACTGTAGGCCACCATGGGGTCTATTTGGTTTCTAAGAGTTGGACATGACTGAAATGACTCAACATTATAAAGGATACAACTCAGAAACAACCAAATGGAAGAAATGCATAGCACAAGTATAGGGGAAAAGAAGTGCAGTTTCCATGCCCTCTCTGGGTGGATCTGCTCCCCAGCACATTAGTGCCTTCAACCCAGAAGCTTCTGAATCTCCTTGTTGAAGAGTTTTATAACCTAATCTGCAGCCACCCCCACCTGCTTCCTGGAAGTGGGGAGTGGAGGCTGAAAGACCCCCTCCCCTCTAATCATACATTTGGTCTTTCTGGTGACCAGTCCCTAAGCTGAAGCTATTTGGGGATCCCACCATGAGTCACCTCATTAGTGTAAACTCAGGTGTGGGCAAAAGGGGCTTGTTATGAATAACAGAAGACTTTCCTGTTACTCAGGAAATTCCAAGGGTTTTAGGAGCTCTGTGCCAGGAACCAGAGTCAAAGACCAAATATATTTCTTATCATACTAGAGATGAGCTTCCCAGGTGGCACTAGTGGTAAAAAACCTGCCTGTCAATGCTGGAGACATAAGAGATGCAGATTCAATCCCTGGGTCGGGAAGATCCCCGGGAGGAGGGCACAGCAATCCACTCCAGTATTCTTGCCTGGAGAATCACATGGACAGAGGAGCCTGGTGGGCTACAGTCACACACAGTCGGACATGACTTGAAGCGACTTAGCAGGCACATGCCACAGATTGGTATGTGTGGATACGCCCTTCTTGAGAAGCATAGGAAGCTTGCCCTGAAATACTTGAATGTTAGCTTCCTGAAGCCAGGTTAATGTAACAGTTTCTGTGAAGTATTCTAGAAAGCTGAATTAGTGGGGACTCCTTTTTATAAGAAATATCTTAAGTAGTAGTTCAATCTAAGGGGAGTTCAATTCCGTAAACACTGAGAATTATAAAGACTGTGCTGTCCAGTCCACTCTCAGGTCTCTCCTCCATGCTGGCCCTGGAGGAGATGGGCATGCAGCCCCGCTCATGCCCTCAGGACTTTGCTCTGTGATTATCTCCCCACTGCGCTGTTATCAACCTTTTCTTCTCCTCCTTCCATTCCCACCAACATACATGCTGTAATGTTTCTCTTGCTTCCATGTCTCCGAGCTATCACGCTGTTCGTTTCCCTTTATTACAAAACTTTAAGAAGAAGTTTCACATGTGTGTTGTCTCAGTTTATCTCCTTTTCTTTGTTCTCTTTAGTCAGGCATTTATTTCTGTTCTCCATGAAAACTGTTCTTTATCAAGGTCATCTGTGACCTCCATGTCATCAACTCCAGTAGTCAATTTTGAATTCTCTCCTTCCTTTAATTATCAATCATATTGGACAATATGACCAGTTCCTTCTGAAACCCTGTTTGAATTTGGCTTTCTGACCTCCATACGTTCTGTTTGCTGCGTGGAAGGCTGGATGTGCCTGTACCTCTGAAGGTTGGCACCTCCGAGGGCTTGGCTTGGGGTCTTTTCCTTCTCCTCTGTAGACACTTAGAGAAACCCACATGGGCTTCAAAGATGTGCTGATGCCCCCAGATTGAGGTCTGCAGCTGGACCTCAGCCCCTAGCTCCTGGTAACTCAACTATATTCAACCCTTCAGTATAAATGAACTTCGGCTGCTTCAGACTGGAGGGCGGGTTGCCCCCCCCACCTCCTGTTTCTCATCTCCGGCAGTGGCAGCACCATCCTTTGGCTACTTATGCCACAAACCTTTTCTCTCCCACCCCACATTCAGTTCACTTGTTGGCACTGTCTGTATAGATCCCCATTCACCACCACTGCCACCGTGCTTGTCCAGGCCACCAGCCTTCCCCACTTAGATTACTGTGGGAGCCTCCTAGTGGGGCTTCCTGTTTCAGCTCTCCCTGTGTCTCTACCCACACCTCAATACCTCAACCATCTTTGGCCCAAAAATGTGATGGCTGCTAGCTGAAGTGATCTTTCTTGAAGATGCCCATTAGCTTGCTTTCCTCTGCTGCTCAGAAACCTGCAGTGCCTTGCATGTGGTCTGCAGGGCTCCACTTGATGTGGGCACCAATCTCCTGACTTCTCATCTCTGTGCTCTAGCCAGGTCGGCCTCCTCTCTGCTCCTCTCACGTGTCACACACTCTGTGTCACTTTCTCCCCTTAAAGGGACCGACATGTTTGTTATCTCACTTCAGTTGTATGTGTGTGTGCTTAGTTGCTCAGTCGTGTCCAACTTTTTGCGACCTCATGGACTGTAGCCCTCCAGACTTCTTTGTTCATGGGATTTTCAGGCAACAATACTGGAGTGGTTGCCATTTCCTTCTCCAGGGGATCTTCCTGACCCAGGGATCGAACCCTGGTCTCTTGCATTGCAGGTGAATTCTTTACCATCTGAGCCACCAGAGAAGTCCTCTCACTTCAGTTAGGAAACTCCTTAACCATCCACGATTACCTAAAATACTTAAAATAGCAATCTGTGCCCCAGCCACTCACTGTCCCTTGAGACTGTTTTACTTTCTCCATTTATCATCTGCCATTTCACTAGGTGTCTGTTGCGTCTCTATTATTTGTCTCCTACATTTGAGTGTCATCTCTAGGAGAGCAGGGGCTGTGTTTATTTTACATATCCATGTATCCATAGCAATTAGAATAATGCTTGTCCCGTAGCAGCCGTCGCGTTAAGTGTTTGTTGAGTGAGTGACTGATCTAATGACTATGGGGAGCCTACTCTTTAGTTAGAAACTGTGTATAGAAGATACAGATGTTCTTTGTTTCCAACAATCTCAGGCTAGTTGGGAGGAGAAAGGAATGGCTCCATACACAGGTCATTTTAATATAATAGAGTACCTGGAATGACAAGGAATAAGGTGGAAGCACAAAAGATTGGTGGGTTCAAAGATTCTGAAGGTGCCACCTGTGTTGAGTCTTCAAGAAGGAATTCTAGAAATTGATGGCCACTGTAAAGTACAATAATGATCTGTGTAGAAGAAAAAGCAAAGGACTAGTTTTGGCTAAGGCACAGTGTTCCGGGATGATAGGAAGGTATGTGAAGAAGGGAAACGGTGTTTGAGTTGAGATGATAGCCATATGTAGAACTTTTTTTTTACAAAAATAAAACATTCAAATACCAGTCTACTTGAATCATTGGGAGGATTGAAGGATTATGTTTATTCTAAAGTAACAGGAGGAGGGTTTGGGATGAGGACATTACTTAAAATTACAAGCTTATGTGTCTGAAAAAATTGCCATCTTGCATTTTCAGTCACCAACTGGAAAAAAATGTCAGGCTTGTCAAATATGCCTAAATATGTATGTGTGTAAATGCAGTGTTTTAATCAATGAGTGGTAAATGACTGAATGTTGACATGAGTTTTATAAGTGTAAACAGATGTTAATTCATTATGTTTTATGACAAAACCTCTAGTTGCTATGGGTGATGAATCATAATGTTATTCAGGAGGAAGAGCATTTTATATACAGTAATCCTGATTTTCAGTCATTATTGACTTCTGCAAAGGATGTACTCTCCTTTGAATATGGAATCCTTTTCTTGGGAGGTTCGTGTTCAGTGTCCAAATGCCTGGGCAGTCACCTGGAGATCTGAAAAGAATATACTCAATTACACTGAGAACATTGTAAGCCCTATTGATGGTTTGACTCAATTTTACAAAAAGCAGTAGAGGCATAAGTTAGAATGTATACTAATCTTTTCCCTTCAGTCCACCTCAACAGCCAAACATTAGAAAGTACCTGAAGGGAGGGAAGGTTTGGCTGGTTTGTACCAGGTGTGTGTGTTAGTCACTTAGTCGTGTCCGACTCTTTGCAGCCGCATGGACTGTAGCCCAACAGGCTTCTCTGTCCATGGGATTCTCCAGGCAGGAATACTGTAGTGGGTTGCCATTCCCTTGTCCATGGAATCTTCCTGACCCAGATATCGAACCCCGATCTCCTGAGTTGTAGATGAATTCTTTACCGTCTGAGCCACCAGAGAAGCCACAGTTTGTACCAAGGACTTTTACTTTTGGGGAACACAGACAGGCATCCTCCTAGGTTGCCTACTGGAGACCTAGATGGCCACTGGATGAGTCCATTTCCACTTCTGTCATCTATATTTTCATGAAGCGTGGGCTACTAAGGGCTTTTGAATATTTCCTTAGGACTTGCTAATTTTTAAGCTGTTGCTTTGATTGCTTTCAGAGGACAGATTCTTGTCTCATACACGCTGCCTCATGTTCTCTCCAGTGTTGCTGCTGCTTCTCTCTCTGTTTAGAATTGCGTTGGCCATTGTTAATAGCAGAGGCTTAAGCGTAATTTATATGTGTGAATAGCATTTTGAATAAAAA
>NW_011495032.1:14010627-14024318 GCF_000754665.1 Bison bison bison
AAGGATATTAAAAATGGCAGAATCCCACCCATGGTCAGAGAAATGTATTAAAACGTTACTGAAGTATAAAGTTGTTAGGACATAAATCATAAAATGAACGCACTTAAGGCAATGGCACCCCACTCCAGTACTCTTGCCTGGAAAATCCCAGGGACGGAGGAGCCTGGTAGGCTGCAGTCCATGGGGTCGCTAAGAGTCGGATATGACTGAGCGACTTCACTTTCACTTTTCACTTTTCATGCATTGGAGAAGGAAATGGCAATCCACTCCAGTGTTCTTGCCTGGAGAATCCCAGGGACGGGGGAGCCTGGTGGTGCCGTCTATGGGGTCACAGAGTCGGACACGACTGAAGTGACTTAGCAGTAGCAGCAGCTGTTTAAGATTACTTGATACGGGTGAGTCCTTGCTATCTGGTTACTCATTACCTGAAACATGGATATAAGGAAGGAGGAAATGTGAAAATGTCTCTGGGTGTTTCTTGGGCATCTGTCCTAAAACAAATAGAAAATGGTGTATAATGCTTTGTACATTTTCTTCCTTTTCAGAGTGTAATACGATTGTCATTATAATAGTATCCTATCTGTGGTTGTATCTCACAGGCATAGATCAAGTAGCATAAATGTATCTTCAGATTTGAAAATTTGTCATTTTAAAGATTGTTTCCTTGCTGTTTGCATATGTCTGGCATTGACCTTGAACAGAAAATTTTGGCTGAAAATACAGAGGTTGAGTTTGAATAAATTTGGCTGGGGATCTGTTAGTTGTAAGCTTTCCTTCTCTTGGCCTCTCCTCACCTGTCTTGCTGTTGCTTTCATTTTTCCTTCTTTTTAGGCACCCTGGTTGTGTATTGTTTCACTCGCTTCATTCTTCACCATGTGTTCAAATCCTACTCATCTTTCAGAACGCATCCAGAGTACACCTGCATTTTGAAGCCGTTTCCCAAAAGCCCACTTGGTGATTCTAACATGTATTTTCCATAGCATGCATTATGTCAGAGTTGTATGGACTTTATTGTATACTGTCTTATATATTTCATTAATTGTTTCCGATTTAAGTATTGGAAAAGAGGGAGCATCTTTTGAGCAGGGACTAAACAGTTATAATGATTTTCTTGTCTCAAGATCATGGGTCTTAAAATCTGTCCAATATGTGTGTTTATCTTTTGTATGGTATACATTATGAAACATCCACAAGAACAAGAACCTTAAAAATATGATAAAGACCTATAAATAGAAATTCTAATATTTTATATCCATATTCCATTGGCTTATCTTAGGCATGTCCTGGGATGCCCACATCTCACTTTGGAGACCTAGAGTTAGGGATACATTAGAGACACAGGAAGTATTTATTTTTAGCTTTCAGCTGTTTTCTGCTGGTTGTTAATGAATTTTCTACCTGTCCAAAATAAAACTCAAGGCAATAGTGTATGTTTTATATCTAGTTAGGGAATTTCAGTGGAGAAGGTGATGGCACCTCACTCCAGTACTCTTGCCTAGAAAATCCCATGGATGGAGGAGCCTGGTAGGCTGCAGTCCATGGGGTCGCGAAGAGTCAGACATGACTGAGCGACTTCCCTTTCACTTTTCACTTTCATGCATTGGAGAAGGACCTGGCAACCCACTCCAGTGTTCTTGCCTGGAGAAGCCCAGGGACAGGAGAGCCTGGTGGGCTGCCGTCTATGGGGTCACACAGAGTTGGACACGACTGAAGCGACTTAGCAGCGGCAGCAGCAGGGAATTTCAGGGATGTATTAGAATACGATAGGTTATGCTTGGACAACAAGCCTTCACACCTTAAGACATAACAGAGTGCAAGTTTGCTTGTCACTGGTACCAGAGTCTGATGGGGAGTCAGATGGCTGTCCTCAGAGGCTGTCCTCTGAGTGGTGACTCATATTCAGGCTGTAGTTGTAGCAACTGGAAGACATGGCTTTTAAGTTTGCTGTTGGAGGTAGCGAGAGAGCATGGTCAACCCTTTCCTCATTGGTTGATGTGTGGTCACATAGGCCCAGCCTCCTGCAAAGGAAGTTGGGAAATACACCCAGGAAGTAGAAGATAGAATGGGATTTAGTCAATATGTGTCATGGCCTCCTATTTGCTAGGATAATCTGTTCATTTCACTAGGATTATTGCTGTTTAATAATTCAACTCATGGTTTACCAAGTAAAGCAAGTTTCTGCATGAATTTAAACATGAATTCAGTAGTATAATTTAGAAAGAAAATAAGTCCTCTTAAAGTACTGTCAAATATTTCCCTTGTAATGATTATAATCACTGTGGATTTTCACATTTCCATTTGAATCTTATTTGAATGCATTTTAAACTACAAAAGTAAAGCTGTTCACTCAATTTTCATGTTTCTGTTGTTATTTCTTTCCTTTTTTTCCACTCAGCAGAGACTAGTGGTTTATTCGTTTACTATGAACAAAGTTTATAGTAGTGTCTAATTTCATTGCAGTTGTTTACAGAAGTAGTTAATATATGAATATTTGAAGATGTGTGTAAATGCTTTGATGGTTTATGCCAGTAGATCTGTCTTTGGTCCAATTCCCATATTATCGATTTTCTTGGAACAAATGTGTTTATTGAGAATTTTAGAAAATTAAATGCTGATCTCATCTGTGTTAATTCACATATGCCCCTATTGAGAATTGTGGCAAAATGGTCTGACCAGCTTTGAAACTTAAGCCAGTGTAGTGTTAATTTTTTTGGATTCAACTCTTCTGAGAATGAATGAATAAAAATTAGTTTCCTTTACATTGTGGAATTTAAGTTGTGTTTAAGGACAACTTTAGTGAAATTCTTTTTCCAAATATGAGTGTAGTCAAAGGTGTAAGGTGAAGAAATATTAAAATTTTAAGATGGATGCAGAAGAATTTTAATACTACTTCTGACCAGTAAATTTTAATTTTAAAGCAATCATATTAATTTTCATGGTGGGAAAACTGAAAACCATAAATAAATAAATAATGTCACTCCCAAAAAGTAATGTCACTCTGTAGTTTCATCATATAATATAGATAATATATTACTTTTTAAATTTTATTTCTAGTTTGTAACAGTCATTCTCTTGTTAACTTTGGTCATGATTAAGTACTTTGCAAAAATGCTATGGTATATCCTTTACATACTTTTCTTGGGTCTTCTTGATCTGGAAAAATACAGTTGTTTTTGGTAAACAGTTTTATTGGATATAAAGATCTTAAGCATGGCCTTTACTAGCATGGGAGATGAGTGCAATTGTTCGATGGCTAGCACATTCTTTAGTGCTGCCTTTCCTGGGAATTGGGATGAAGATTGACCTTTTCCAGTTCTGTGGTCACTGCTGAGTCTGCAGATTTGCTGACATATTGAATGCAGCTCCTTGATGGCATCATCCATTAACGTTTTGAATCGCTCTACTGGAATTCCATCACATCCACTAGCTTTATTAACAGCAGTGCTTCCTAAGTCCCACTTGACTTTGCTGTACAGGATATCTGGCCCTGGGTGGCTGAGCACACCATCGAAGTAATCCGGTTCATTTGGATCTTTTTTGTACAGTTTTTTCGTGTATTCTTTCAATCTCTATCTCTTCAGTGTCTACTGTACCCATAGATATGATTAAAAATCATTGTCAATCAACTCTTTGCAAACATAAAATAGAACATTAAAATATCATTAGTTAAATTAAAATAGAATTCTGTTTAACTGTTAACCTAGATGCACACTTGCATACTGAGGGTTTTGTGCTCACTCTTCTCTCTGCTTGGAATGCCACAGCCCCTGCAGTGTGTGTGTATCTCTCTCTCTCTACAAGTCCTCCTCCCTCACCTTCCTTGAGTCTTTGCTCACATGCTACCTTCTTAATGGGTCCTTCCATTGTTATCCTTTCTAACAGTTTCATCCTGGTCTCCTTTTCTGTTCTGCCCCAGCATTCGCCATCCTTCTTGCTTGCTTTGTTTCTCTCTTTTACCAACTTCTGGTACATATACTTTACTTAGTTTCATTATTGCCTGCCTTCACCTTCACATCACCCAGAGAAGCTTGGGTCCATGTTCATTGCTATATTCTCAGTGGCTGGCACATATTAAACAGTCTGTAATATCAGTTAATTAGGTTAAATAAACCTTTAATCACATGTTCAGAAATTTCTGATGTTCTAGGAATTCATATCAAAAGATGAAGCTAGACTGTAAGGACTCTGCTTGGATATCTCAGCTTGCTATTTAGTAACTGATCCAACCAGTCCATTCTGAAGGAGATCAGCCCTGGGATTTCTTTGGCATGAATGATGCTAAAGCTGAAACTCCAGTATTTTGGCCACCTCATGTGAAGAGTTGACTCATTGGAAAAGACTCTGATTCTGGGAGGGATTGGGGACAGGAGGAGAAGGGGACGACAGAGGATGAGATGGCTGGATGGCATCACTGACTCGATGGACGTGAATCTGAGTGAACTCTGGGAGTTGGTGATGGACAGGGAGGCCTGGCGTGCTGCGATTCATGGGGTCGCAAAGAGTCGGACACGACTGAGTGACTGATCTGATCTGATCTGAGCTGAAAAAAGAAAAAAGGGAAAATTTTCAAATGGTATAGTTTTAAAATTTAGGAGCCACCTTCTTTGGGACTCACACCAGGGAAGAGAAAACAGTAAAATTATTCAAGTACGAGATATGAATATAATAATGATAATATTATGTTTAAATGTTCACAGATGAACTTGTGCTGTCAGTAGACTTATTGTTGGTCGTTTTGAGTTGTGAATGCTAACAAAGAATTTGTGAATGGGAAATAATTTAATTCTAAGGTTCCTTTCAACTCTGAAATCCTATGAGTATATGATCTTCCTATTTAAGAAATGTGGAATGTATTTTAGGAAAACTTTCATTAGAAAAAAAATGTTTTTAATGTTACTGATTTTTTAAAATGTTAGTTGGTTCAGTTGTTTAGAATAACTAGGTAATAGATTGTATATGTGCGTCCCTGGTAGCTTATCTGGTAAAGAATCTGCCTGCAAAGCAGGAGACCCTGGTTTGATTCCCGGGTTGGGAAGATCCTCTTGAGAAGGGATAAGCTACCCACTGCAGTATTCTTGGGCTTCCCTGGTAGCTCAGATGGTAAAGAATCCACCTGCAGTGTGGGAGACCTGGGTTCCATCCCTGGACCGGGAAAAATCCCCTGGAGGAGGGCATGGCAACCCACTCCATTTTTCTTGCTTGGAGAACCCCCATGGACAGAGGAGCCTGGCGAGCTACAGTCCATGGGGTCGCAAAGAGTCTGACACAACTGAGTGACTAAGCACAGCACAGGGTGTATATGGGACCATTTGATTCTTCAGTTTCTGAGGTCACAGTCTAAGTTAGGGAAGTTGAAGATTAGTTAACATATCTAGATTTAAAGTCTAGTTTTGCCCTTTTCTGACTTCATTGTCAGTTGGGCACTTGTGACAGACTTTTCTGTATCGGGGTGGAGATGTACCTGCAAGGTCTTGTTTACGTGGAAAAGAAGGCAGATCTCCAATTCTCTTTATAGAGATAACTTTCAAGAAGTGAGTCTTATTAACTCTCTTTGAGTTACTGGTGACCAGAATTTGTTTATTATACTCTGGAAATCTTAGTGAATGGAATAGTACATTTTCACAAGCACACACCTGATTTTTCAGCGTCTCCATAAAAGCATGTAAGGAAAGAGTCCTCTTGGAATTGGCAAGAAAGAAGAATGTTGGAGTTTTTCAGAAGAGATGGGATGTTTTGAGGTGTTTGGGTGATGGGTTAGAGGAAAGCATAGAATTAGGAATGAACAGATATAGAATCCATGTCAACAGTCACCCATTCAGAGTTTCTCTTTACATAACATGAGGTGGGGCAATAGTCTTGAGGTTTCTCTTAACTCCGTGTTGCTATGATTTTTAAACTGTAGTCTTTTACTTCTGATAAACCTATGTCTATCTGCTTGCACACTGAAGGTTTTTCTAGATTTGTGAATTTAGAATGTTACAGTTTTAAGTGAATAAATGAAAAATTTCTGGGAAATTGCCATTCTTAGCTGTACTTTAAGTGAGCTCATATATTTTGAGGGAGGTCTGTCTATCTACCTACTTGTCTATCCTCCCCGCTCCAAAAAAAAAAAAAACAACAGAAGAACTTTACAGGTATCCATGGATTTTAGTCACAGCAGTGCCAGTATTTGGTCTTTTATCTAATTTTTTTATTGGAATATGGTTGCTTTGTAGTTTTTAGTTCTGCTGTACAATGAGGTGAATTAGCTTTATATATACATTTAAAGATATGTGAAGAGTATGGATGGGAACTAACTGTTTTATCTCCTCACATTGAAAGGTGATTGAAAGCAGCTTACTGTTTTACAGTTAATATTTTAAAATGATAGCTTTCGTAAAGCCAGAGCAGGTTGGATTTTTTTTTTTTTTTTTTTGAGCATAAGCCACCTGTTCTCCTTGCTTGGCCCTGTAATAAACCTTTCCTTTGCTTTAAAAAAATAGAAAAAAAAGCAAAGGAAACAGAAATAATGAGACCAAAGCAAAAGTTAATACCCTGCTGTCCTCTATGGTTATTGAACTTGGATTTTTCATTTCCTGGTGGTCAAAACAAAAAGGGGAATATGATCAGTTACAAAATTCTTTTTGCACACAAGATCAAAGTACTTGAGTTGCTCAAGAGAAAAGTTTTCCTTACCAGTTAGTTTTAAAAGAGATTTTGAAGTCTTACGGGACTTTCAAAGTGAAGGAGAGCATCTTGAGCAACACCTCCCAAAATTTCTCTGCAGAAAATAAAGTAGTGAATTTAATATGGCTGCTTTTCCTGTCACTTCACTAAGTGGAAGCAGAGGACATAACACCAAAGCACAGTTTTGCAAAAGCAAGTCTGTAAGACACTGAAGTCAGCGATTAGTTATCCTTGGCTGCTCCACAGGACCCCCACAGAATTCCATTACATCTGTGGAGGGTGGGGAAAGGGTAGCGAGCATCAGCTCCGCAGGTGATTCTAATGTGTGTCCAAGGTTGAGAACCACCAGTACAGGTACCTAGGTTATTGATGGTTAGGCTTGATTCAGAAATACAAGGAACAGATAGATTGCAGTTTCTCCCTCAGGACAGTTTTGTATGTTCCTTTATTTGTTTTCAGTTTTTTCATAACTGGGCTTTGAATTAATGGTGATCTGCTGACAGAGATGATATTCTTTGGAAAGAGCCCAGAATACATGTGCCCTGTTGTCAGGAAAAGATAGAGCCTTAATTTGGAAATAAGGTTGTCATTATTTTATGAAAATTGAGGAAGCAAAGCAAGGCTCATTTAAATAGGTGGCTGCTTCCTCTCTGTAGAGTTGTGGGCTACAGACATGACAAATAGAAGATTCTCTGGATTGGAACTAGTTTACAATTATGCTTAAGCAACCATGAAGGGTATAGGAATGGTCCCAGTCTTTGGGTCTGGGGAGTTACTGCAGAGATTGATATTTCCTCAGTTAGTAGGTATTTGAAGTACACGTATCTGGAGAGAGCAGTCGTGTGTGTGTATGTTTAACCTTAAATAGTAAGTTTAGGGACCATAGGTCTCAATGGCAAAAAAGACACATGAAAAAGGGACAGAGGGTGTGACTATAGCTTTTCTAAGTAGTCTTGTAACCAGTTTAAGTTTCAAAGATTTGATGTGTGGAGTCTTTGAAGATTTATTGGTTTATTCATCTGACAAAAATTTTGAGTGCCCCACCTCTGCCTGTCCCAGTGCTTTTCTTGGTGTAGAAACCCTGCTCTGAAGAACATAAATTCCAGAACAGTGAAACTCCATTCCTTCTTCCAGTGGAGTCTTTTGCTGGGGGAGCTGAAGGGGACTGTGCTGGGTGACTCTGAACAGAGTCAGGGCTGTGGAGGGAGAGCCTTGAACTTGATGGTTTGGATGGTAAGGATAAGCTCATTTTCATCTACATGTCCTCTGATGCTGGGTGCGTGGTTCCTGGTGGGTTGTACCCTCTTGATAGATATTGGCTGTAGAATCTGAGAAGCACATTATGATAATCATGATGATTTGCTCAAGGGGGTCCTTGCAGAGGGACTATACTTATTCTGGAGAGGAGCGGGACTATCCGTTGAGGACTCTGAGAAGCAGTAGGAGCAGGATCTCTTCATCAGGCAGTTCTGGAAATGATTCTGGTTGCTTTTGCCTCTTAGTTCAAGAACTGCAATAACAAGGTCTTAGAGTGTTACCAGGGCAAATATAATCATGCTTTGTCTTTCTAAAGCAGAGGATTTTAGATGACCATTTGCATGTGTCTTTAAACAGAATCTATATGGATTAACATTAGGGAGAATTGCTAGATAGTAAGAAACTTAAATGAAAAATTTCAACTAGAAAATATAGTGTAGAGTCCCAGTTCTCTTCAACTTTCTTTTCTAAGTATTTTAAATCCATAAGTCTCTTTCTTTTAAAGATGTGAATGTGCAGTGACATATACATACCTGAATAACATTTCTTTTAATTTCTCCCTAACTTAGTTACAAATAGTTGGTAAACTTGGAGTTTGGAAATGCCATGCAGTGATTCTGTCAATTTCTTACATGACTAGGAGAGAAGACTATGTTAGGATTCATCTCACAAATTTATTCTGACCATACACCGTGTATCATCCGCTTGAGATGATGAATCATAATTTCTGCTCTCAAGGGAGAAAAGCAAAAAAAGTTCTCCAGAAATTTAAACCACATACAATAGATATACAGATGGGATTTTTGTAGGTTTGTAGGCAACGCTGTCTTTGAACAATGGGAATCACTGAGGATTTCCAGAAGAGAGTGTTTGGCAGGGACAGTGCGGGCAGAAGAGGAACTGACAGGGAGATAAAACAGGAGACATAACTGATCTTGCTCCTGGGAGGGGCTTGGCTTCTTTAGCACACCAATGAGAAATAAAGCCCTTAGAGACTGGCTTCTGGGTGGGTGACCTGCCTGATTTTGACCCCTTGGGCCAGGAACCAGTAGGGATGTACATGAAGGACGTTTTTAAGTGCTTCATGTTTTAGTCACTAAGTGGTGTGACTCTTTGCGACCCCATGAACTGTGGCCCACCAGTTTCTCTGTCCATGGAATTTCCCAGGCAAGCATACTGGAGTGGGTTGTCATTTCCTACTCCAGGAGATCTTCCTGAGTCTTAAGCTTATACTCTGTAATAAAAACAAACATACCCTGGCACTCTGCATAGCTTTTAGGGACCCAGTATTTGTATCCAGAGCACCTGGGGCATGGTCTCATCTCATCAGAATCTTTTGTCCCTATGCCGCTCATCTGGGAGGATTTCTGCTGTCTTCCAGGACTTTATTCTTAGTATTTCAAAGTTTAGTTTTTCAGGATGAAGTCTTTATCAGAAGACTTTTTGTCCTTCAGTCATATGGTAATGATACTAACTGCCCGCTTGCAGATCCGAGTCTTTCTCTCAAATATCCATGTCATCTGTGAATGTGGCATTTCAAGGCAGTCATTTCCTTGTGGCCACTTTGCAGACACTGTGACCTAGCTTTAGACTCTTGAAAGCAGATGTGGCATGCCCTGTGTTTTAAGTCCATTCTGGAGCTGTGCTTTCTGTGTGCTGCAGTGATAACGAGAGTTGTTTCAGACCCCTTTCTGAGTGTTAGGGCACTTTGTGGGTATCAGCATTAAATCTTCCTCCAGCAGTAGCTCAAAGCATTGTTGCTTCATCATCCCCTGCCTCAAGTGGGGGCCAGAGAAGCTTGTGGAGGAGGGATTGACCTGCTCGCGTTTTAGAAGGAGGAGGGTTGTGGGGAAGCCAGCCTACAGACAGAGTGGCATATGGTATTTTTGGTTTACCCATTCTTACGTGGCCACTTTGAAGCCATTTTTGAAAGGCAGATATTTTAGCATAAAACACACACACACATAAAAGTTAACCGAATACTGTACAGAGCAGACTTTCTGGCATCTTACGAGCCTGCCTTATGTTATTGTTGAAACCCCTTCCTTGTGAAGGGGAGCAGAGGTAGAGTAAGGAGGGAGTGGGTGTGGAATCTCTCTGGGAGCCACATCCAAGCAAAGGGTAGTCATCCTTGGTCAGCTTCTCAGAGAGGGCTGTCAGTCACCCCAAGCCCAGAGCCTACTCATTCTCTGAGGGGGCTTCTATCTCATTGGTCTGTTTCGTAATCCTCTGATTTCCTCCCTTTATCTTAAGTTTCTTTTTAAAATTGAGACATGGATTTGGCCATGTAATTTTTTTTTCCCCATTTGGAAATTCAGAAGAAAGGTTTCTGCATTTTGTCTTTGTCCTAAATTTGTAAACCTTATTGGAATAGGTACATATTAAACTCTGGTGGATTGTGGGCCAGCAGAGCCCCTTAGTATCACTCCAGTTCAGTCCAAACCACTGTGAAATCCTCATCATGTGTTCAGTACTTGTGTCTGGTGCCTAAGCAAAATAAATGCATTATACTTAAAATCGCCGTGCTCCACAGGATCATAGTTTTGGAAGACAGGAACGATACAACCTAGCTTTGAGAAGCTTTGTCACAGAAACATGTAAAATCAAGAAGTTAAACCTGGATGCAGTGAGATCAGAGGAGAAAGTCATGTCAATGAAAAATGGCCTCAGTTTTTGACAGTGTTGTATCAAGATGGCTTGTGAAAAGTGTCTTATTTGGATATAGAAAACCCCTCTAAGAGTTACCAAAGCTCAGGCCAGAAATGAAGAAGTCATCTAAGGCAATAAAAAACTAGTGATGGAGAGGAGAGAAAGGGATGGATTTGAAGGGTATACGGAGTACCTGCATGAAATAATCAAATAAAATTTTAACTATCTTTTTTTCTCTAGTATTGGCTTCCCTCAAGCTTTAGGAAATGGATTTCTTGTTGTTTTTTAAGTAAGCCACATAGACCAAGTGACACGTCCTCAAATGACTGAATTATTGTCTCATTAGATAGTATGTGATTTCTCTAAATTGAGCAACCCGAGGGTGGGGATGACCGCATTTATATTCCTCTGCCTGGAACACTCCATGGCATGTAGAATGCTTACTGAATTAACGAGTACTAAATTCTCTTAAAATTATTTCCCAAGATGTTTCTTCCTTTACAATGTCATGATATAAATTTAGCTAATTTCAGGACGTTTCATTATTATTATTATTTTGCCAATTCACTTTCTTTTCTTCACAGCAATATACGTAAGCTCGGGCAATTGCATTGTATGTACATGGTGATCTATGTATGTGTATGTGTGTGTACATGTATCTCTTGGTAACCAGGAATCTTAATCTTAATACTGGATAGGCCAAAAAGTTTGTTGAGGTTTTTTCTGTAAGATGTTATCGGAAAACCTGAATGAACTTTTTGGCCAACCCTATATTTGCTGATTTCACTGAATTGTGTATCCACTCTATGAAATGGTGGTGGATCTCTCTCTTCAGATGTGAGTCGATTTGTGAGCTTGATTCTGTAACATGCAATCTTAGCCCCATCTGGCCTTTCCGTCCTTTATTTAGATCCTGCGGCCTCTCTATAAGGGGCACCTTCTGCCAGGTCTGTTAGGCTAGAAAGCTAACAGCTTCTTCAAAGCTTTCACTGCTGTCCACTCCCTCTCCTCTGTGCTTTTTTTTAAAAATACAAAACAGATGTACTTGGGGTTCCTGTTCAGAGGCCATCTCTACTCACTGTGTTCCATGTTAACCGCAGCCAGATTTCTCTATACTTCTTCAGTATGGGGTACCATGCAGGGTGCTCAGCACAGCATCTTCCAGTGTGGATAGCTGTCCCTGTGTTTCTCTTCCTCTCTGTCTTACTGGAGGGAAGCTGAGACTCCACCTCACGTCATTGTATCCTGTGTATATACCTGGCAAAGGGGACTATCAAAGTTAGATGATGCAGAGTGTGTGACATTTGAATGTTGAAAAGTTAACTTTACTGAACAGTCTTAATTGTTTGGTTTGTGGATGTGGAGTGCTTTAAATCAGAATGTGTGTTTCAGTGTTTAACAAAGACACACAGAATGGCATACGAAGTGGCACATTTTTAGGCTTCTAGTCAGTAGGGAACACCTATCTCAAAACTCAGCATTTTGAGAACTTGAAGTCATTCTGTTTACTTTAATGAATAAAACATTAAGTTCTGAGGACAATTAGGAAGGCCATGGGAATAACCTCTTGGAATCCGTTCAGTTCAGTCACTCTGCTGCTGCTGCTGCTAAGTCGCTTCAGTCATGTCCGACTCCATGCAACCCCACAGATGGCAGCCCACCAGGCTCCCCTGTCCCTGGGATTCTCCAGGCAAGAACACTGGAGTGAGTTGCCATTTCCTTCTCCAGTGCATGCAAGTGAAAAGTGAAAGTGAAGTTGCTCAGTCATGTCCGACTCTGGCGACCCCATGGACTACAGCCCACCTGGCTCCTCCATCCATGGGATTTTCCAGGCAAGAGTACTGGAGTGGGGTGCCATTGCCTTCTCCGGTTCAGTCACTCAGTCATGTCCAACTCTTTGCAACCCTGTGGACCACAGCACGCCAGGCCTCCCTGTCCATCACCATCTCCCGGAGTTTACTCAAACTCATGTCCATTGAGTCAGTTGGATGAGATGCCATCCAACCATCTCATCCTCTGTTGTCCCCTTCTCTTCCTCCTTCAATCTTTCCCAACATCAGGGTCTTTTCCAGGTCTTTTTCAGTTCTTCACATCCGGTGGCCAAAGTATTATTAGAGTTTCAGCTTCAACATCAGTCTTTCAGGACTGATTTCCTTTAGGATTGACTGGTTGGATCTCCTTGCAGTCCAAGGAATTCTCAAGAGTCTTCTCCAACACCACAGTTCAAAAGCATCAATTCTTTGGTGCTCAGCTTTCTTTAAAGTCCAACTCTCACATCCATACATGACTACTGGAAAAAACAAAGCTTTGACTAGATGGACTTTTGTTGGCAAAGTAATGTCTCTGCTTTTTATTATACCGTCTAAGTTGGCCACAGCTTTTCTTCCAAGGAGCAAGTGTCTTTTAATTTCATGGCTGCAATCACCATCTGCAGTGATTTTGGAGCCCCCCAAAATAAAGTCTGTCACTGTTTCCACTGTTTCTCCACCTGTTTGCCATGAAGTGATGGGACCAGATGCCATGACCTTAGTTTTCTGAATGTTGAGTTTTAAGCCAACTTTTCACTCTCTTTGACTTTCATCAAGAGGCTCTTTAGTTCTTCACTTTCTGCCATAAGGTGTCATCTGCATATCTGAGGTTATTAATATTTCTCCCAGCATTCTTGAGTCCAGCTTGTGCTTCTTCCAGCCCAGCATTTCTCATGATGTACTCTGCATAGAAGTTAAATAAGCAGGGTGACAATATACAGCCTTGATATACTCCTTTCCTGATTTGGAACTAGTCTGTTGTTCCATGTCCAGTTCTAACGGTTGCTTCCTGACCTGCATACAGATTTTTCAGGAGGCAGGTCAGGTAGTCTGGTGTTCTCATCTCTTTAAGAATTTTCCACAATGTGTTGTAATCCACACAGTCAAAGGCTTTGCTTTGGCATAGTCAATAAAGCAGAAGTAGATGTTTTTCTGAAACTCTCTTACTTTTTTGATGGTGCAACAGATGTTGGCAATTTGATCTCTGGTTCCTCTACCTTTTCTAAATCCAACTTGAACATCTGGAAGTTCATGGTTCATGTACTGTTGAAGCCTGACTTGGAGAATTTTGAGCATTACTTTACTAGCGTG
>NW_011495032.1:14024418-14027948 GCF_000754665.1 Bison bison bison
AACATTCATTGGCTTTGCCTTTCTTTGGGATTGGAATGAAAACTGACCTTTTCCAGTCCTGTGGCCACTGCTGAGTTTTCCAAATTTGCTGGCATATTGAATGCAACACTTTCACAGCATCAACTTTTAGGATTTGAAATAGCTCAACTGGCATTCCATCACCTCCACTAGCTTTGTTTGTAGTGATGCTTCCTAAGGCCCACTTGACTTCACATTCCAGGATGTCTGGCTCTAGGTCAGTGATCACACCATCGTGATTATTGGGGTCGTGAAGATCTTTTTTGTATAGTTCTTCTGTGTATTCTTGCCACCTCTTCTTAATATCTTCTGCTTCTGTTAGGTCCATACCATTTCTGTCCTTAAGTGTGCCCATCTTTGCATGAAATGTTCCCTTGGTATCTCTAATTTTCTTGAAGAGATCTCTAGTCTTTCCCATTCTGTTGTTTTCCTCTATTTCTTTGCACTGATCACTGAGGAAGGCTTTCTTACCTCTTCTTGCTATTCTTTGGAACTCTGCATTCAAATGGGTATGTCTTTCCTTTTCTCCTTTGCCTTTTGCTTCACTTCTACTCATACCTATTTGTAAGTCCTCCTCAGACAACCATTTTGCCTTTTTGCATTTCTTTTTCTTAGGGATGGTCTTGATCACTGCCTCCTGTACAGTGTCACGAACTTCGGTCCATAGTTCTTCAGGTACTCTATCATATCTAATCCCTTAAATCTATTTTTCACTTCCACTGTATAATCATAAGGGATTTGATTTAGGTCATACCTGAATGGTCTAGTGGTTTTCCCTACTTTCTTCAATTTAAGTCTGAATTTGGCAATCAGGAGTTCATGACCTGAGCCACAATCAGCTCCCAGTCTTGTTTTTGCTGACTGTATAGAGCTTCTCCATCTTTGGCTGCAAAGAGTATAATCAGTCTGATTTTGGTATTGACCATCTGGTGATGTCCACGTGTAGAGTCTTCTTTTGTGTTGTTGGAAGAGGGTGTTTGCTAGGACCAGTGCATTCTCTTGGCAAAATTATTAACCTTTGCCCTGCTTCATTCTGTAGTCCAAGGCCAAATTTGCCCATCACTCCAGGTTTCTTGACTTCTTACTTTTGCATTCCAGTCTCCTATAATGAAAAGGACATATTTTTTGGGTGTTAGTTCTAGAAGGTCCTCACAGAACCATTCGACTTCGGCTTCTTCAGGATTACTGGTCAGGGCATAGACCTGGATTACTGTGATATTGAATGGTTTGCCTTGGAAACGAACAGAGATCATTCTGTCGTTTTTGAGATTGCATCCAAGTACTGCATTTCAGACTCTTGTTGACTATGATGGCTACTCCATTTCTTCTAAGAGATTCTTGCCCACAGTAGTAGATATAACGGTCACCTGAGTTAAATTCACCCATTCCAGTCCATTTTAGTTCACTGATTCCTAAAATGTCAACGTTCACTCTTGCCATCTCCTGTTTGACCACTTCCAATTTGCCTTGATTCATGGACCTAACATTCCAGGTTCCTATGTAATATTGCTGTTTACAGCATCGGACTTTGCTTCTGTAACTGGTCACATCCACAACTGGGTGTTGGTTTTGCTTTGGCTCCGTCTCTTCATTCTTTTTGAAGTTACTTCTCCACTGATCTCCAGTAGCATACTGGGCACCTACTGACCCGTTTTTTGCCTTTTCACACTGTTCATGGGGTTCTCAAGGCAAGAATACTGAAGTGATTTGCCATTCCCTTCTCCAGTGGACCACATTTTGTCTCTTGGAATAGGTATTTTTAACCTGAAGTTTGAGTTGCCTATAATAAAGTCATAAAAAACCATGATGTTGGTTGTTGGTGGTTTAGTAGCTCAGTCATGTCCTACTGTTTGCAGCCCATGGACTGTAATCCACCAGGCTCCTCTGTCCATTGGATTTCCCAGGCAAGAATACTGGAGTGGGTTGCCATTTCCTTCTGCAAGGAATCTTCCCAACCCAGGGATCGAACCTGGGTCTCCTGCATTGCAGGCAGATTCTTTACCAGCTGAGCCACCAGGGAAGCCATAAGTTGGTTGAAATAAGCTATTTTGCTAAAAAGCTTGGAAACGATTGTGTTAGGAGTTTGTTTAAATTAAATTTACCCTAAGCAAAAAAGGCTATTTTTGTAAATAAATACCTGTGTCCTTACTTTTATGAGAGTTGGGAAATGAAAGGTTATTTGTTAGTATTCTTTTGTTAAAAGAGATGCTAAAAATACTTTGAGGGCTTATTGAATTTGCATTAAGAGCTCAGTTGTCTGGTTTTTTCCCTCTCAAATCAGGTGTGTTTTGTTAATTTCTGGATAGAGGAAATAACACAATTTCCTATTGTTTTCTGTGTTCTTCCAGCCTCTGTCCTCGCATATAGATGTGACATACCTGTCTTCTGTGACATACTTTACTCAGTAAAGTTGTGTTCCCCACCCCCTCTTTTTTCTTTTTAGGGAATTGATCATATGTTTCTTACCATCTCCCACACCTTTTTTTTTTTTTTAATGAGGAAATCTGTTCAGATCTATTTACAAGTCAATGGAAAACCAGGGAAGACAGGCTAGAATGCTTGCTTCTTGTGCTGTTTATTATTTTATCATATTCATTGAAAGGATATCCTGTGTAATGGTAGAAGTTAGATATAAAAAATATAGGCAATGTGGAGCTCTACACAGAACTCAGGATTCTGTGTAGAATGAACTTTGTATCGTTGTGTCATTGTTTTCGATAGAATCTCTTTAAGAGTGGGAGTGGATTAGAAAGAGAAACAAGTGTGGTTCAACTGGAATTCTTCTAGTATGAATAACATTATGCACCTTAATGTTCTTCTACACCTCTTTTTTGGGGGGGATTTAATGTCTTTCCTGTTTGATTTTAAGCTGTTAAAAGACAGATTCTCTTCATCTTTTCCCAGAACCCTCACAGTGAGTATGATGCCTCTCAGCTTGGGGGTGCCTGGGAACCTCACCCTTGTGGATGTTCTTGCTCTAACCTCCATGTACTCTTCCATATTAGTTGTTAGGGGCCCTCATTCAAGATAGAAGAAACCAACCACACTTCATTAATTTGCGAGATAAGGCCCTTCAGCAGCAAAGACTGATAAAGTGGAGTCAGCCTCTGTGCTTTTAACTGCTTGCCAAGTCCAGGCAGGATGCTGGCCCTGTGAAGCTTTCCCCTGTGGCCTCTCATGCTCAGGACACCATTTGCAGAAGGAAGTCCTCAACAGCACAAGGGATTACTGCTAAGTTCCAAAGAGCAGCTTCTAGGGCCTGAAGGCAGATGTTTCCTCCTCAAGGCCTTCATATCTTAAGTCCAGTCCTTTTCCTTCCTGACATAATTTAGTCTTTTTAAACCTCTTACCTACTTCCTAATGTCTGTCTTCAGTACCTGGCTGTTGCAATTCACCTTTGTAAATGAATCACCCCTTGGCTCAGTCCACCTTCACATCCCTCTCCAGAAGAAGGAAGGTGTTTGTTCTGTTGAGGGACACTTAGCCAGCTGACCCTGGGCTCAGTAGAACTG
>NW_011495032.1:14028048-14029949 GCF_000754665.1 Bison bison bison
TGAGGAACTCCATCATAATTTTGACGGTGGTTGGGCTCATGGGGATGGGAAAATGTGAGCATGCCTCAGAGCTTCTTCCATCGCAAGAGGATTGTAAATAAAATTCCTAAAAATCTTGAACAACTACCCTTTAAGTGCTCTTTGCTGTTTGTTTTGGATTATATAGCATATCTAGCACGTGAACTGGAGAAGGAAATGGCAACCCACTCCAGTGTTCTTGCCTGGAGAATCCCATGGACGGAGAAGCCTGGTAGGCTGCAGTCCATGGGGTCGCACAGAATCGGACACGACTGAAGCGACTTAGCAGCAGTAGCAGCACGTGAACGGGTGAATTAAAGAGCTTTGTTTGTAAATTCTAATACTTAAGGAGAAGAATGTCTTGTGTAATAAATTACACAGGGATTTCTGTTAGTCCTTAGAACGTTACAATACCTATGAACCATTTTATTCACACAAAACGTTCTAATGCTATGGTTTTTGTCCCTTTAGTGGTTATGCTTGACTGTCCAGAAAATATTTTTGAGTGACTCATTAAAAAATAATGAGAGACCTAGTGTACATTGAGGTTGACTCAGTCTATGAAAATTTGCAAAAATACTCTGTAGTCTGTTTTTTGAAAGCCAGTGTAATTCTAGAGAGGAAGAAGAACCTTTTTGTGTCCATTTGTTATGTCTTATTTTAAAACCTGACTTTTGAGCCTTATTTGATGCCTTAACTGTGTCACTTCAGAACAGATGTCATTTTAAAATGATTCATCCCTGATGAGATTTCTGTTTTGTACCTAATAGAAACAAGCCTTTTAGGATATAAGAATGCATATGAACTTTAAAAAGTAAGTATTGATAAATATTTTTTAAAAAATGATTGAAGTTAATGAAGTTTCACCTTTAATCTGCCATATGTCATGCCATGACATAACAGCCTTCTTTTCATTGAGTTGCCAACTAGGGAAATCTTTGAGTTTAGGTGAATAAAGAGAAAAGACAGTGAAATGTACTTCTCTCTCTCTTTTTTTGACCAGTTGTTTTGGCATGGTATCAGTTCAGTTCAGTCGCTCAGTTGTGTCCAACTCTTTGTGACCCCATGAATTGCAGCACGCCAGGCCTCCCTGTCCATCACCAGCTCCCGGAGTTCACTCAGACTCACGTCCATCGAGTCCGTGATGCCATCCAGCCAACTCATCCTCTGTTGTCCCCTTCTCCTCCTGCCCTAATCCCTCCGAGCATCAGAGTCTTTTCCAATGAGTCAGCTCTTCGAATGAGGTGGCCAAAGTACTGGAGTTTCAGCTTTAGCATCATTCCTTCCAAAGAAATCCCAGGGCTCATCTCCTTCAGAATGGACTGCTTGGATCTCCTTGCAGTCCAAGGGAATCTCAGGAGTCTTCTCCAACACCACAGTTCAAAAGCATCAATTCTTCGGCGCTCAGCCTTCTTCACAGTCCAACTCTCACATCCATACATGCCCAAAGGAAAAACCATAGCCTTGACTAGACGAACCTTTGTTGGCAAAGTAATGTCTCTGCTTTTCAATATGCTGTCTAGGTTGGTCGTAACTTTCCTTCCAAGGAGTAAGCGTCTTTTGATTTCATGCCTGCAATCACCATCTGCAGTGATTTTGGAGCCCCAAAAAATAAAGTCTGACATTGGTTTCCACTGTTTCTCCATCTATTTCCCATGAAGTGATGAGACTGGATTCCATGATCTTCGTTTTCTGAATGTTGAGCCTTAATCCAACTTTTTCACTCTCCACTTTCACTTTCAGCAAGAGGCTTTTTAGTTCCTCTTCACTTTCTGCCATGAGGGTGGTGTCCTCTGCATATCTGAGGTTATTGATATTTCTCCCGGCAATCTTGATTTCAGCTTGTGCTTCTTCCAGCCCAGCGTTTCTCATGATGTACTCTG
>NW_011495032.1:14030240-14036578 GCF_000754665.1 Bison bison bison
ATAGGATCTCTGGTTCCTCTGCCTTTTCTAAAACCAGCTTGAACCTCTGGAAGTTCACGGTTCATGTATTGCTGAAGCCTGGCTTGGAGAATTTTGAGCATTACTTTACTAGTGTGTGAGATGAGTGCAATTGTGCGGTAGTTTGAGCATTCTTTGGCATTGCCTTTCTTTGGGATTGGAATGAAAACTGACCTTTTCCAGTCCTGTGGCCACTGCTGAGTTTCCCAAATTTGCTGGCATATTGAGTGCAGCACTTTCCCAGCATCATCTTTCAGGATTTGGAATAGCTCAACTGGAATTCCATCACCTCCACTAGCTTTGTTCGTAGTGATGCTTTCTAAGGCCCACTTGACTTCACATTCCAGGATGTCTGGCTCTAGGTCAGTGATCACACCATCGTGATTATTGGGGTCGTGAAGATCTTTTTTGTATAGTTCTCTGTGTATTCTGCCATCTCTTCTTAATATCTTCTGCTTCTGTTAGGTCTATACCATTTCTGTCCTTAAGTGTGCCCATCTTTGCATGAAATGTTCCCTTGGTATCTCTAATTTTCTTGAAGAGATCTCTAGTCTTTCCCATTCTGTTGTTTTCCTCTATTAGTTTGCATTGATCGCTGAGGAAGGCTTTCTTATCTCTTCTTGCTATTCTTTGGAACTCTGCATTCAGAAGCTAATATCTTTCCTTTGCTCCTTTGCTTTTCACTTCTCTTCTTTTCACAGCTATTTGTAAGGCCTCCCCAGACAGCCATTTTGCTTTTTTGCTTTTCTTTTCCATGGGGATGGTCTTGATCCCTGTCTCTTGTACAGTGTCACAAACCTCATTCTATAGTTCATCAGGCACTCTATCTATCAGATCTAGGCCCTTAAATCTATTTCTCACTTCCACTGTATAATCATAAGGGATTTGATTTAGGTCATACCTGAATATATATATATATATTTTTTTTCCATTTTACTTCCTTTTAGCCTATCCATGTCTTCATATTTTAAGTTTGACTTCAATAGGAAGCAGCAAATTGGGTTTTGTTTTTATATCCATTTTAGCATACTCTGCCTTTTGATTGGAGTATTTTGTCCATTAACATTTAGTGTGATTATTGATGTGCTTGAATTTAGGTTTACCATTTAATAATATACTTTCTGTTTGTTCCCTGTTTTTCTTCTTGCCTTCTTTTATTATCTTTTGGATAATTTGAATTTGTTTTTAGAATTCATTTTAATTCTTTTGTTATTTTATACCTCTTTGTGTTATTATTTTGTGATTGTTCATGGTATAATGTATATCCTAAAGTTTTCAAGATCCATACATAGTTAATGTTGTACTGCTTTATGTAAAATGCAGAAACCTTGCCATCATTTAGGTCCATTTATCATCCATTTCCCTCCAATTCTGTTCTTTTTTTCTTTCTCATAATCTTGCCTTTTTACTTCATAGTATATATATGTCCCCTTCACGAAGGGAATGGCAACCCACTCCAGTATTCTTGCCTGGAGAACCTTGCACAGAGGAGCCTGGCAGGCTGCAGTCCATAGGGTCGCAAAGAGTCGGACATGACGGAAATAATTTAGCACGCACGCATGCATACATATGCCCATTGCTGTTTATTTTGAAGAGAGGCTTACTTTTGTTCTGTCTTCTCTTGGTTTGTTAGGAATGCTTACCAATGTTGTGGCTATGTAGGAATAAATGTATTTTTGTAAATATGTTAATTTACTGTGCTTTTTTAGGCACACCTCGGAGATATTGTGGGTTCAGTTCCAGACTACCTTAGTAAAGTGACTATCTCAATAAAGCAAGTCACATGAATTTTTTTGGTTTCTTTGTATATATGATAGTTATGTATACCCTATGCAATAGTCTCATAGTGAAGTATGTAATAGTATTAAATCTTAAAAAATGTACATACATTAAATAAACTATATGAAACAAAAAGTTATAACTGACATCAAAGATCACAGATCACATGTCACCTTAACAAACATGATAATAATGAAAAAGCTTGAGATATTGCGAGAATTATGAAAACATGGCATAGGACAAGAATGGAACAAAGCTTTCCAGGATAAAAAGTTATAGTTACTTGTAACAAGTATAAAAACTTATTTTCCCTGAAGTTTTTCCTTAAGATGTGGGATGAATGTTTCACAGAAGAGCATAACACTAATTTAACTCAGTGTTATTTTCCAAGCAAGTGAATGTTTCTGAGTTAAGAATATGAGGCAATCATAGGTGTACAGATATCTGCAATGGTATTTTACAAGAAAGGCCAGCATTGTGCTTCTCCTTCGGAGAAGGCTGTGGCACCCCACTCCAGTACTCTTGCCTGGAAAATCCCATGGATGGAGGAGCCTGGAGGCCTGCAGTCCATGGGGTTGCTGAGGGTCAGACATGACTGAACAACTTCACTTTCACTTTTCACTTTCATGCATTGGAGGAGGAAATGGCAACCCACTCCAGTGTTCTTGCCTGGAAAATCCCAGGGATGGGAGAGCCTGGTCCTTAAAAGCCAGCAAATAAACAAACAGACCTCAAGGATACTGTGCAAAATACACCACACATAATTCCCTTTCTTTCTTTCCTTCTCTTGCATGTCCTTGCTGTGGACCTTGGTCCTTAATGGGATTTAATATGAAGTTAGAAATTGGTGGCATACTTATAGGTTAGGAGTTTTTTTAGAAAGCACTTTGTATTTTTGTTGTTGTTGCTTAATTTTAAAAGCATGTTGTTTTTAGAGGTGAATCAGAGCTAGAAAGTGGAGAAATACTTAAGTTTTGCAGGTCTCAATGTGGATGAGAATTTTGAGACAGAGCTGTTTTAAGAGGGTTAAATTCAGAAGCAGAATTTCCTTAGTGTAATTTGAAAGTATTCTAGGATTCAGGATTGAATGAAAGGAAGTACCATTTTGAGAGTTCTTGAAAAAAAAAGATAGAAACAGAAAGGTAGAAAGAGTCATCTAAGTCTAGGAAAGTTTCCTAAGACGAAATTTGTTCTGTGTAACACTTTGGCTAGAGGAGATGACAAACTAGAAGTTTTCAGAATGGATTAGACTGCTTTAGAGAATGGTTCCTCAAGCACCTCATTAGGAGAGCCAGAGGGACTGAGAAAAAGGGGTCTGCTTGGGAGAACATGGGTGGGCTTCCCTGGTGGCTCAGCTAGTAAAGAATCCACCTGCAATGCAGGAGACCCTGGTTCAATCCCTGGGTGGGGAAGATCTGCTGGAGAAGGGAACAGCTCCCCACTCCTGGAGAATTCCATGGACAGAGGAGCCTGGCGGGCTACAGTCCATGGGGTCACAAAGAGTCAGACGTGACTGAATGACCTTCACTTTAGGAGAACATAAGCTTTAGGTGGTGGTGGTGGGGGTATATTTGGTGTCACACCATCTTTTCTGCTCCCTGAAATAGGTGAAGGAAACGTAGAAAGAAAATGATAGGGTGAGGAGCTTGGAGTTTTGGGCAGGGACACCCTGATGCCCATGAAAGCAGGACCACAGCAGAGATTCCCATTCTGAACAGAAATAAAATGGTGAAAGAATATAAATACTGGCTAGATAATTTTGAACATGCAACTCAATCTTCTGCTCTGACAGAACATGATAGATGAGCCCCAAATCTAGCTTCCAAAACCTATAAACAATAGATACAACTGCTGGCAAATGTGCAGCAAACATGCTCGATGTTAATGGAAGGTTGACTCTCAATGAACAGCTGTTTAGCTGATCTGGAAATGAAGGGGGGACTTGCATTCAAACGTCAGGCTGTCGCTATTCTTAGAGCTCAAGTAGAGGACAGAAGAAATAGATGAAGCCCTGCTCTTGATGTGGTGCGATGAAGACCATGTTTGCCCCTTAAGTTATCATCATTATAGTGCAGTAAACCATTCATTTTTGTGTGTGGTAAATCACAATGCTGACATGCTTACAAAATAATGTGAAGCATATGGGTCACAACTGTTTTTAAGTAAAAACTGCTTTAAAGATTTATTTAGGTTCCTTAATTATAGAGTGGTTGGGAAGGCTGGCATGTGGTTTCAGTTTAGTTACAAATGTTGGCTGTGGTGATGGGTACGTGCTAACGTTGCCAGAGAGAGAGTAAGATTGAACATTGCCAGAGAGAAAGAGAGTATGGTTGGGAGGGGAGCTGGTGTCCTGGCCCCCCTGTGTTATTTTTTTAAGTGAAGTCAAGATCTTGTGTTTATACTAAGTAAGTCAGATGGCATTATGCTCTGCTTGAGGTGGATGTTGCTAGTATTCCGGGCCAGTTTTCCCGGTGTGTGAGTACTTTAATTGGTAAATTTTCATGGCAGTTTGAAATCATTGACTCTTCAGAAACCTGACAGAATAACCATCCCTTTTAGCCTTTAAACCCAGGTTGGGGGACAGCAGTTAACGATTCTGTCTAGATAGACAAGAGGAAAGTAAGTGTTCTACCTGGGTGTTTTGATGGGAAATAAACCCATGTCAGAGTCATTTGGTGATCTTCTGAGCCTGTGTGTGTGTGTTTGTGTGTACATATGCATATATGTGTGCAGTCACAATCACATGTGGTTAATCATGTTAGAAGTAATTTTGCATCATTTGGGATCTAACGATGGTAGAATATATAAAGCTAACTTGCAGTACTAGGAACCTGGGGAAAGACCTGTGTTAATCCATGAAGAGGTCAGCAAATATATCAATATATGATTGGAAGAGTTCATTTGTATTTGGTGTAACATGCTTTCCTGCATTTCTTGCCAGTGGTGAAGATGACATTGGCTTTGCTGAACTATTGTCTTGAGGTGGGAGGGATGGGAGGGAGGAGGGGGCTAATAAGAAATCCAAGTAAAGCTTTCCTGCCCTGTCTGAAGGCAGTAGGAGATATGAGTTTCCTGCTTCATGGAGCTCAGTCCGTTAGGGGCTTTGTCAAAACTTGGAGAAGGTCCACTCATTCATTCATTCATATTTTGGTATAGACAATGTCTTACGTTTATAGCTCTGTGGAATGCACGAAAGTTAATTACACAGAAAGGCTGTGCCCCCAGAAGCTTACACTCTGGTAGGGGATAAGAAGATGTCTGCATAACTAATTATAATACAGAAAGACATTAGACATTTATTGAGGACTTAGTCACTTTTAAGGTGCTTTCATACAGTTTGATTTAATTTTCTGAGCTAAAGTACAGGGCTACATTTCTTTATTTTGTACCTGGAGAAATCAAAGTTCAGCCAAGGTGAGTGACTTGCTCCAGGTCCTGTAGGTGGTAAGTTGTGGGTCTGGGGCCCATAGAATCCTGTCCATCCTGGATGCCGTCTGCCTCCAGATTCACTGTTTTTTCCACTGTCCCAGGTTGCAGTGGGGCTTCCCAGGTGGCTCAGTGGTAAAGAATCTACCTGCTAATGCAGGAGACGAGGGTTCCATCCCTGGGTTGGGAAGATCCCCTGGAGAAGGAAATGGCTATCCACCCCAGTATTCTTGCCTGGGAATCCCCTGGACAGAGGAGCCTGGCAGGCTACCGTGCATAGGATCACAAAGAGTTGGACACGACTTTGTAATTAAACAACAACAACAACAGTATGTAATCACACAGAGGGTCTTACTTGCTTCTCACTTGGGAAATCAGGGAACGCTGGACAAGGATGAGGCCCCTGAGCATCCTTGGGGATGAGCAGGACACTGCTTATTCAGGGGATGGCTGAAGGGGTTTGAGGGTGAGGGAGGGAGGGCTGCTGGATGGAAAAAGATCAGTGTACATTGTTCACATAAGATTCAGCTCCTGGCAGATTGAAGGTGTTCAGTGCATTGTCAGTATTAATGGCTGCACACACTTTTCTGAAGAAAAGCCCAAGTCTGTGATTGAAAGGCTGAATTGACACCCTTCCAAGTGTCCCAGCCTTTCACCGGGCTCCTTGCCTTAGATGGATCTCTCTTAGTGTACTCTTGTGGCCCTGTGATCTGTCCAGAACACAGAGGTGGTGTGTGCCAGTGGTCAAGAGCAGGGCTCAGTTTGGACTCCACTGCGTCATACTGCCAGTGTGACCTTGACACGTTCTGTCTTCACTTTGTGCCATGATTTCATCATCTGAAAATAGGATTAGTAATAATATATTCTAGTTGAGCTATTTCAAATCCTAGAAGATGATGCTATGAAAGTGCTGCACTCAATATGCCAGCAAATTTGGGAAACTCAGCAGTGGCCACAGGACTGGAAAAGGTCAGTTTTCATTCCAATCCCAAAGAAAGGCAATGCCAAAGAATGCTCAAACTGCTGCACAATTGCACTCATCTCACACGCTAGTAAAGTAATGCTCAAAATTCTCCAAGCCAGGCTTCAGCAATACGTGAACCGTGAACTTCCAG
>NW_011495032.1:14036678-14037123 GCF_000754665.1 Bison bison bison
AGAGACCAAATTGCCAACATCCACTGGATCATGGAAAAAGCAAGAGAGTTCCAGAAAAACATCTATTTCTGCTTTATTGACTATGCCAAAGCCTTTGACTGTATGGATCACAATAAACTGGAAAATTCTGAAAGAGATGGGAATACCAGACCACCTGACCTGCCTCTTGAGAAACCTATATGCAGGTCAGGAAGCAACAGTTAGAACTGGACATGGAACAACAGACTGGTTCCAAATAGGAAAAGGAATACGTCAAGGCTGTATATGGTCACCCTGCTTATTTAACTTTTATGCAGAGTACATCATGAAAAACGCTGGGCTGGAAGAAGAACAAGCTGGAATCAAGATTGCCAGGAGAAATATCAATAACCTCAGATATGCAGATGACACCACCCTTATGGCAGAAAGTGAAGAGGAACTAAAAAGCCTCTTGTTGAAAGTGAAA
>NW_011495032.1:14037449-14054453 GCF_000754665.1 Bison bison bison
ATCTCGCTTACTCCTTGGAAGGAAAGTTATGACCAACCTAGACAGCATATTCAAAAGCAGAGACATTACTTTGCCAACAAAGGTCTGTCTAGTCAAGGCTATGGTTTTTCCAGTGGTCATGTATGGATGTGAGAGTTGGACTGTGAAGAAAGCTGAGCACTGAAGAATTGATGCTTTTGAACTGTGGTGTTGGAGAAGACTCTTGAGAGTCCCTTGGACTGCAAGGAGATCCAAGCAGTCCATTCTGAAGGAGATGAGCCCTGGGATTTCTTTGGAAGGACTGATGCTAAAGCTGAAACTCCAATACTTTGGGCACCTCATGTGAAGAGTTGACTCATTGGAAAAGACTCTGATGCTGGAGGGATTGGGGGCAGTAGGAGAAGGGGACGACAGAGGATGAGATGGCTGGATGGCATCACCGACTCGATGGATGTGAGTTTGAGTAAACTCTGGGAGTTGGTGATGAACAGGGAGGCCTAGCGTGCTGCAGTTCATGGGGTCGCAAAGAGTTGAGCACGACTGAGCGACTGAACTGAACTAAACTGAATAATATATTCATAGTGGTTTCATTGTGAGACTTAGAATCCTTAAATGCGAAGGGCCTGGGGCCCATGCTGGTGCAGGGTAAATGTTGGTGTTTTAGCTCCAATTACTCTCTGGTTACTATCTGGTCCTGCCCCTCTTCTGCTTACAGTCCCCCTGGGTGGCTCCATTCTCCTGATCTGGAGTCTGCTCATCTCTCTGGGCTTCCTTGGTGGCTCAGATGGTAAAGTGTTTGCCTGCAAGTTGGGAGACCTGGATTCAATCCCTGGGTGAGAAAGATCCTCTGGAGAAGGAAATGGCAACCCACTCCAGTACTCTTGCCTGGAAAATTCCATGGACGGAAGAGCCTGGTTGGCTACAGTCCATGGGACATGACTGAGCAACTTCACTTCATCTCTCTAGTGCATTTCTCCTCAGGCCTTGCCTTTCAGCAGCATGCAACTGCTCATACCCCTTAGTCCACCTCTAGGATATCTTGGCCTTTGTTTTTGCCTCAAAGCCCTTTGTCTTGCTCATTACTTCTTTAGGACTGTTGTTTCCCACCTCTTAAAATACTCCAACTCTAATCCTCACCCTACTGAGGGCCCTGTCTGGTTCTGCAATGTTTTGCATATATCTTTTTCCTTGCACTTATCTATTCTCTATTTGTATCTCTCCCCTACTTTTGGCTGAAAACTCATCAAAGAAGGGCTGAATCTTAATTATCTTTGCATTCCTAGCATTTTCTTCACATTAGGTAGACTCAAAATAAATGAATTAGAAGAGCAGCTTTACCTATTTTAAGACAGCATCATATTGTCAAAATTATTCTTCAGTTAGCTAGAGGGAGTCAGAATTTACCTTGTTAGTTGATTTTGCGGAGGGGAAGGTCGACATGAGAGCTTACTTGATAGGGGGCCCTTTGTCATCATGGAGCCCAAGACTGGGCAAGAACCATGGCAACCTACAGGACCACCTTCCACTGGTGGATCTCATAGTTTCAACCGTCTTGTTTGTGAAGGTGGTAGTTCTGTTTTTAGTTTTGTGATGGTAGTGTCAGCTATTTAGTATTTGATAACATTTTCTAACATTTGAAAAACTTTTTTCTCAGTGTTTTGAAACTCCAGTTTATCATCCTGGAAATAGCAACATTATCCAGTTGTGGACATGTGTTGTAAATTTTTTTCTTGGTTCTCTTAGTTGCCCAGATTTTAACAAAGTAAGCTGTAAATATAGTGTGTGGGTTAAATAAAGCATATCTTTATGGTGTACAGTACATCAATACCATTTTAGTTAATAGGGAATGCATAGGAGAAGATAACTTGGGCCACAAAGAATAAATAACTTTATTTATTTACTTGAAGAATTTGAAGAAAAACAATGTGATATTTCTGTTTTCTATCTGAAACATAACAGTGGCCCTTAAAGAGCCTGTTATATCTGGTAAACGAATAATAATGAGCTGAATTGTAAGGACTTTTTTTTTTCCATTATCCCGTGCAGCTTTGCCCTGTCAGATGAAGCATACAGATCCCTAAGAGATCAAGATAAAGACCAGTGTATTCTGATTACTGGGGAAAGCGGAGCAGGAAAAACAGGTAAGGTCACCACCTGACAACTTACTTTCTCCTCTAAGAAGGTGAACCATGGACAGGATGGTGTCAGCAAAGTGGGCTCATTAGCATGAAGCTTACAGGACTTCTTTGCAGGAAGGCCAGTTGTTAGGATCCTGGAATGTTTTCCAGGAAGAACTTGCCTCATCTCTCATGTGAAGGAGCAGGCACCTATCAAAAGGGGTTCCAGCCAATGCGGGAGTCAATTCCTGGATTCTAGACCTCTAGTGTAGTTCCTGAGTACTTCAGGGTCTTTGACCTTTCCTCCAAGACACCAGAATCTGTAAAGTCTTACCTCTTCCCTAAGGAATAATTATTTGAGTTTAGGGAGACCACAACCACAAGCCTACCTCTGCTTAAATGTGAGGGAAGGCCCCAAGAAATGGTGGATTTCACTCCAGAGAAGCCTTCCTCTGGGTCTTCCCTGGTACCCCAGTGGCTAAGACTCTAAGCTTCCAATGCAGGAGGCCCAGGTTCGCTCCCTGGTCAGGGAACTTGATCCCACATGTCACAACTAAAGATCCCATATGGTGCAACTAAGACCCAGTGCAGCCAAATAAAAAATAATAGTAAATATTAAAAAACTATTTGAAAAAAAGATAAGTCTTCCTCTGAAGCCTGAAGAATTGAGATTTCTGTATGTATTTTTAGACAGGTTGGCAACCTCCCCATAAAACAACCCCTCAAATGGAGGGATTATGCTTTGTTTCTCGTGCTTTTAATAAAAATGATTTGTGTGATTGATGGTCTTGAGTGAGAATGTGCTTTTACAGATGGTGCCCAGCTACCTGGAAAAGGTTCAGAAGAGCTGTGCTGTCTGAGTCAGTCAAACTTGGACAGGTTAGGACTGCTTTTGTCAGTGGGTTTCTTTGATGGAACTGATGAGTCCATGAAAGAGGAGGATGATTTTTTCATAACTGTTTCATCTCTAAGATGTTCTTGTTTTATAGATAAGACTCTTTTAATTGGTAATTTTTACTTGTTTGCCAGAGTGGGATTTAAATGTTTCCACTTTGCTTGGCTAATTAGTTATCAGATTAATAACTTTGATTTCCTGATGATCAAAAGAAGAAAATCCCCTGTGAATGTTTCAGTCGTCTGACTGCATCCATTCTGTTCATCAGCCCTTAGTTAGATCTGTGCCTTGAAATATCTATTTCTGTTTCTCCTGACCTGCCCTGAAGTATCTGTTTCTACTCCACTTTCATGAGGAGTGCCTCTTCTCTATTCCCTAGAGTAGCTGAAGAAAGAACGATTAGATCAGTGTGTCCAGCTCCCTTCCTAGAGCCTTTGAACACACAGTGCACTGTTTCTTTTGGTTGTGCGGGTTCTAGGTTCTGGGTGGACAGAAATGGAGGGGGAAGGTCCAGCATGTGAGAATCTTAGGTAACAGAGAGCATAGTCTTATATAGGCCATCTACTGTAGGGTCCTCCCAGCAACAGCAGAATCTGATAGAAGGCTCACCATTCTGTATGGTGGCCTATGGACTTTGTCACAGAGGTTTGGCTAACAAAGTTCTTCCTTACTTAGAGATGAATTCTGCCTCTATGTATTCCTCTTTACTCAGTAGTCTAGAACCTTACCAAATAAGTATACTTGCTCTTCTGCAGGACAGTCACTTAATTATTTGAAGTCATCTGTATTATCAGTTAAGAGAGTGTCACAATGAGTCTCAGATTATGTAGTTGCCTCCTAAACTGTATATGCCAGTCAGTTCCTCTTACCTGGTCTCCCAGCTTACACATCCAGTACCTGCTTGTCATGTCTAAGTGAGTCTCTAAGAGACATCTCAGACTAAGCATGTCCCAAACTGAACTCTTGATTTCATCCTCCTACCCAAACTTCCTGATCTCAATAAATGGGACCACCTATCAACCTAGTTTCTCAAGCTAGAGATGTTAGAGTCACCCTTGATGTTTTCTTTTCCTGTATCGTCCACATAAATGCCATTTTCTATCAGCCCTACCTCTAAAATATATCTCATGCCAAGCTCTTTCTTCCTTTTCTTTGTGTCCACCTGGAGACTCTAGTTAGAGCAAGCCACCGATCCTCTTTTCCTTTGAGGACTGTTTGTAGCAATATCTAACAGGTCTCTTTCCCCCTTATGCTTGCCTGCAGAAAGATACCAGAATGATCTGTAAAACTGAAAACTGGATCAAAGCCTTGGCCTGTTTGATTTTTTTCTTTTTTTGAGTTACCTTCTTTTGTGTCTATGTGGTGAGAACTTTTAAGATCTACTCTCTTAGCAACTTGTAAGAATACAATACAGTGTTAACTCTAGACCTTATGCTATGCATTAGATTCCTAGCACTGCATCTTATAACTGGATGTGTATACCTTTTAACTACATGTCTTCATTTCCCCTTTCTTCCCCAAACCAACAATCTGCTCTTTGATTCTATGAGGTTTTTTTTGTTTTTTGTTTTTAAAGATTCCATGTATAAGCAAGATCATACAGTATTTGTCTTTCTTTGTCTGACTTACTTCAGTGAGTATAATGCCTTCACAGTTCATCCATGTTGTCACAAGGGGCAGGATTTCCTTCCTTTTTTTTAGCTGAACAATATTCAATTGTATATATATAACACATTTTCTTTATTCATTCATCCATAGATAGACACTTACTTTGTTTCCAGGTATTGACTATTGTAAATAATGCTTCATGGAACATGGGAGTACAGATATCTTTTCAACCTAGTAATTTTATTTACTTTGGATATATACCCAGAAGTGGTTTTGCTGAATCATACGGTAGTTCTGTTTTTTTTTTTTTTAATTTTTCAGGAACCTCCATACTATTTTCCATAGTGGCTGTACCAATTTACATTCCCACCAGTAGTGGCACAAGGATTCCCTTTTCTCCACATCCTCTCCAACACTTATGTTTTGTGTGTATGTGTTTGTTTTATACATATATTAGCCATTCTGATAGGTGTGAGGTGATACCTCATTGTGGTTTTGATTTGAATTTCTCTGGTGATTGATGGTGTTGAGTATCTTTTCATATTTGGGAAAATGTCTATTCAGGTCTTCTCCTCACTTTTTAATCAGATTATTTGGGTTTTTTGAGGGATTGAGTTGTATGAACTGTTTATGTATTTTGGATATTAACCCCTAGTTGGTCATATTATTTACAGATATTTTCTCCCGTTTAGTATGTTGCCTTCCATTTTGTTAATCATTTCTTTTGCTTTGCAGAAGATTTCGGTCTGATGTAATCCCATTTGTTTATTTTTGCTTATGTTGTTTGTGCTTTGTGTGTCATATCCAAAAAATCATTGCCAAGACCAGTGTCTAATAAGAGTTTTCTCCTTTGCTTCGTTTTAGAAGTTTCACAGTTGCAGGTCTTGCACTTAAGTTTTCAATTCCAGTTTGAGTTAATTTTTGTGAGTGGTAATTAAGTTTTGTCGGTTTCATTCTACTGCATGTCACATGCTTTTTCCAGATCTGTTGAGATGATCACATGATCTTAACCTTTTATTCTATTCAGATGTGTTACATGTATTAACTGTGAGGTATTGTGTTTATTGATTTGCATATGTTGGATCATCCTTGCATTCCAAGGACAAAGCCCACTTGATCATTGTGTATGAACCTGTTGAATTCAGTTTGCTAGTATTTTACTGAGGATTTGACATTTACATTTATCAAGGATATTGACCTGTAGTTTTCTTTTCTTGTAGTATCCTTATCTGACTTTGGTATCAGGGTAACGTTGGCCTGCTAAAATGAGTTTGGAAGTGTTACCTCTTCTTTGTTTTACAAGAGTTTGAGACAGTTCTAGTGTTTTTATTTTGGGGTTTTTGATTACTGATTCACTCTCCCTAATAGTAATTGGTCTCTTCAGCTTTTCTAGTCATCATTCTAGAAACTTATCCATTTCTTCTAGGTTGTCTAATTTGTTGGCATATGACTGTCCAGAGTAGTCTCTTATGATCCTTTATTTTTGTGGTATTTGTTGATACCTCTTTCATTTATAATTTTATTTATTAGAACTCTCTTTTTTTCCTTGGTTAGTCTAGATAAAGTTTTGCCAATTTGGTTTATTTTTTTGAAGAACCAACTCAATTTTCTGTTGCATTCCTGTTCTCTATTTCATTTATTTATGCTCTAATCTTTATTGTTTCCTCAAAAAACTGTATCTTCTGCTAAGGTTGGGCTTAGTTCTTACTTTTCTACTTTTTTGAGGTATAATATTAGGTTGTTTATTTGAGATATTTCTTTATTCTTGATGTATGCATTTATAGCTATAAAATTTCCTCTTGGAACTACTTTTGCTGTATCTCATCAGTTTTGGTGTATTTTTCCATTTTTGTTGCTTCAAGGTATTTTTTTAATTTAAAGTTTTCATTTCACGAAATGGTTTTTATTGCACTAAAATATAAGCCTAACCCAGAAGATTCTGCTTGACCTAGCCCCTACCTGCTTCTGTACCTTCCCCTCATGTTTCCCCCACCCCAGTGGCAGCTCGTGTTACTATTCATGGAAGGGTTTGCTTTTTGCTGTGTGTTGTCAGTATATATTGTAAATAGTCATTATATTGAGTTTCCCACCCCTTTTTAGATCATTCATTTGAACTCTGGGTATGGGCTCTTACCTCTGTTCACTCAGAAATTTGTGAAATCTTTCACTATTTAGGATTCCTTCTTCCCAGTAAGAACTTTAGGAGGATATTGATATCTTGGGAGAAAGTTTTTGCTCTTTCACTGCCTCTAACCTTCCTTTCATTGTGAAACAGAATTCAGTTCTTAAAAGCAGTACCGCTTCTTGTTTGTTTCCAGGTTGGCCAGTGGAAGTGGTGGCAAGGTCAGTTAAAAACTGCGTCCCTTGACAGAGTCATTGGTGGTGATGATGTCTCATGTCACCTGTCCCCACCCCAGTCATTTTGATGATATCTACCAGCCTATTCATTTCACATTTGTTTCCTTTTTAAGGCATAAAGGAGGAAGAGATGAAAATATTCCTAAGCCTATTAATTTTCTTTTAGATTTTTACTCATTCTTCATCATGTTTTTATAATTTTTTGAGTATCTGATTATTTCAGTGTGTTACCACGTGAGTCATCAGAAGTGGGTTGTGGTCACTGGTTTGATTGGCGTGGGCCAGTTCTTCATCTCCTCTGGAACATGTGTCCCCTCATGAGCCATGTTAGTGTATGACCTCCTCCTTCTCAGAGAGTTGTAAACCACCTGCTTCCTCCTGGTGCAGAATTCTGTTTCCTGGTTGGGCTTGTGTCCCTTCCTTATTGAGAGATGGAGTAGAGGTTGCTGTTACTGTTTCATGGGGGTAGACATTCATTCTTTCTGTGAAAAACAGAAACACCTTATTCCTCCAGTGGAAATCTAGTGGCACATCGAGTTCATTCTTCTTTTCTATATTTTTCTCTTTTCTTGACATTTTTCTACTTGATAACTTGTCCTCTCGGTTTCAGTGTCCCATTCACTGCTTGAGATCCTATCATCTTCCCTAGATTTAGTCCTTCTCGCACCTCTTTACCCCTCATAAGCTGAAGAATGGACACCTGCTTCACAGGGTCATTGCCACCTCCTCTGCTGGGAAGCTTTGTTTACAGGCGCTGCTTCCCGCGGAAGGTTGCAGGAGGGTACCACCTTTGGTCATATTGTCAAACCTTCCACTGGGAAGCACCAGCTTCTTCACTCGCCCAGACTGTTGCTGATCAATAAATACCAGAAGAAATCCAAGAAGACATAGAAAGGTTCCCAACGTAAAGTTTTAGTTTCAACAGACAAGGTACCAGATTGCTACAAAAACTTCTCTCAAAGTCTATTCTCATGTGTAGACAGACCAATAGCTGTTCGTGGACAGATCTGCTTTTGAGTAGTGCTGGTCCTTGAACCATACTTTGAGTAGCGCTGTCCAAAAGTCACTTGGAACATTTGTGTTGTTTTTGAGCTCCTGTGCTTCCTAGATCTGGTGAGGCTTCACTTATCCATCACATAGAACTCCTGGTGCTGGGTGATGGGCACTATTCCTAAGAGCTCTGTTTGTAAAGATCCACTCAGCTATACTCTTTGGTGACTGCTTTGTCCTTCCTTTCACTTATAGATTCCAAAAGCGTCTCCTGCCTCTCCATCTCCATAGAGACAGTTAGTGTTTTACTTACTTATTCCCATCTTTTTCCACTTTTCTTTCCTTTTGAAAGTAGTGACACAGAAATTGTTTCAAATTGCATTAAGGTTTTGATTGTCATTAGGTAATAGTTTTGAGTAAAGAGACTTTGTGTTGTTTAATGTCTCTTTTTCATAGAGATTACTTACGGGAAAATGAAATGATGGAAAATAATACAGGGATTGTAGCACAGTGGTTGAGGCTTTTCTAGAGGGGGTTTAATTTCAGTTTTGTGGGGAAGAGGAATGCCAGGCCATTTTTTGAATGTCACGTTATCTTATTCACCAATTTTTTTTTGAGTACATGTAGTCATTAGCATTTTTGTATCAGCTAATGAATGAAAGAAGAGAGCTAACATTTATTGAGGGCCTGGAATGTGCTCTGTACTTATACAGTATCTCTTTTCAGTGAGAGTTTTTACTAAATAGCATATACAGAACCATCACGCAGTATCAGAGGGCTCATTTTATAAGAAGTAATTAACTTAATGAGGTTGTAAACCTCTCTTGGCAGATGATGATGTTATTGGTCTTAAACATTGGAGACACTCTTACACTGTAGGGTCGTATAATGAGAGTTCCCAGGGAGAGGTGTAAACTCTTTGAATCCTTTGGGGTCCTATTTAATTCATTACTGCTGTGCTAAATAAAAAATTCATCATGCCTCATAAAAGTGCCCAACTATTTCTAGGCAGTGAACTCACAATTCACTATCATGAATACAAATAGTTTGTAGAGAGCCATTCAAGCACTGATGGGGGCAGGGAGGCAGAACATGAGGGAACCATCATAACTGCATTTTTCCAAGGACATCAGAGTAAACTGTGGGCCTGAGAAGATGATCCTGATATAAGAAAGCTTTATAAATTATTTGGCTTCTAATTTTACAGTTACATCAGTTTCTAGGAACTCTGCAGCCATCTGCTACAAGAGTTGTGAAGCCCGCCCTGCTCGTTAAGACCCTTGGTTCTGAACCCCAGATGACCTTGCACTGCTTTATATCTGTGATAGTTTTCTGACTCGGTCAGCAACAGAGATGTGACTGACTTTTTGTAGCCTAAACATCCACGAGCGTTTTACAATGCTGACTCTCTCCACATGGACACAGAAGAGCTAAGCAAGCTCAAGGCCAAAATGCCGTGAGCTATGTTTTCTTTCTTCCTCATGTGAGCGAGGTCTTTCATGACTCGTGTGTTTTATATGAATTATCAGAGATTTTGTGGCCAACTTTCAGAGGCAAAGCAGCTTCTTTTTAATTGTGTTTCAGTACAAACATTTCCAGTCACGATTCCTCTCGGAGCAGAGGCAGTGTTTCTCATTGCAAGACCCTTGCTTTTGATTGGGCAGTTCACAGCTGCCTGTCTGGCCAATTTGGATGTGCTGCAGCTGGGTTATTTTGTAGCACAGCAGACTCAGGGCTATTGAAAAGGGTGTTCTTCAATGTTGTAGAGTCCTTGTTTCACTGTATACAAACATGGCTTGCTTGTATAGGCAGTCATACTCTTTCGGTCACTGAACTACCAGACCTGTTCAGTCCCTAGAAAACCTTGGGTGCTTTAGCCAAGGAAATAGAGAGGTGTGTAAGTAGATAAATATATCAGTATTAGGTGTATAAGTGTATGGCTATCTCTATGCTATGTGACATATGTAACAGGGTTTATATGATGTGTATGTGACATACGATGATACTTATATTGGGTTCCATAAGATGTTATGGAAAAAAACCAAATGAATTTTTTTGGCCAACCTAGCTATCTGTTAATGCATGCGTGGGTACTTGTTAACTCCTGGATAAATTTATTAGTTCTGAAAAAAAAAGATCCTCAGAAAGCCTTGCTTATGTTCATACCTTTCTTCCCTGACACAGTGATGGAATCCATGTGGAGCCTGCTCATTTACATGTGTGGGTCTTCCCTTGTAGTTCAGCTCAGTTCAGTTGCTCAGTCATGTCCGACTCTTTGCAACCCCATGAACCGCAGCACGCCAGGCCTCCCTGTCCATCACCAACACCCGGAGTCCACCCAAACCCATGTCCATTGAGTCGGTGATGCCATCCAACCATCTAATCCTCTGTCATCCCCTTCTCCTCCTGCCCTCAGTCTTTCCCAGCATTGGGGTCTTTTCCAATGAATCAGCTCTTCGCATGAGGTGGCGAAAGGATTGGAGTTTCAGCTTCAACATCAGTCCTTCCAATGAACACCCAGGACTAATCTCCTTTAGGATGGACTGGTTGGACCTCCTTGCAGTCCAAGGGACTCTCAAAAGTTTTCTCCAACACCACAGTTCAAAAGCATCAATTCTTTGGCACTCAGCTTTCTTTATAGTCCAAATCTCATATCCACACATGACCACTGGAAAAACCATAGCCTTGACTAGACGGACCTTTGTTGATGAAGTGATGTTTCTGCTTTTTAATATGCTGTCTAGGTTGGTCATAACTTTCCTTCCAAAGAGTAAGTGTCTTTTAATTTCATGGCTGCAGTTACCATCTGCAGTGATTTTGGAGCCCAGAAAAATAAAGTCAGCTACTGTTTCCACTGTTTCCCCATCTATTTGCCATGAAGTGATGGGACCGGATGCCATGAACTTAGTTTTCTGAATGTTGAGCTTTAAGCCAACTTTTTCACTCTCCACTTTCACTTTCATCAAGAGGCCCTTTAGTTCCTCTTCACTTTCTGCCATAAGGGTGGTGTCATCTGCATATCTGAGGTTATTGATATTTCTCCCAGCAATCTTGATTCCAGCTTGTGCTTCTTCCAGCCCGGCATTTCACATGATGTACTCTGCATATAAGTTAAATAAGCATGGTGACAATATACAATCTTGACGTACTCCTTTTCCTATTTGGAACCAATCTGTTGTTCCATGTCCAGTTCTAACTGTTGTTTCCTGACCTGCATACAGGTTTCTCAAGAGGCATGTCAGGTGGTCTGGTATTCCCATCTCCTTCAGAATTTTCCACAGTTGTTTGTGATCCACACAGTCAAAGGCTTTGGCATAGTCAATAAAGCAGAAATAGATGTTTTTCTGGAACTCTCTTGCTTTTTCCATGATCCAGCAGATGTTGGCAATTTGATCTCTGATTCCTCAGCCTTTTCTAAAACCAGCTTGGACATCTGGAAGTTCACGGTTCATGTATTGCTGAAGCCTGGCTTGGAGAATTTTGAGCATTACTTTACTAGCATGTGAGATGAGTGCAATTGTGCAGTAGTTTGAGCATTCTTTGGCATTGCCTTTCTTTGGGATTGGAATGAAAACTGACCTTTTCCAGTCCTGTGGCCACAGCTGAGTTTTCCAAATTTGGTGGCGTATTGAGTGCAGCACTTTCACAGCATCATCTTGCAGGATTCGAAATAGCTCAACTGAAATAGCTCACCTCCACTAGCTTTGTTCGTAGTGATGCTTTCTAAGGCCCACTTGACTGCACATTCCAGGATGTCTGGCTCTAGGTCAGTGATCACACCATCATGGTTATCTGGGTCATGAAGATCTTTTTTGTACAGTTCTTCTGTATATTCTTGCCACCTCTTCTTAATATCTTCTGCTTCTGTTAGGTCCATACCATTTCTGTCCTTTTTCGAGCCCATCTTTGCATGAAATATTCCCTTGGTATCTCTAATTTTCTTGAAGAGATCTCAAGTCTTTCCCATTCTGTTGTTTTCCTCTATTTCTTTGCATTGATCACTGAGGAAGGCTTTCTTATCTCTTCTTGCTATTCTTTGGAACTCTGCATTCAGATGCTTATATCTTTCCTTTTCGCTTCTCTTCTTTTCACAGCTATTTGTAAGGCCTCCCCAGACAGCCATTTTGCTTTTTTGCATTTCTTTTCTATGGGAATAGTCTTGATCCCTGTCTCCTGTACAGTGTCACGAACCTCATTCCATAGTTCATCAGGCACTCTATCTATCAGATCTAGGCCCTTAAATCTATTTCTCACTTCCACTGTATAATCATAAGGGATTTGATTTAGGTCACACCTGAATGGCTAGTACATATTAAGAATACCCTTTTTTTTTGTCCTAAATAGAATCCTTTTATATTTTTACAGCAAACATGCAAGACATTGTCCCTGAGAGTATGATTAGTGGATTAATGCATTCATTTTACTCAATAGTATTGTCTTGGAAAAGGCTTACTGTTTTATATTGTGGTTGCCAAGGTCATGCTTAGTTGGTTCCTGTGACAGTTAACATGATTCAAAAATTGGGCTTTGTAGTATCGAGGAGGATGATAATTTAATTCTTGATTCTCCTCAGAAATATAATATTTTTCATATGTAGAGGTGATTACATAAAGTTTTGATTTAGATAAATATCTAAATATTTGAATAAAGATCTAAATGTATTTGAACTTTAGCATAGAAGAGCCAAGGAAAATGAAGCAGAAAGTCTCATTAGATAGCTATTATTTCTTGTCTCCAGCACGGTGAAATATAGGGAAAACAGTCTCTGAACTACCTTGGACCTTGCCACTTGTCCTACAGGTTTACTTATTTTCTCTAAAGTAGTCGACTCTCTTGTGAACTACTTGAGTTAAAGATCAAGTATTATGTCAGGAAAAAAAAAAATAATAAGAGTAGTCTCTTTTAGACAGTGAGGCTTTATTTGGAGAAAATTACCCTTAATCCCAGCTTCCAAAAATGATTTATTAAAATGAGCCCAGTAGTAGAATTACTGAAGATAGTTAAGAATCTGAACATAGAAGCTTATTAACAACTTAGAAGGATCTTTGAAGTATATTAAAACATTATATTTGAATTACTTAAATAGATTTTAAAATTAATAAAACTGATTCCTAATTTCAACTTAAGTTAACCTCATCGTGATATCTCGGTAGATATTGTGGGTTTACATACAGTTTTAACAGCCATATGATGTCAGTCAAATCCAAGTTCCAAAAAATCTGCTGGTGATGCCTTTTTAAAATAGATTTGACCCCGAGAGAATTTGATACTATTTCGTTCAGGCCATTAAAAGATCTCTGGGAGGTCAAATCAATTCCCCCAGCTACCAAAGAGTTCTCGTTCCTGGTTGATCTCCCTTCCTCCCTCTGCTCCCATACACATGGGCACACACACACACGCATGCATGCACACACACAGCACTTTGTCCCTGGTGTCCATCCTGGACTCAAACAAGATTTTCAGAGAACTGGGTGTAGCCATGTATCTGAGGTTTGAGGTTTTGCTGCAGTGAGGTTCATAATCACTGAAATAAGCAAAATAGCCTGGCCTGGACTTTTAATATTTCTTGTTAGTTTACCTAAAAGAAAACCTACCTTTCCATCTGAAATATGTCTGTGTGTGTGTTTACCACTACCTGGAGCAGTTCTTTTGCCTGTAAATGCTTCCATTCTTCTAGTAGTATAATAAGTAGAGGGCCGGAAATTCAAGTCAGGAAGAGTATAGGTAATACATGTGAGAGTGTAGGTGGGGATAGGGAGCAAAGAATGCTGTTGAGTAAACAGGATGATGAGAAAGCAAGCCTGGAGGTGAATGGTTTCAGAGGCCACACCATAAGGTTGAAATGAGTGGGCGATTCAGGAGAGTTGGCCCACATTTGGGAGACCAGATAGCACAAGGCGTCAGGAGTTTGCTGGGAGGGCTGTCTCACCTGACTTTGAAAGCCAGAGAGCCTAGAAACAAAGTATTTCGAAGTGACAGAAGAAGAGTTCCAGTGTGGACTGGTGGGCATGGGAAATGCAGCACCCAAAAGTGAAATGAAAGGTAATAATATAAACTTTTGTCCATGACTGAGGCCAGGTTGCCCTGATGGAGCAACAAAAGTGTGTCCATACAGTTTGCTTGCCTTTACATAGTTAAACCTTGAGTGCAATGGGAAATGTGGTTCAGGAACTAGACAGGATGGAGGGTGTGTTAAGGGACAGTGCCCTCTGGAAGGAGGGTATTGCAAAAATGCAAGACTGATATTTCTCAGTTACAGTCTTTAAGAGGAGACAGCAGAAATCAGCCATCACAGACCACCAGAGAACCTGTTTGGACTCGTTCTCGTTACCCAGTAAGCAAATTGGAGGCAGCATTAACTCCAACCATTGAAGAAGTACCCCGCCTCCCACCACTGTCCTCAGGGCTCCAATGAGATCGTCTGCTTCCTCAGCACTGTATCTGCTAGCACTCCCTTGAGGACTCTGTGAGACCTGCGTGGATTCCTGGTGCTCTGTGGCTCCTGTTACTAGTTGATGCTTTGGGTTTGTGTGTAGGCCCTGAAGCACGTGTTGGGCAATACACCCAAGGTCATATTCCAGTCATTCATTTCTTCACGTACAGATGTGGGAAATGGGCTGGAAGTTACCTGTGTATGTCCTCATGAGAAAGGGCAGTATTAAGATTGACCCCCTTACACCCGTAGATAGGGGTCCTGCCACTCACACTTGGGGAAGGCTCTCCTGCCCTCCGACAGTGGCACCAGAGCAAAGAACTTGCAAGAAAGTAAGATTTGGGGAGATTGGTTTTTCTTCTTGACTGCCCGAATGTGGGTCCTTGTGTTATTTTGCTGACATTTATTGGTTGAGTGTTTACCAGATCCTGATTATGGAACATTAGAACTGGGACAGTTCGAAAGAAATTTGATAGCAAATAAATTTGGGAAATGGTGCGTTCTTGATCTTTTTCCAGACTTCCACAATGCACATGCTCCTCTAAGAAGCCATGTAATAAGGAAACCTGTTTCACTTAACCTAACTCACTGTGGCCCCAAATTCGTTTGACTTTGGACTTCATTTTCCCTTAACATCTATTACCATTCCTTGGAACAATATTAAAAGGATCAGTTTTTTGGAAGTAGATGCTGTGAAGAAACATGTATTGATTGGGGAAGGATAAAACCAGATTTGGCCCACCTTACCAGTTTCAGCTGGGCTTCCCACATGGCTCAGTGAGAAAGAATCTGCCTGCCATTGTAGGAGGTGCAGGAGATGTGGGTTTGACCCCTGGATTGGGAAGATCCTCTAGAGAAGGAAATGGCAACCCACTCCAGTTTCTTGCCTGGAGAATTCCATGGACAGAGGAGCCTGGGTGGGCTACAGTCCATGGGGTCACAAAGAGTGGGACACAACTGAGCACTCATGCAAAGCAAAAGCACCAGTTTGAGCAAAGAGTTCTTTGCATGCCTCTGGTGGCCTGCGTCTTTTAGCAGAGAACTTTCTCCTAGTGAAGTCTATGAAAGTAACTAAAAGCTTCCCTGGAAGGTCTGCATTTCTTGTATTCAAATCCTTAAGATTAGCTGCTTAGATTTTTAATTGATTTGAAGAGTAATTAATCTGATTGTAAGCAGGCCAATTTGATGTAGAAAGTATTTTTGAGGAGAGGCAGTTCTTGTAAACTGTAAAAATACATTTGGTAAAGACACCCAGGTTATCAAGTTCATTTTGACTTGAATCACCTGTGTATAATATAGTAATTGTATATAAACAATTGCTTTTAAAAATTAACTTTTTATTGAGGTATACTTGATTTACAATGTGTTTCAGGACTATAGCAAAGTGATTTAGTTATAGGTATATATTTATACACACACAATTCTTTTAAGATTTTTTTTCCCATACAGGTTATTATAAAATATTGAATATAGGTCCCCGTGCTATACCGTAGGTCCTTGTTGTTTATCTGTTTTATTCATACTAGTGTGAATTACGGTTTTTTTTCTGGATATATGCCCAGGAGTGGAATTGCTGGGTTATATGTGGTAGCTCTATTTTTAGTTTTTTAAGAAACAATTGCTTTAAGAATATAGTCCTGAGATCTTGTTGGCTATGTTTACTCAGCCAATTTTTTAGCAACTCAGTGATAACCTTTAAGCACAGTTTCTGTTACATCTAAATCAGTGATATATCTGAATAGAAAGCATGAATATTTTAAAAGATTTCCAAAACATTCTTTGCTCCCAGGAAGTGCAGGCTTTTGAAAACACTATTAGTGCATATTCTCGCCCAGATCTCTTCACCCCAAAATTAAAAAAAAATTTTTTTTATCAGTTTAATTTATTAATATGGCTTGTTTTCATCCACAGAGGCCAGCAAGCTTGTTATGTCCTACGTGGCAGCTGTTTGTGGAAAAGGAGCAGAAGTTAATCAAGTCAAAGAACAGCTTTTACAGTCCAACCCAGTTCTGGAAGGTAGGATTTGGGATGTATATTGGTTCAGTGTGACTTGAACAGTCAGTCCAGTTTTCAGGGCACTTCAGGCACCTGGAGGTAGCCTAGGAGGGCAGAGGGAAGAGGAGAGTTAGGCCCAGACCTGCTGAGCAAGGTAGCATGCCATAGGAACTCGGGGCTGCATGAACTTGAAGGAGGGAACACTTTCCTTGACTAAAGGAGCTCTCCCACTTGCAGTCACTTTTTTCCCTCTCAGTTTTTGTTTGAATTACTTAAATTTTGCTTAATATTAATCAATTGCTATTTGCATTTGACTTGACAGCTGGGAGAAACTTAGTGAAAAAGAGTAATGTGAGGGCAGTGCTATTTTATTCAGAATAACACCCATGGCTGGTGATTTCTGTTGTCAAGGAAACCAAGGCTATGTCAGAGAAACATTTAAGGACCAGTTTCTAAGGGTTACAGAAAGCCTAAACTTGACTTTATTCTCTGGTTGGCCATCTGGGTCAGTCAGCTTGGGCTGCCATAACAAAGTACCACAGACTGGGTGGCTTAAACATCAGAAATCTATTTTCTCACACTTGTGGAGGCTCCAAAGTCCAAGATCACCTGCTGCTAAGGTAGGTGGT
>NW_011495032.1:14054553-14058232 GCF_000754665.1 Bison bison bison
CTTCTGAAGCCTCTTGGTTGGTAAGCAGCTACCATCCTGCTGTGTGCTCACATGACCTCCTCTTTGTGTGTATATGTGGGAGGAGGAGGGGGATGATGGGTGGTTGGGGGCTGGCTCATAACCTCATCTGTTTACCTCCTAGAGGCCCATCTCCAATACCATTACACTGGGGGTTAGGGCTTCCAACATGTGAAGCTGGAGGGAGGGAAGGACATAAATATTTAGTCCATAATACCATCAGGAAACCAAGCCAGGGATAAGTCCCCTTCTACCATGGAGGTTGGCATAAACCATCAGCATAAGCCATCCATATGTTGAAATCAGTAAGTGAAAGCCTGTCTCTGTTGATGGAAGGCCCACTGCATTGCTTTATACTGTAAGCATACGTGTATTGTCATTTGACACAGCTGTTAGGATAGAAAAGGTTTCTCAGCCGGGGCATTGACAATTTGAACTGGATAAGTCTTTGATGTAGAAGGCTGTCCTGTACCTTGTAGGACGTTTAGCAGCATCTCTGATCTCCACCCACCGGGTGCCAGTTGCACCCCTGCCTCTAGTTGTTACCATTGAAAATGTTTCCGGACATTGCCAGCTGTCCCCTGTGGGGGTCAAGACAACCCCTGGTCAGAAGTTCTGGTCTCAAAAGAGTCGTTTGGTTCAACTGTTTATTCAGAGTCATGGAAGGTCAAGATTTAACATGGATTAAAGCAGAGCTGCTTTTGGAGGGAGAACCCCGCCTCACCCCGCCCCAACCCAGTATGGAGAAACAGAGCCCTGCCCATTGTCTCTGTTACTCAGGCCTAGTCCCTCCATCCACATTATTACACCGTATACATCTTTATCCCCCAGATAGTGAAATAAAACTCATGGAAATACTTTGCATGTGAGAAACAGAGGCCAAAACATCTATTACATTGTTACTGATCTTTCTTTCCCTTCAGTACCTTAACAAATAAAGATGCTATGATAGAAAGCACTATATCTTCTTCTTATTCCAGTATTATGACTTTTTGTTTATTGTCTTTTGCTTTTAAGTTAGGATGCTATACATGTGTTATATTTCTGTAGATGCTTATTTTAAGAATGCTGAGATCTAACAGAGAAACATTGTGGAATGCTATAGCTCACATCTGTGATTAGAATTTGACTCTTTATTTGATGGTATTTGAAATGAGGCCTCAGTGCAGGAAATGGGAGAAATGTCCACTGTAGGCATGTATTATATTTTATGGGAATGCTTTACTTTTTAACTGGAGCTGCAACTGTAAATGAACACTTAGAACAATGAACTTAAAAAAACAATTGAGGAGTGTGTCTCGAGTGTTCTATAATGGAACACTTGTTTTTGCTTCTGAGGCTTACAATAAAAGACTTTAGTGTTTAGAGCTATGTTTAGTAATATGCAACTCAGAGTTGTTTGATGAAAAGACGGTCTATGGCTTGCAAATGGCACCCTGAATAAAGTTTCTTGAAGCAATTCCTTCACTTGCCCTTGACCTTCAAACCACAATAAACTCTCCTTTATGTGTCAGCATCTTGTGCTAGACTTTGGGGCTGTGCATATTAGTTAATTTGGCATCCCTGCATGTTCACCCCCGCCGCAAAGATCTAGCCCATGAAAACATGGAAAAGTTATGGTGTTCATGATGACTAGGTCAACACTCACCATTAGCAAGGTTACATGTATCAAAGCCCTTTAGCTGGTGGTGGATGTGGGATAAGGACCTCTTCAGCAAGTATCCTTTTTTGAGTGTTTTTCATGTGCAGGTTTCTTTACTCAGTACAGCATCTCAGCTTATTTACTATCAAAAAGAGAATTTGTTGTCAGGGACCATGAAGCCGTACCCATTCCAAGTGGAATCTCTGAATCAAAGGACTTGCCTGGTGTGACTTTGTAAATTTTGTCTTAACTGAGCAGGAACCAACTACTTTTTTTTTTAACAATCAAAAACATAAAAATACTGGCTAACATGAAATGTAACACAGTGGGTTTGGTTATTGAATATCCACAGTGAACTCTCCACATTTTGATCAGACAATTGCTTTCAAAACTTGGACCATCTTTTAGCCTGCCTTGAGAACCCCATGAACAGTATGAAAAGGCAAAATGATAGGATACTGAAAGAGGAATTCCCCAGGTCAGTAGTTGCCCAATATGCTACTGGAGATCAGTGGAGAAATAACTTCAGAAAGCATGAAGGGATGGAGCCAAAGCAAAAACAATACCCAGTTGTGGATGTGACTGGTGATAGGAGCAAGGTCTGATGCTGTAAAGAGCAATATATTGCATAGGAACCTGGAATGTCAGGTCCATGAATCAAGGCAAATTGAAAGTGGTCAAACAGAGATGGCAAGAGTGAACGTTGACATTCTAGGAATTAGTGAACTAAAATGGACTGGAATGGGTGAATTTAACTCAGATGACCATTATATCTACTACTGTGGGCAGGAATCCCTCAGAAGAAATGGAGTGGCCATCGTGGTCAACAAAAGAGTTCAAAATGCAGTACTTGGATGCAATCTCAAAAATGACAGAATGATCTCTGTTCGTTTCCAAGGCAAACCATTCAGTATCACAGTAATCCAAGTCTGTGCCCCAACCAGTAACGCTGAAGAAGCTGAAGTTGAACAGTTCTATGAAGACCTACAAGATGTTTTAGAACTAACACCCAAAAAAAGATGTCCTTTTCATTATAGGGGACTGGAATGCAAAAGTAGGAAGTCAAGAAATATACCTGGAGTAACAGGCAAATCTGGTCTAGGAATACGGAATGAAGCAGGGCAAAGACTAATAGAGTTTTGCCAAGAAAATGTGCTGGTCATTGCAAACACCCTCTTCCAACAACACAAGAGAAGACTCTACACATGGACATCACCAAATGGTCAACACTGAAATCAGATTGATTATATTCTTTGCAGCCAAAGATGGAGAAGCTCTATACAGTCAACAAAAACAAGACCAGGAGCTGACTGTGGCTCAGATCATAAACTCCTTATTGGCAAATTCAGACTGAAATTGAAGAAAGTAGGGAAAACCACTACACCATTCAGGTATGACCTAAATCAAATCCCTTATGATTATACAGTGGAAGTGAGAAATAGATTTAAGGTACTAGATCTGATAGATAGAGTGCCTGATGAACTATGGACTGAGGTTCGTGACATTGTACAGGAGACAGGGATCAAGACCATCCCCATGGAAAAGAAATGCAAAAAAGCAAAATGGCTGTCTGGGGAGGCCTTACAAATAGCTGTGAAAAGAAGAGAAGCGAAAAGCAAAGGAGAAAAGGAAAGATATAAGCATCTGAATGCAGAGTTCCAAAGAATAGCAAGAAGAGATAAGAAAGCCTTCCTCGGCGGTCAGTGCAAAGAAATAGAGGAAAACAACAGAATGGGAAAGACTAGAGATCTCTTCAAGAAAATTAGAAATACCAAGGGAACATTTCATGGAAAGATGGGCTCGATAAAGGACAGAAATAGTATGGACCTAACAGAAGCAGAAGATATTAAGAAGAGGTGGCAAGAATACACAAAACTGTACAAAAAAGATCTTCACGACCCAGATAATCACAATGGTGTGATCACTCACCTAGAGCCAGATATCCTGGAATGTGAAGTCAAGTGGGCCTTAGAAAGCATCACTACGAACAAAGCTAGTGGAGGTGATGGAATTACAGTT
>NW_011495032.1:14058332-14062800 GCF_000754665.1 Bison bison bison
CACTCATCTCACATGCTAGTAATGTAATGCTCAAAATTCTCCAAGCCAGGCTTCAGCAATATGTGAACCATGAACTTCCAGATGTTCAAGCTGGTTTTAGAAAAGGCAGAGGAACCAGAGACCAAATTGCTAACATGTGCTGGATCATGGAAAAAGCAAGAGAGTTCCAGAAAAACATCTATTTCTGCTTTATTGACTATGCCAAAGCCTTTGACTGTGTGGATCACAATCAACTGTGGAAAATTCTGAAAGAGATGGGAATACCAGACCACCTGACCTGCCTCTTGAGAAATCTGTATGCAGGTCAGGAAGCAACAGTTAGAACTAGACATGGAACAACAGACTGGTTGAAAATAGGAAAAGGAGTATGTCAAGGCTGTATATTGTCACCGTGCTTATTTAACTTATATGCAGAGTACATCATGAGAAACGCTGGGCTGGAAGAAGCACAAGCTGGAATCAAGATTGCTGGGAGAAATATCAATAACCTCAGATATGTAGATGACACCACCCTTATGGCAGAAAGTGAAGAGGAACTAAAAAGCCTCCTGATGAAGGTGAAAGAGGAGAGTGAAAAAGTTGGCTAAAAACTCAGCCTTCAGAAAGCGAAGATCATGGCATCTGGTCCCATCACATCATGGGAAATAGATGGGGAAACAGTGGAAAGAGTGTCAGACTTTATTTCTTTTGGGCTCCAAAATCACTGCAGATGGTGACTGCAGCCATGAAATTAAAAGACACTTACTCCTTGGAAGAAAAGTTATGACCAACCTAGATAGCATATTTAAAAGCAGAGACGTTACTTTGCCAACGAATGTCCATCTAGTCAAGGCTATGGTTTTCCAGTGGTCATGTATGGATGTGAGAGTTGGACTGTGAAGAAAGCTGAGTGCTGAAGAATTGATGCTTTTGAACTGTGGTGTTGAAGAAGACTCTTGAGAGTCCCTTGGACTGCAAGGAGATCCAACCAGTCCATTCTGAAGGAGATCAGCCCTGGGATTTCTTTGGAAGGAATGATGCTAAAGCTGAAACTCCAGTTTTTGGCCACCTCATGTGAAGAGTTGACTCATTAGAAAAGACTCTGATGCTGGGAGGGATTGGGGGCAGGAGGCGAGGGGGACGACAGAGGATGAGATGGCTGGATGGCATCACTGACTCGGTGGATGTGAGTCTGAGTGAACTCCGGGAGTTGGTGATGGGCAGGGAGGCCTGGTGTGCATGCGACTGAACTGAACTGAACTGAATTATGTGAGCTTATTATTCTGATCTTCTTGTCTCTGTTTAACTTAATGAAGTTGTGAAAGCTTCTGGGGTTTTGATGCCTGGCCTCTCATCTAAAGAGCCATTTCCATTCACCACATCATTGCATATCACACTGCAGTCCCTACTGGCTGCAGTATGGCCCACGGATCCCTCAGGGTAGGGTGGGAGGGTATTGGTAGAAAAGCAGAATTTCATGCCCATCCCTGGACTCAGTGAACTGAAATGTGCACTTGAACAAGATCCTCAGGCGATTGGTTTACACATTAAAGTTTGAGGTATGCTTCTGGGCTTCACAGCATCAAACAGGGATCCCCTCTGCTTCTATGACTTACATTTATCCCACTTAATTCTGTTACCAAGGCCCAGATTAATCTGCTCCTATCTTATGCACAAGCTTGATGAAACAGTCCTCTTACCTTTTGACACTGAAAGTCCTTTGTCAGACAGCAGCATTCTGTGCCTGGGGCAGTGTCATCCCCAAGGTTCTTCCGTGCTCTCATTGGAAAGGGTGTCCTGTGGAAGATTATGGCTCCCTGAAGCAGCTAAGCTTGGAACTAACTTGATTTTGCCTTTTGGGCTGTTTTTGTTTTGGTTTTGTTTGTTTCGCTTAGGTCTGATGGACATAAACTAATGAAACTATGTGGTATTTTTAGTCTATTGGAAATGATGTTAGTTTCCAAATTTCTTACTCTTTCTGTATTTCAGAGTTATATATTTAATCACATTTAAATAGCTTTTATTTCAAAGTTAATTAAACAGTTTAAAGTTTCTCATGTTTTTTTTCCACCTGGAAACCTCATCAGTTGAGTTTCATAAAACCTTTGGTAATGTTAAGTAGTTATCTCTAAAATAACCTTGTTCGTTGGTAGTAATGGAAGAAGAACACAGAAGCCCTGCTTGCTAGCCATTCAACTGACTACTATCAAAGCAGTTAAAAGGTGTTGAATTAGACAAGATTGTTTACAGTAGTACTTGGAAAAAATTTCCACGAATCATAGGAATGATTCTTTCTATGAACTTATAAGAGGACATGGGAGCTTTGGCAGCTTATTAAAACTTGTGTTTAGTTTCTATGGAAATTTTCTGGACAGAACTGTCATTGCTGCAAGTAGCATTTCTAGAAATTTATAGATGTCATGTATTTGTTTTAGTTTTTGGCTTGAAATTATTTTTCTGTCGCTTGACCACACATCTGTTTCTTTCCTACCAGCATTTGGAAATGCCAAGACTGTAAGGAATGACAACTCCTCTAGATTTGTAAGTATTTGTATAAGCATAAGTGTTAACACTAATATTTAGTTCATGTGTGTTTAAACAACCAGTAGATGTTTAATATGTCTTAATACCCACATTTAAAAAAATAAGAAACACTGTATTGAGACAGGCCAAAAGTTCTATAAGGACTATTTTCATGCTTTCTGGAATTTTCCTTTCAAATTCTTCATGGAGTGACAGGCTGTTTATTTTTCCCCACGTTTTCTTATCATCTATCATAAAATTCTATGAGCAATTTAAATAGGGCTGTTTAGAATCTTTACTAATGTGAGTTTTGATATTTAAAAATCATAATTAAGACTTAGAAATTAAGTAGAAAGGAGGATAGACTAGGTGTCAAGTTTGTATACTGTACAGCTCTCAACCTTTCTTCAGTGGGGCCAGAAAGGATGGACATGTATTCTAAAACCTTATAGAGGTAAAAATCAATTAGTGTGGCAACCTGTAGGGGATGAGAGGAGTACCGAATAGTGACAGCTGAAGCTGACTGAATCCTTTCCAGCCTCATCTCCATTTCTCTCCAGTGTGCACTCTGCACATCAGCCCCTGGGATCTCTCCAGCTGGGCTGCCTTCTCTCCCACCTCTGGTCTTTACGGAGGCACACACTGCCTGGAGGCAGCTGGGGGAAATATGATGAGTATCATGGTTGCATTTTGAAATGGATGGCTTTTTTCCTATAGTTAGTTCTATACATTTGATAAAGCTGTGTTCTCATATACATTGCTTCGGACCATTATTGATGATCTTCTGTGCCTCCCTGCCAGAGATTCTTCCTGTACCCCACACCTCCTCCCCAACCCTCACCCCTAGCTTCTTTTAGTCCCCTTTTACTTTTTTCTTATTAGAATTGTCCCATGCTTAAGGTACGAGAATGACCTCAGGTAGAGATAGTTTTGATAGCTTGGAAAGTGAAAGACTAAGGTTCCTAATTCCAAGGCAATGAATTTTTTCCATTGGATTACCCCCTTAAGTTGTTAAAACTGATTTAAGCCATGCCTTTTCCTGTTGTGGTAACATGGCTAATCTCATTACATAAATAGAATTAGACACAAAGTGTGGGCAGATAGGAGTAATTCCAAAGATCAAGCTTCTATATAGGTTAGAGATTTTGTTTTTGCTGTTGGCAAATGTACATACATTTTAAAAATTTGCGAATATATTTAGTCTATAGACCATAAAAATGCAGAGAAATATATTGCTTAAAGAGTCATTAGTACTTAGAGATATTGGAAAATCTAGCAAAAGGCTCGGCAAGTAATTCAGCTTGTTGAATAACTTCAGAGAAATGCTATCATAACACGGTTATTAGGATATGAGATTAATACTTGATTATAAGCTAAATCATTTCATGCCCAGTTTTTAGTAATTTCTCTGCTTTGTGCCCTGTGACTTTGCCAGTAATAAATAGAGTCTGTGTTATAATACTATAGTAGGACTCTTATATGTTTAAAATTACTGCTGTAAATATAACAGGGGTTTATGACTCCAGGGAAATTAACCTTTCCTTCAACTATGCTTGACTGATTATCCTGGAATAAATTTCTTGATCTCTTTGCTGAGAAATCTGGTAGACCCTTCATCTCACTCTAGCTGACAGTGTCGACCAATGTTCCCATGATATATCTCATAGTGACCCCCACCACAGCACTCACTTTAATTTGACATATTGAGCTTATGTTAAGACTTAGTGTTTTTTTTTTTTTTTTGGAGGGGGGGATAGGGTAAGGCTTTGAAAATCACTTCTTGACCAAAAAACTTTGGAAGGGGATTTTGTTGAGCATCTGCTGTGTACCCTGAGCTGAGTGAGGCTCTGGAGAGCGTGGGAGAAAGCGTTATAGGGTCAGGAAGATCTCATCACCATGCCTCTCATTCAGTAAGAATAGAAACACACACACAGTTTATTCATTTGTTTGAAAACTCTGTTTTTTT
>NW_011495032.1:14062900-14163977 GCF_000754665.1 Bison bison bison
CTGTTTTTTTTTTTTTTTTTTTTTAAACATAGTTAAGCTTAGGTCTCCCTGCATGTCCTCTTGCAGCCTGCAGTCCTTTCCCCACTAGCAGCCTGAGTGATCTTTGCAAACTGCCATCCCCTGCCAGTGACAGCCTCTGTGGTCCCCTTGTACCTGGAAAACAGCCTGGGCTCCTTCAATCCTCCTAGGGCAAGCTAGGCTGCCCAACCGACCCTTACTGGGCTCCCCAGGCCTCAGCCACACAGGCCTTTGTGATGGTCAGGCATGTCCGAGTGCTTCCCGGCCTTGGGCCTTTCTGTTGCTGGTCCTTTTGGCCAATGCGCTCTGTCCCCAGTTCTCTGTATGATTGGCATCTCGTATTGTGTAGGTCTTATCTCAGATGTCACTTCCATGATGCCTTTTGTAGCCTCTGTGACTTCACCCTGTTTTCATTTTTGAAGGTATTCATCGGGCTCTGGAGTTAACTCTGCTCTCTTCTCCCATTTCCATCCTCATTGGCCTTGGAGAGTAGGAGCCGAGGAAATGAGCTCTTCAGCCCCTTGTTCACTAAAGTGGCCCTAGGAGCTTGAATAAGCTGGTGCCATAGTGGACTCTGGAGACATTTATTTGTTGATAAATGGATACCTATTTTGAAAAAGCTTAGAGCCTAGTCAGGAAAATGGACATGTCTGAAAAGAATTACAACACAGAAACTAGTAAGTTCCCCATGACAAGTACAGATGAAGAGTTAGGGAAGCTCAGACTCAAGAAGCTGGAGGAGTCCGGGGCAGGGACAGTCCTGAGCAGGTCCACAGGATTTAAAGAAGCCAAAATCAAGTGGTGAGCCCAAGGAACTGGCACTACAGATTGAGGAACTGAGGGGGAGAAGCCAGTGTGGACCTGCATTTGCCAGAGTTTGTGGCCAGGCCAGAGGTTCTGTGAATGGAGCCGTGGACCAGAGCACTGGGAAGATGGGTCTGGGCCCCAGCTGGAGGGCTTGGAGAAGCAGGGTCAGGGTCTCAGACTTGGTTTTGTAGTCTGCGGGAAGCCCCTGGTTATTTGTCAGTGGTCTGGTGGCAGGATCAGAACCACGCCTTGGGGATGTTGTCAGCATGGGCATCCGTTGGGTTCTCAGTGCTGTCCTGGAGTTGAGCCCTGGTCAGTTTCCATTTCCCTTCTCCACAGGGTTTACTCACTTCAAACCTCCTATTCTTTATTCTCAGCTGATGGTATTATGCCTGCTTCACAGAATCATCTTCAAAGCTTGCAGACTCACTTAACCCCACTCCTTGACACCTCCCTATCCCCATGTCAGTTCACATACACTCCTGTCTCTCACTCGTCCCTCCTCCTGTGTTCCAGCTCTGTCACCTCCTATGCCCAGGGACCACCTGCCATCAAAGTCATCCTGTCTCCTCTGGTCAACCTCTGACTCTCTTGTGAAGTTACTGTTTCTCCCTCCTTCATAGCTGCTTTGGCTCTGGGGTCCCCATGTCTCCTGCAGAGCACTGCTCTTGATTGCCTGGATCTCAACCTGGACTTTGGAATTCTTGACCCCAACCTTCCTTACCTTCTGCGTCTAACTGCAACCTGTCATCATGACTCCCTTCGTAGCTCTCAACTCCGTTTAGTTTCCTCCTTTGCCACTCCAGCGACAAACTACCATTTCTCTCCATGTGCTGTCCCCTCTGCCACCTAGATCCTTTGCAGTCCATTCTACACAGCCAGAGTGATCTTAGAAAGAGGCAAGTCTGATCACTGCATCCTTGTTGAGGAACCTTGAATGACAAGACTTTTGTGTCAGGAGAAAATGTTGGTGTCATGATGTTGTGGCTTCCTTTAGTATCCTCATGGGTGCCAGTCCTTAAGCCTGCTCTTCCCTGACCCCTGAGCGCCTGCCTGCCTAACCTCTCCTGATACTTCGCCTTTAAGTCGGGGAAGATCTCCCACACTGCCCCGGTCCTCTGTTCTTTGTGCACAGCACCATGACCCATGTAGGTTGCAACCCTGTACATGGTTATGTCCTGTTTATGTCCCAGTTTCCCCCAGGCTGTAAGTTCCTTGAGGGCAGGAGCTATGCCTTGCTTTCCCTTGTGTCTACATTAGTATCTAGGAGATGCTTGATGGACATCTTCGTAATGAGTAAGTGAAGACTTAAAGAGGCCAGATGACCTATGACAGTGAAGAAGGCAGGAGAGCATTCACAATCTAATAAAAAGTCACAGATTGCATCATTGATTGTGTGCCATGGGATTGTGTTTCTTCTCCTTTACCATTATTTTGAAAAATAGAATTAAATTAATTCTCTGGGAGAATTACTTATAAACCATAGATCTGACTAAGGTAGAATATGAAACAAAACCAGACAACTTATTAGATCAACACACACTTTTCTAAACAAAAAACAGCTGTCAGTTATTCTGATATATTTGTTACTCTTTAACCAGATGATTCGAGATTCTTCTCTACAAATCATAGTATGAGAGACTCTACGTGTATTCCTGTGTGTTTGAGACTCCATCTATATAGTGTAATACGAGCATGAGTTATATGTTGCTGTATAATCTAGATCAAAAGCCAAAAAGAATAATAATGATCAGCCTTTGATTCTGAGGTGGTCACACCACATAATCGTGCATTTGATTTGAGTAGATGTAAAAACAGAACTTGAAGTGTTCCATTTTATCCACCATCCAGTATGTCTGAAATGTCTAGTCATGGCTTAAAACATACTTTGCCTATAAAACTGAAATAATTTATATTCCTAGCTAGTGCATATGCAAGAAATACTTATGTTTTCTGGTTTTCATTTTTGGATTGAATAAACATACCATTAAGAGCTTTGAAGCACATATCTGAAATGGAAAAGTCTTATGATGGCTGAGAAGATGTATTCCTAAATTAGCAATGAGATATGTTCAGTTTGAGCTAATGGAGTATTTAGTATTGGAAAAGACTCTGATGCTGGGAGGGATTGGGGGCAAGAGGAGAAGGGGATGACAGAGGATGAGATGGCTGGATGGCATCACTGACTCGATGGATGTGAGTCTCAGTGAACTCCGGGAGTTGGTGATGGACAGGGAGGCCTGGCGTACTGTGATTCATGGGGTCGCAAAGAGTCGGACACGACTGAGCGACTGATCTGATCTGATCTGATTTATGGAGGCATGTTGTTTTGCATCATGGTTACATAAACTATGTCCTTCTTAATTACATTTAAACCAATGCATAAAGGGCTTATTATGCTATGTTTTAAGATACAGACTGAATATTTTGAGGTGAACTTAACTCACAAATTCTTTCTTTTGCAGGGCAAATATATGGATATTGAATTTGATTTTAAAGGCGATCCACTGGGAGGAGTGATAAGTAACTGTGAGTATTTTAAAGAAGTTCAGAATAGTAAAATATATATTAATATGTAAATAGAATAGTTTAGATACTTGGGTCTTTAAGAAATAGCTATAAGGATACATTTCCTGTTCTTACAGTTAGATTTTAAACCTATGCATTTTAGATTGTTTTTATAGTATTTAATTTCCAAGTCTTTTTTAAAAGATCAGAGTCTTTGCCTTTGAGAAATTTTTTAGAAATCTGCTAAAGAAATAAATATTAGCCCAACTGTATTTTATATTCTGTAGCCAATCCAGTAATAAAAAAGATTCTTCAACAGTTGTTTTCTTTAACAAAATTATGGTTAAAAAAAACAAATAATAATTGATTTTAATAACTTTTTTTTTTAATTTTATTTTATTTTTTAACTTTACATAATTGTATTAGTTTTGCCAAATATCAAAATGAATCCGCCACAGGTATACATGTGTTCCCCATCCTGAACCCTCCTCCCTCCTCCCTCCCCATACCATCCCTCTGGGTCGTCCCAGTGCACTAGCCCCAAGCATCCAGTCTCATGCATCGAACCTGGACTGGCAACTCGTTTCTTACATGATATTTTACATGTTTCAATGTCATTCTCCCAAATCTTCCCACCCTCTCCCTCTCCCACAGAGTCCATAAGACTGTTCTATACATCAGTGTCTCTTTTGATTTTAATAACTTTTTGAGATAACATTTATCTGATAGGATGAGAAAAACCTGTTCTTCAGGTTTTAAGAAATTTTGTCTTTAAGTGTATTTAGATAATTGAAATGTGATACACCTGTTAGGTAGAAACAGATTTATTTAGTTTTCTTTAGTCATGATTTGTGATTGTAGTGAAACATTCTCTGTCAAAGGTGAAAAAAGGAACAAAATTAGGTCAGGTCTACTCAACAGTCCCAGGCGCAGAGTTTTCTCGGGGGCACAGTGGTCAGTACCTGTTGTCAATGAGGCCCCTTCATCCACGCTTTGGAACTATCCTGATGTCTCTGCTCCTGTTGATTTCATCTGATTCGTTTGGGATGTGTAAGATGACAACTCAGGGTTTGTGCCCATCCAGTGGGAGCCACAGCCTAGCTACCCTCTTGTTTTTTTGAGGGCCACACTGCCGATCCACCCCACCTCCCCACCTTCCCCTGGCTCCTCTCTGCCCTAAGATGCTATTAGGATTGTTAGAATGAAAGCAGTCTAAGCCTGTACTAGACAAAAAGCAAATTGGCTCAGATATCTGAAGCACTGCTTTTTGTTATAGTAGTGGCATTCTTTCTCCAAATAAAATTTTACTCCAAATATCAAACAGATAAAACAAGGCCTGATCTGGTTAAAGAGGAAATGAGTTGCCAGAACCCCTAGACCCCCGGGTGGCCCCTGAGATCTTCCTGACAAACTCTAGAACCAGAGGAATGCCATTTGATTCCAAAATGAGTGTTTTTAGAATTTGGGCACACCGTGCAGCTGAATTTTTTAAAAACCACAACTCATGGAGTAAACTTCTAGGGCTAGAGTTTCTTCATCTTGGAAACAATAGAACTGACTTGGATGAATTCCATGGTTCTTCCCATTTCTACCATTTGTAGTTTTTAAATAATTTAATTTTTTAATTTAGTTTGTGTACCATCCATTGGGATTATCCATATTTGCAAAAATGTATTGTTACTGGGGAAACATCTTGAAGAGGAAGTTTTAATCTGAAGTGAAATTGGCTAGGGTGGTGCAACTTATGTTAAATGATTTTAAATGTCAAATAAGGATGCAGAAGTACTCATGCAAACCATTTATGATGCCACCAAAAGCAAATGATTATAACCCTGCCAAGTTTGTCAGGCAAGCTTCCTTCACAGTATATGCCAATTGGTGAGAGCTGTACAGGAAAAGGTAGCCTCAATTTTAAGACCACCTTTTTAAGAAATGATTAACTTTTATTCTGAAAGATAGTTATAACACATTTACAGCACTTGTATTTTATAAGAGAAATTAGCTCTAGTTATTAATTGAATAGCACATTATTTTTAAAATGAGAATAAATGAACTGTCTTTATTATAGAACATTCTGAGATGACTGAACCTATGTTACTCTTGAGGACTCTAGGAAAATATTTAAGGATGACTTAGATTGCAAGTATTAGAAAATCACTTGGATTTTACATTTTGAAGTTTCAAATTTCAAACAGAAATGTCTTCCTGTCCCTAGTCCTTGCAGTATCCATGGAGAATAAATAGTAAACACTCAGTTCATTTCCAGTGAAGATTAATATATCATCATGAATGGATTTCAAATGGTCTCTGTTACCATTTGTTCCCACAATGAAATAATATTGAAAGTTGTGGTAGTGGGAACACCCTGGTATTTTAGAGTATCCTTTGGTTTGAAAAGGAGAGGGAAACATTAGTGGTGAGAGCAGGAAATTTCACCCAGTATAGACAGAGGACTGACTCATAGGTGGCCACAGGGAACTGCTGCCTGCTGTCTTAAGGGAGTATAAAGCCATGGGTAAACCCACTCTTGTTCTCACCAAGCTGCCAAAAGTTAGCTTCTTGTACCCAGAAAAGAAGACAAGATCTGCCATTTTGTTCAGTTCAGTTTAGTCGCTTAGTCGTGTCTGAGTCTTTCGACTCCATGGACCACAGCACGCCAGGCCTCCCTGTCCATCACCAACTCCTGGAGTTCACCCAAACTCATGTCCATTGAGTCGGTGATGCCATCCAACCATCTCATCCTCTGTCGTCCCCTTTTCCTCCTGCCTTCAATCTTACCCAGCATCAGGGTCTTTTCAAATGAGTCAGCTCTTCAAGTGAGGTGGCCAAAGTATTGGGAGTTTCAGCTTCAACATCAGCCCTTCCAGTGAATATTCAGGACTGATATCCTTTAGGATTGACTGGTTGGATCTCCTTGCAGTCCAAGGGATTCTCAAGAGTCCTCTCCAACACTACAGTTCAAAAGCATAAATTCTTCAGCACTCAGCTTTCTTTATAGTCCAACTCTCACATCCATACATGACTACTGGAAACAATAGCCTTGACTAGTTGGACCTTTGTTGGCAAAGTAATGTCTCTGCTTTTTAATATGCTGTCTAGGTTGGTCATAGCTTTTCTTGCAAGGAGTAAGCACCTTTTAATTTCATGGCTGTGCTCACCATCTGCAGTGATTTTAGAGCCCAAAAAAGTAAAGTCAGCCACTGTTTCCAGTGTTTCCCCATCTATTTGCCATGAAGTGATGGGACCAGATGCCATGATCTTAGTTAAAAGAAGACAAGATTTGCCATTTTGTACGAAGTCTATATTGCTTGTTTTGTTAGCGGCCAGCTAGTAAAAGTGTAAGACGCTTTGGGTTAATTATTACCTTGAAAAAGTCATAGGATCACTTGAGCCCATTGTGTACCCAGGAAGTGGGGGGAAAAAGCCCAATAACTTACTCTATCTTTCTAAGAGAGGTGTGCTGTAAAACTTGTCTTCATCTCATTTGAAAGCTATGTGTTTCTGAGATTAGTGTCATTAGGAGAGAGGTGTTACAAAAAGAGAAAATGGCAAACATTTACTTAAGTAGAGAAGATAAAATATGGATGCATATCCAGATTTTTGGCTGATGTGAAGTACTGTTTCTACTATTTGTTAATGCTTATTGATCTCATAAAATTTATACATTTACATTCGAGGATTTTGAACCTAATGTTATGAACTTAAAATGTTTGGAAACCTGTTGCTTTTATTAATACTATAGATACTTGTTTATAGTTATGGCAGTAAAAGGCAATTCAGACTGTGCAGAAAATATGGTACAAGTCTCAAGGGATTTTATTTCCTAAAAAGCATACAGATGTATTGGGTTGGTCGAAAAGTTCATTTGGGCTCTTCCATATGATCTTACAGGAAAACCTGAACAAACTTTTTGGTAATCCAATACTAAGAAGAAGCCTCAAGATTTCAAGTGTGCATATATACCTGAGGGAACTGTAAGGACAGGAGACAAAATTGTCCTGTTCACAGTAACGTATCAGGAGCCTAGGGTGATATCTGGCATACCGTAGGTGCTCAGTAAATGCTGGAGACAAGGATGGAATTGGTTAAATATAGGTAGGCTCTGTGTTTTCCTGCTTTATTATTTGGGTCATATCCATGATCTTACGTATGCAGCTCTCAGTGATTTATCATGTGTGTGCCAATGTCTAAACAAAAAGACAAATTACTTAATTCTCTGTGCCTTCATTTCTTTATCTTTGAAATGAGGGTAATAGTGCTGATGTCATAGAATTGTGATGAGTTGTGAATAATTTGTTAACATCCAAAGCGCTTGTAACAGGGCCTGGCATGTAGTAAGCACTCAGTAAACGTTAGCTTCTTTTCATTGTACTTATTTGTTGATGGTCTCTAGCTCCCAGACCAATATATACCCTATAATAACAGAGACTTAGTTTGTATGGTTGCTGAATGACAGTAACTAAAATAGTGTCTGATGTCTATTATATAATTGTTGAATTAACTACATGTAAGTACCTAGTGTGCAACAAGTACAATTCGACACAGAGAAATTTATTGAATAATAAAGCTGCTTCTTCATTGGATAATTTTATCTGAAAATTCTATGCTAATCATTTAAAAATACTTTATCTAAATCCCAGAAAGGCTAACAGAGTTGTTGGCAATCAAACTTCTCTGTTGCTGATGTCTGTTCAGCTTGAAAAAAGTAACACAATCCTGTGATTATGAACGAAAGCAAATGTTGAAGTTGGTGTGTGGTCCAGTTATGATTACTGCCCAGTAAACCACCCCAGGCTTAGTGGAGTAAAACAACACCCTGTCATATGCTCTTGGATTCTGTGGGTCAAGAATTCAGATGGAGTCAGCAGAGCTGGCTTGTCACTACAGCATATGGAGCTTCAGCTGCATGGACTTCCCCAGTGTTGGGGAAGACTTACACAAATGGTGGGGGTCATAGTCCTCTGGGGTCTTTGTCATTCACATGTCAGGCTTCTGTGCTGGGATCATTCAAGGACTGGGCTCAGCTAGACACGTAGAGGGCCATCTACGTGTGGGCATGGGTGGTTTGGGCTTCTCACAGCAGGCCGGCTAGGTTCTGAGAGGGAGTGCCCCAAAAGGGAACATACTGACATACTGAAAGAACCAGGAAGAAGCCCGAGGAACCTGGGAAATCGTACAGTGTTACTTTGACACTCTTCAGTCCATGTAGGCACAAGTTTGCTCACTTTCAGTGCTGGGGGATGTGGACTGCACCTCTCAGTGGGAAGAGTGTGGAAAGAATCGGTGACCATTTTATTTTAAAAAGCCTAAACCCAATGGATTGTTTACAGAAATGGCCACAACAGTGTTTCAGCTTGGATCCACCCTCTGCAGTAGTCCCTTCTCTCATGACATAAGGCTTGGCTGTGAGATTTGTTTTGGTCAGTGGAACAACTCACAAATATGGTGCACTGACAAACTTGAAAATTGGTTCTGTGCTGGGACTTGTCCTCTCTTGCTTCTCTGGGGAACTGTCTCATCACCTTCATGTGTATGAACCTGGGTGAGTCAGCTGGATGATGAGAGACGCATGGAATGAACCAGCAGACGTATGAGTTGAGAGCATCTTAGGTCAGCCAGCTGCCAGCCAACCTGGGTTAGATCAGAAGAACTACAAAGCTAACTCTCAGACTCATGAGTTAATAAATGATATTGGTCTAAGCTGGTAGGTTTTGGGACCTTTGCTATGCAGTGGAAAGTAAATAACTAAGACAGAAGTCTAATAAGTAATGTGCTTTCCCCACACAGTTTGGAAACGCATGAGAAATAGGCATAGGAATCAAGCTGGAGAGAAGGCAGCTTTATTACTGTAGAGGCAAGGTTGAAGAAAGTGGTTTGGTTTATCACCAAGAGGGGTGCTAGTAGTCCTCTGGCAGGTGGGCAGGTATTGACCACACTGAGCAGCCCCTGGGGAGTGGAGCGGAATGTGCACAGTGTGGGGAACCAGAGGACTGAGCTGTACACACATGCCCATTTCTTCTCCAAACTTCGCTGCTCAGAGGTGTATTTCCTCCTGCCAAGCGGAGGAGTGAGTCAGGGTCTCCTGGGCTGGGGAGTTAATTGCAGAAAATCCTTCCACATGGACTCAGAAAGCAGGAATAAATGCCCACCTTACTTACTAGAAAGATGAGGGGGATGGGTAGAAGGAATTGCTTTGAATTCCTTTTCTTTTACATTTCTTTTGAATTTTTGATGCAATTAATTTATGTGCTATCTCATGGCTTGCTGTTTAGTCCATATGTATGGCGCACTCATGCCATTTTGTAGCATATGGAATATAATTTTACTCTTTTTAAGTTGTTTGAGGTTTATAGCTTTTTTTCTTCCTTTTACATTATACCTTTGGCTTAATTGATGATGAGTGGGTGACTGGGAGCAGAACTGCTTGTTACAACACTTCCTAAAGGAAACTTGAATCTGCTTTGTTTTTGGTGGGTGGGTGGGTGGGGTGGTGTGTGTGTGTGTGTGTGTGTCTGTGTGTGTCTGTGTGTGTCTGTGTGTGTGTGTTATGTATTGAGGTGGAATTGGGGACTTTCCTGTACATGAATCAGTTCTCAACAGCTAGTGACTATTCAAGGTCTGTTTTTATAAATAAATAGGGTCTGTTTGTAATCTGTCTTCTTTAGAGTCAAAATTCATCAAAATTTGATGTACTGAGGCAGTACATCACCTAGTTTATAATTCAAGGCTGGGCTTTTTTAGCACTTTGACATTTAATACCCCTCCAGAAGACAGAAATAATCCACCATTGGTTGTGAAGTATCTGTAGCAATAAAGCTGAAATTTCAGAGAGCAATTCTGTTCCTCTGTAATGGATGGCTTTATATAAAAGTAGATGCTTTGTCTCATTTTTACTTTGGTATTATTTCTTATATAAAAATATGTTTACCATGAAAAGAAAAGACTGCATGTTTATCATGAAATAAGACTACATACAATACTATAGAAGAAATCAGATGTTCACATATGTCTAAATTAACCTCAGATTAAGAAATGAATTGGGATTTATTAGAATAGTGTGTATAATAATAAGATATTGTGGACTAGATATTTCATTAATTTTATTTCAGGGTTGGGCATCAAATTTTAGATTCCAATACATAGACACATGAGTAATTTTTCAGTTATTAGATAAATTTTAAATTTGTATTAGAAAAAAATCCGTGGTAAAAATGCATAAGTGCTATATATATGGAACCAGATTCTAGCAAAAAACCCATAGTTAATCAGGTAGATAATAAGGCACATTTTCTTAGGGTTTCAAACCCCAAATTGGTTTTTCATGTGTAGACACTGAGAGCCCTTTCACAACTTTTAATGCAACATGTCCAGCTATCTTTGGTACTGATTTATCACTTTAGGATTCTGACTTTTGAGTTAGAACTTTAAGCTGATTTCTTAAAAATGAAAATGCTGCGTGGAGGTGGAGATATGGGAAAAAACTATCATACCAGGTGTTTGAGGGCTTGCAAAGTCTGGGACATGTAGCCACACAGAGGTCTGTGTGAGACCCGGGCTGAAAGAGAGCCCTGGAGTGAGCACCCATGTCTGCTTTCTTTTAGTATAATACATGGGCACAGGGAGTGATTTGTAAGAAGATATTTGCCTCATCTTTTTTACTTTAAAGCTTGTCTTTAGTGAAACTTCCTAATTGTCAATCTTGAGGGTAATGTTTTATATTTCCAAAAATACACTGTAGAGTTGATTTTAGAATATATACCCCAATGTATGAACAAACATTTGTTCATAATCCAAGTTTTTCATTGAAATTACCATCAGTTATGCCCAGTAAATCACTGGTTATTTGACATTTTTTCTTCAGGGATGGTGATCCAAGGCAGCAGAGTCCATATGGAGATAAATGTTGTTACTTAGGTGGCAGGTCCTTAATTACTGCTAACTGTATCATTTCGCATTAGGGAAGGGACATAGATCCATTGGAAAAGCCGTGTGTGTGTGTGTGTGTGTGTGTGTTTGTGCACGTGTGTGCGTGCATGCACTTGCATTTGCTCTGTCGTGTCCGACTCTTTGTGACCATATGGTCTGTAGCCCACCATGCTTCTCTGCCCATGGAATTTTCCAGGCAAGAATAGTGGAGTGGGTTGCCATTTCCTATTCCAGGGGATCTTCCTGACCCAGGGATTGAACCTGTGTCTCTTGTGTCTCCTCCATTGGCAGGCAGATTCTTTACCACTGTGCCACCTGGGAAGTCCTCAGTGCCACTCACTTTTTTCTAGTGTGTATCTGTGGCGAGGAGCAGGGCTCATTGTCATTCCTGCCTTACAAGCAAAACAGGCAAAGCTGATTCTTCTATAAGCTTTAATCAAGATCTTGGACCATTTCTTTTTCTTTTCTGTCCAGGAAGAGAGATTATATGTCAAGTAAAGAAACTTTGATCCTGCTATCTAATCTTTTAACTGTTATACTCCAAGTAATGTGAAATTTTTTTCTTCTTTGAAACCACTACTTGTTCTTTTATTCCTTGGCTTATTAAAAGACTTTCTTTTTTAACAGGTGCAAACATGGACATTTTACTTCTTTCATTTCTTGTGCCTTAGGGAGGTTGTCTCAGTGCCAGGCACATGTATCAGCTATGAACTAGCAAGTAATTAGTCAAAACTAAGAAAGCCCCTCAATTGGTCTGGTGCTGTTAATAGTCAGGTGTCAGTGTCATGGTGGAGTCAGGGGGGAAGTTCTGATTCTAGAATTTCTTTGTCCCTTCCCATTGCTTTTCCCCTTTAGAATGTCTTCATAGGTTTCTTTCTTCCCTTTAAACTTAAATTTATATCAGATATCAAATGGGCTTCCCTAGTGGCTCAGACAGTAAAGAATCTGCCTGCAGAGCAGGAGACGTGAATTTGATCCCTGAGTTAGGAAGATTCCCTGGAGAAGGGATTGGCTACCCACTCCAGTATTCTTGCCTGGGAAATCCCATGGACAGAAGAGCCTGGTGGGCGATGGTCCATGGGATCGTAAAGAGTCAGACACAACTGAGTGATGAACACTTTAACTTATATCAAATTTAATATGAACTTAGATTTATGTCTTGAGGGAGGAATGCAGCTTCACTGGAATATATGGAATATATGGAGATTATTTTACTGTCTTCTCTATTAAATATCTGGTGTATCCTGTACTCCTTTTTATTAAGTCTTGTTAGCAGAGCTGCAGTCTTGTTAGCAGTGGTAGCAGAAGCATCTAAAACAAAAGAGGAGGCCATGGCAGTGTTTTGCTTTGCCTTAAGTCAGGGTCATACTTAAATAAATTTAAATGTTCAGGTGGCAAGTCCTTAGAGTGAATTGAATTTATTTGAGTAATTATTTGATATGGCTTCATGCTGTTAGGTTATGTTGGTGCACGCACATTTAAAAAATAGAATAGGGAATGGCTTTAAGCACTAGTAAATTATTTGGGAGCAAACATTTTCCTGATTACTTTTCTGCCTCGAAGCTTATAACTTAAAGAAAAGTCATAAAGAAATAAGCTCTGGGATAATCGACATAGCATTTTACGTGGTAAAACCCTTAACTGCTTTGTAGTAAAAGGCTCTCACTTTGTGATCAAGTTGTTTAGGTGAAGTCAAACATTTTTTGTGAAGAATAGTCTCAGCCTTTCCAAGTGTTTATGGATTTAGCGTTCTGTTTGAAAGAAAATTATAAAGCACATAAGCAGGATACCTTAGTCTCCTAAAGCTTTGCATTCTGGCTCTGTCGCTTAGTAACAATGTGTTGCCTCGTTTTCTCATCTACAATATGGGGCTTGTAAAATCAACTTCAGAGGAGGTATGATAATAAATGAAAAGTATTGAATGCGGAGCAAAAGGTCAGTGAAAGTTTCCTTGTACTTCCCCTCCTGCACTTTTTCTTTTAAACTCAGGTTGTATTATGTTTCAGATTTGAATGTGATAGTGATCACTGATTATATCAGGATGTGTGGTACAAGGAGTATACTGGCCAGCATTCCTTTCCACACTGCATAAGCGGATATCATTCATTAACTTGGTGACTCTTATCTGCTGAATCATACAACCATCACTGTTTCTAAGCTCCCCATTGTGTGTGAGCATGTGTTCAAATGTGCCAAACATGAGGCTGGCCGTGTTGCTGTTGCACAGCGTGTCCCTGTCACGGGCTCTGAAGTTGATTTCGTGTCTTGAAGTAAGTAGTACAGTTTGCTTGTGGAGTGTAACTGGGTGAGTGGCACTGAACAGTTGTTCGTCATCATCATTGAGGTGCCCCATGAGGCGAGGGCAGCATAGTGGGATTCTTGGTGCTATGGGGAGAGCCTGGGTTTTGCAGGCTTTCACAGGTGAAGGACACATGGTCATTCTGCCTTTCTCATCCCCACCTTCTGCTGTCTCTCTCAAGGGTGTTGGCAGCCCACCTTAGACAAAGCTGCTGCCCTTGGTTTGAGTGGTGAGAGTGATTGAGACAGCTGTAGGTGTGACAGTTGTAGGTCCAGAGGAAGAAGGTCTTCAGGGGTGTAGTCGGTGCTGGGCTCATCCCAGGTAATTCTGTCATATGGTGGGTGAGCAGTAAGTGAGCTTCATGAAAGGATGAAGTAAACTGGAGCATTTGTTTCTGTTTTTCATGTAGTTACTTTCTTCTAGGCTTGAGGAATTAAGATTAGTTAGTGTCTCAGTGCGGAGAAGGCAATGGCACCCCACTGCAGTACTCTTGCCTGGAAAATCCCATGGACGGAGCAGCCTGGTAGGCTGCAGTCCATTGGGTCGCTAAGAGTCGGACACTACTGAACGACTTCACTTCACTTTTCACTTTCATGCATTGGAGAAGGAAATGGCAACCCACTCCAGTGTTCTTGCCTGGAGAATCCCAGGGACAGGGGAGCCTGGTGGGCTGCCGTCTCTGGGGTCGCACGGAGTCGGACATGACTGAAGAGACTTAGCAGCAGCAGCAGTGTCTCAGTGAAGACTCTGCCCAGGCACTGAGTTCTTTCTTCTAAAACTATGCTGGTACTCTTAGGACCCCAGAGGAGCTTGGTCCATGATGAGTGCCATCATATACTTTTATCCTTACCTGTTTTGTTTATTCTGTCTGCTGCCTTGGATGTCAGTATTTATTGATTGAAATGTTCAGTCCTTAGACAGGAGGACTATTACACAATCCTTTTTTGAATTTTATCTCACTTGTGCTTTTCAGTTTCAGTTTTTTTTGGCTAAATATGAAGTCTTCAGTACTCTCCATCTGTGATTTGAGGGCATTTGCAGTTGTCCAAGTCAAGTAAGAGCTGAAGATGAAATCTCTGCAGCATCTTGTTCTTAATAATTTTTGTATTTACATGTTTTTGTTCTTTCTGTCAACTTTATGTATCCTCTTAACCTATCTCTTCATTCTTACAAATGGCCTCATGTATTTGGAGCACCCTAGGACGTCCCTGTTCATTGAATCTACACTTTTTAACTCTCCCTAAACTCCTCCTCTTGTGCTGGTAAGGTTTCCAGAAATACGAGTTAAGAAGTTCAGGGAAAAGTCCCTGTGAAATTGCACACTGTACTCTCCGTTACTAATTTTTTGGATAATGTTTAGATTTCAGTCTGATGGTAAATCGAATGTGTCTGTTCTCTAGAATTAGTGCTCAATAATGGGATCACTGATGCATAATTTTATAAGTAAATTTGGCCTTTGACCACAGAATCCAGACCCTCTTTTATATCGCTGGTCAGTGATAAACAGGACTCTAGGTAGGAATATTCTCTGCAGTTCTACTTTGCCACTCTCTGTTTCTGCCACAGTGGTGCCTTTCTGGTTGGCTTGCTGGTATTCATCCCTTCTTTTCTCCCTGTCTGCCTCCCTCCCTTCCTGAAAATTTGATAATGTGTCAATTACAGCATGAAAAAATTATCCAGCATCAATGAAAGTATACTGTCAGATAACACCAGATTCCATTAAATGAGAACCACCTTTCATTCTTTAAGACTTCAAGAGATCAAAGAGGTTTGCTTCTCTTATGCCAGGTAGCACTGGGGTCAGATGGCTTGATTTCAAATCTTTCTTAAGCACTTGAACTATCAGTTTTTTCATCTGTGAAGTTATACCTTACAAAATGATGAGGATTCAATGAAATAATGTCTATAAAGCACTTAGCGTAAAATATCAAAAATATTTAATTTGTTATCATTATAACTCTTCAGTGAATTCTTAACTGAATGGCTGCATTTCCTTACTTGGACTTGTAATACTACATATTGAAGAACCTAATGTCATCAGGTTGCACTAGTGGTAAAGAACCCTCCTGCTGATTCAGGAGATGCAGGAAACTGGGTTTGATCCCTGGATGGAAAGATCCTCTGGAGGGGATCTTTGGCATTCATGGCTAGAGAATCCCATGGACAGAGGAGCCTGGCAGGCTACAGTCCATAGGATTGCAAGGAGTTGGACATGACTGAAGCAACTTAGCATGCATGCAGTGTCATCATATATAAAATCAAGAGAATATTATTATAAAAGCTGTGTTGTCTTTAATCAGCTTGTTGATTGTATTGTTGAACTTATTTTGCATATTCACTATTGTTCAACTGGAAGCTGGTTTGTTTAATTTAGTGGTTCTAGATAGAGTTGTGCTTCTTCCTGAAAGTAGAACTGAAAATGTAGCTTCTGTTATTACTTTATTAGTACAAAACAGAAAATGAAAAAGAAAGTTGAGGGGGAAGAGAAAGAAGCACAGTGTATATGAAAGTGAGATTAATGCTGTATTATGCTTTTGATTCTTTTTCTCTTTAGATCTTTTAGAGAAATCTCGAGTTGTTAAGCAGCCAAGAGGCGAAAGAAACTTCCATGTGTTTTATCAGCTGCTTTCTGGTGCCTCTGAAGAGCTTCTCAGTAAGTCCCTGTTTTTGTGTTTTAATTTAATTTTTACTGTTGCAGCATCCAAAGAAGAAGTGTCCCTTATGATTTTCCTCTTTTTCTCTTAAAATTTTTCCATGATTCCACTTGAAGGGAAGAACACGATGGGTTGGCTTCTACCGCCTTGCAGTCTTTGGTATCTGTCTCTGTAGTACCTCACCAGGTACTGGAACATGTCTCAGATGCGTTGCTAAAAGAGCTAAAAGTTGGGGGAAGGACTTATTATCAATACAAAAAAAATAAAATGGAAGACTATAATTTGTGTTACAGATGTGTTGCTAAAAGAGCTAAAAATTGGGGGAGAGGCTCATTATCTATTAAAAAAAAAACAAAATGGAAGAATATAATTAGTCCACTTGGAGAGAAGTTAGCAGGGAGCAGTAGATGAGTATAATCATATAAAAACATACTACTCAGTGACAATTTAAAAATAGTGGAAAAGACATTTGCAACTGATACAAGAGATAAAAATATGACCTTTAGATATTTTAGAGAACTATTATAAGTCCATCAGGAGAGTATCCAGTAGTCAGTAACTAAGTGATGAAAAGTTTTGAACAAATAGTTTAAACAAAAAGAGCTACGGAAAATCAACACACTTGGGGAAAAAATTACCCTCATACTCAGTTCAGTTCAGTCGCTCAGTCATGTCCGATGCTTTGCGATCCTGTGGACTGCAGCACGCCAGGCCTCCCTGTCTATCACCAACTCCCGAAGTTTACTCAAACTCAAGTCCATTGAGTTGGTGATGCCATCCAACCATCTCATCCTCTGTCATCCCCTTCTCCTCCCACCTTCAGCCTTTCCCAGCACCAGGGTCTTTTCCAATGAGTCAGTTCTTCATATCAGGTGGCCAAAGTATTGGAGTTTCAGCTTCAATATCAGTCCGTTCAATGACTGTTCAGGACTGATTTCCTTTAGGATGGACTGGTTGGATCTCCGTGCAGTCCAAGGGACTCTCAAGAGTCTTCTCCAACACCACAGTTCAAAAGCATCAATTCTTCGGCACTCAGCCATCTTCACAGTCCAACTCTCACATCCATACGTGATTACTAGAAAAACCATAGCCTTGACTAGTTGGACCTTTGTTGACAAAGTAATGTCTCTGCTTTTGAATATGCTATCTCGGTTGGTCATAACTTTTCTTCCAAGGAGCAAGCATCTTTTAATTTCATGGCTGCAATCACCATCTGTAGTGATTTTGGAGCCCAAAAAAATGAAGTCTGTCACTGTTTCCACTGTTTCCCCATCTATTTGCCATGAAGTGATGGGACCAGATGCCATGATCTTCGTTTTCTGAATGTTGAGTTTTAAGCCAACTTTTTCATTCTCCTTTTTTACTTTCATCAAGAGGTTCTTTAGTCCTTCTTCACTTTCTGCCATAAGGGTGGTGTCATCTGCATATCTGAGGTTATTGATATTTCTCCTGGCAATCTTGATTCCAGCTTGTGCTTCATCCAGCCTGGCATTTCTCATGATGTACTCTGCATATAAGTTAAATAGGCAGGATGACAGTATACAGCCCTGACATATTCCTTTCCTAATTTGGAACCTGTTGATCCATGTCCAGTTCTAACTGTTGCTTCCTGACCTGCATGCAGATTTCTCAGGAGGCAGGTCAGGTGGTCTGGTATTCTCATCTCTTGAAGAATTTTCCACAGTTTGTTGTGATCCCCACAGTCAAAGGCTTTGGCATAGTCAATAAAGCAGAAGTAGATGTTAATTATCAATAAATGTAAATTGAAGCAGCACTGAAGTAGCCCCTGCACATGTATTAGCTAAAGCTATTGAAGAGGATAAAGCTGGCAGAGTTGTCAGGACTGATCGATCTGTCTAGAGCTTCTGAGTATCACTTCAAAGTGAGGACTTTTTCCTGGGGGACTAGTTGGCAAAGCAGAAGAAGTCATAAAATGATCAGACTTTGCTGCCCAGGCATACCACTTTTTGGATTACATCCCAATGGAATCATTCAAAAGAATCCAAAAAATATTTTGTGTGAAGACATTAATCACTGGCTTTTATTTATTATAACAAACTGGAGAAAATCCAAGTGTCCAACAGTGGGAGAATCACTAGGCAGACATCATATGTTATAAGGAAACAGCGCATTGAAGATAAATATCCAAATATGGAAAGGGCCTGCAAAAAAAAAAGTTTGAAATATGTACACATGATAAAGCTGATTTTGGTCAAATACTATTACTTATATATTTGAGTTGATACCATTTATTTCTGTTCTTTTGGTTCAATGCATAGTATGAAAGTCTTTTATCTGAAGGGTTAAAGGAATGAGATGTTAAAGATGATTAGATTTATTGAAGTAACTTATCAACTCGTATGTGTGATTCAATAGATAAGCTTAAACTTGAGCGGGATTTCAGCAGATATAACTACCTGAGTCTGGACTCGGCCAAAGTTAATGGAGTGGATGATGCAGCAAATTTCAGAACCGTTAGGGTAAGATGTAATGCTTTTATTACTCTTTAAAATGGGTAATGTTATATCGCTCAATCAGAATTGTTAAAGTTTGGACTTTTCTTTGATTCCTAACTCATGCTCCCAAAGGTTTTATAATTATAGAATTTATTGTATTTTTATTAGTTTGATATTTTACTAGCTCAATAGTCATACGGTATTGAGAAGGCCAGGCTTTATTGGAGCATGCAATTTTACTGTTTATCAAAAGGAGCTTTCTTATCTATTTTGGGGTTTGACTTTTTATATTGTACTGAAATTCCAAATGTATTTATAACCAATGCTCAGTAGTTAATTTCCACATGTGAAAACTGTCCTACAATTATGTTAAGTCAAATCTATTTTTCAGACAGAAAGTCATGTTTATATATAGTTTTTGAAAAATCCTCCATAAAACAGAATAATTAGCATTTGTGTTCATTAGAAAAAAAAATTATTTTAAATTAAATTCTGCTTTCTATGTTTCTGAGGCACTTGGAAAGTTGCTTCTATTAGGAAATGATCCTGCTAACTGTTATTTACTTCCAGATGATACAGCTGCAATAGTGGCAGGGGTGGGCATAGGCTGGATTATAGATAAAATAAGATTGGAATCAGTTCATCTTTAGGGGTGAGTGAATATAACATGTGGTTCTTTTCCTGCTCTCTAGACTTGTGTATGTTTGAAATTTCTAGAATGATAAATCTTATAGTACTCCCATTGCTGTGTAACCTAGTCATTATAAATAAATAGGTAGATTGACTGGGGTGGGGGGAAGTAAATAAGTAAGCAAGCAAACTGGGCTGTTCTCCAAAAAGAAAACGTTTCTTGAGAGTATCATTTTTTCTAAGTTGTCTGAACAGCCTCATATGGAAGCCTGTTGATCCCTGGTCATGATTTTAAGTTTGGGACCAGTTCTGTGATTACTTTGCTTGGCAAATCATTGGCACACAATAAAAATTTATGACTGGACGAATGTTCCTTATTACCCATAGTTCCTGGAATTGAGCACTTCACCTTTGCAAACCACAGTTTTTCTCATATGTAAAATAAATGAGGAGGTTTTTTGGTCGGGGATTACGTAAGGTTTTTTGCTTGGTTTTGTTTCTAGCAGCAGAACACCAGTATGAAAACACACACGCACACAGCTGCTGACACACACGCGCGCACGCACACACACACACACACAGAGCTGCTGTGGTTGGAATTAGAGTGGGAACCGAGGGCTCAGCTCTCCACCTTCTCTCCCTCTATCTTCCTCTTTGCCACAGCCCATGAAATACCCCAGGGCTCCTTGAATCAGAATTTGAAACCACTGAGCAAGATAGAGCCCCTCATTGGTGCTAATTCAGTTCATTCATTGTTAGGTTGGCCACAAAGTTCGTTCAGATTTTTCCATATGATGTTAGTTTTGCCTTTTGGAAAGTTTACTCTGGGACACTTTGTCTTTTTGATTTTTTTTCAGAGGCGAGTCTGTTTTATGATTTTTTTTTTTTAAAATAATAGAGAACTGCAGACAGAAAACAGTTGCTTTTTCTCCCCTAGAATGCCATGCAGATTGTGGGTTTCATGGACCATGAAGCTGAGTCTGTGTTGGAGGTAGTGGCTGCGGTGTTGAAGCTGGGGAACATTGAGTTCAAGCCTGAATCGCGAGTGAATGGCTTAGATGAAAGCAAGATCAAAGATAAAAATGGTAAGTCAGTGGAGGACGGGCCCTGTTGAGCAAAACTGACTTTGAACTTCTGCCCAGTTTTTAATGTAGAAAGTAAAACTTACTTTGAGTTGAAAAAACTTTCTAGTGAAACCGAACAGAAATGTAATTACAGCTCGGTCTGAAGTCTTTTAATTTATATATTTTACACTGATTGATTTGAAAATGATTTAGAAAGAACGCTGTAAGCCTTGAAAGTGATTGATTATTAGCAGCAGATATGCAGTAACTCTTTGTGACCATTCCCCCTACAACAGAGTTAAAAGAAATTTGCGAGCTGACCGGCATTGACCAGTCAGTTCTAGAGCGAGCTTTCAGCTTCCGAACAGTTGAGGCCAAGCAAGAGAAAGTTTCAACTACACTGAATGTGGCTCAGGTGGGTGAAACATAATGTCTAGAAGGGAGTTTTTAAAGTCTTCAGAATCTTGTATAAGTGGAAACAAAAATTTTATTTTTCAGACTATTATCCTGTCGTATTATATTCTAGGCATTGTTTTAGGCACTAGGGGTACAGAGTAAACTAAACACACAAAGATCCCTGCCTTTGTGGAGCTTAAAATTTTGTCAGGAGGAGCCAGACAAAGCAGTAGACCTAGAAAATTCATATAGCAAGCTAGCCGGTGATAAGTGCAATGAACAGAGAAGAAAGTAGAGCAGGGTAAGGGAGACCCATAGTGTTCAGGGCAGAGGGGTTGAGTGAGCTGAGAAATAGCTGGAGAGTTGTGAGCACAGGTGGTATGATCTGCCTTGTAAGGGGTCGTTCTGGTTGCAGTATAGACAGCAGAGTGTAAGGGACAGAGGGTGTCTTAGTCACTTTGGCTGCTTTAACAGAATACTGTATTCTCTTTAAACAAAAACAGTTATTTTTCACAGTTCTTGAGGCTGGAAGGCTGAGATTAGAGTGCCAAGATAGTCGAATTTGTGCTGAGGGCCCTCTTCCTTATATACAGACACCTGCCTACTTACTGTATCCTCACATGGCAGAGAGAAGGAGTGAGCAAATGTGAGCTTTGGTGTCTTCATCCCTTTTTAAGGATACCTGTCCCATTATGGGGACTCCAGCCTCACCACCACATCTAAATCTAACTGCCTTTTAAAGGCCCCCACCTCCAAATACCGTCACACTGGGGCTTCAACATATGGATTTGGGGGAGGGGGATACACATTCATAACTCAGGGGAGTGCGCAGTTGTGTGCTAACCCATAGTCGATAGTGGCTTTTGAACCAGATGGCGGCAGTGGAATGAGAAGTATATTTTGAAAGGGGATGCAATAAGATTTGCTGATGCGTTGATATGTGTGAGATGAAAGACAGAGAAGAGTCAAGGGTGACTCCCAACATTTTTGGCCCAAGCACCATTATTGATTTGGAGAAGACAGTGGGGGAAGCTGGCTGTGGTTAAATGACCAGATTGGCTTCCCTGCCTTTCTTACTGTTCACCCTCCACCCTCCACACTTAGGCCAGTGGAGTCTTTCTAAGACACAAGTCTGAGTTGCTTATGTCTTTTCTCCTTTGGTTCAAGGATGGATGAACAGATGTATTCCAGCATGCTTGTATATGTAGGAGCTTGTATAGACCTTTTCAGTATAAATCCTTTGTTCTATGGCTTAGACACTGTCCCACCAGTCACTGTTGATCTGGGCTAGAATTAAACGGTTAACTCAGGATTTTTCCCACTCAGGCCTGTTCTGTCTAGCTGTATTTTCATCCTCCTTGTAAGTAGCCTTAAGCATCTGCAAGACATAGAGTGGGCTTAGTCTGTCTCTCTACTGCTCTGAGCTAGACTTTCTTACTAACCCAAAACACATACATGCTTTTAGCTTTCTTTCAACATTGATTTCTTACTTAAGATGAGCAGTTTTGACTACGAAAATACTATAGCTTTATAATTATGTAAATTTGAGGTGTAACAATCCCTTTCTAGCTATAACTGCTGTGTGTCCTTCTTCCTAAGTTACTACTACCGCTACGATGTCTGTCCTTGTCCACCTCACTCATTCAAAGTCAGATGGTGAGTCACTTGCCTCATCAAGAAAAATTGGTTGAGAGCCCACACAGCGGAAGCCTCCGGATAGACCATTAGTAGGGACATAAGAACATGATTTCTGAGCCAGTCTTTGAATGATTAGATGTATAAAGAATAGACGAAATGGTATTTCAAAAAAAAAAGTGTGAGAGGAGCCAGGTTTGGCGTACATAGTAGAAAAGAGTTGATCAGGCTTGGTTAAGGCTATAAATATGTAAAGAGGATTCAGAGCTACATGGCTAGAAATGATGTCAGAGCGGATTGTGTGCAACAGCGGTTCTCCAACTTGAGGGTGCATGAGAATCACCTGGAGGCTTTCTTAGACACGGTTTGCAGGTCATACCCCCTGCAGTGTTTGGTTCAGTAGGTCTGAGGTAGGATGGGAGAATTTGCATTTCTAACAAATTCCCAGTTGCTGCTGCTGCTGCTGCTGTCCAACCCGAGGTCCCATTTTGAGAATATTTCAACAGAGTGGGGATGGTGAAGTATATAGTGATGCGGTGAGAAAACATCTGTTTAAGAGGCCCTTTAGGAATATTTCATATATATTATATATATATATGGAATATATATGGATGTATTTCTGTCTTTTTAGTGTGTGTTTTATTCTTGCATTTTAATGATCCTGTACAGAAATCAGACCCAGGTGCCTCTTACATTTATAATTTTGGGTCACCTTGCATTACAGGGTAAAACTTTCCCCCATTCTTTTAACCATTGACATAAAAAATTGGCTTGAGATCTCAGATTATTCAGCTTCTTATTCTAGTTTTTTTATTGTTGTTGTAGGATTCATGGAGTTTGTTTCCACCAGTCTTATGGCCTAAAAGATTTTTATTCCTACAAGATGTGATTTGTTTTATTGCCTTTTCCTCATAACTTCAATTCTTGGGCCCCATTATCATCTTTACTGCTCTATGCCTCATTTTCCCCAAGGCATTTAGATCTTTCCCCAGATGGAATGACTAATATTGAAATAACAGAAACTCAAGACAGAGTTATTATTCAGCTTCTACCACATACTTGCGCCTTGGCTCCCAGAGTCCCTGTCATCTGACCCTAAATGACTTCTCCCAGTTTATTCCCTGATAGTTCTCTAAATGCCATACTCATTTCTACCTGGGGCCTTTGCTCCTGCTTATCCATGTAATTGCTAATTCCTTCTGCTGTCTAGATGGTCCTTGAATTGTACCTCATCTAAGAAGCCTTCTGCAATCATAAGGCCCCGATTATTCCTTCTCTGAACTTGTTTTTCTCCTGTAAACTCCTTTAGAACTTGCCCTTTGATTGTTTGACCTCCCATATTCCTCTCTAAGCTCCCGGAAGGTGGGCCCCATGCCATACATCTCTGTGTCTCCACTTACCCTACTGTCCTGGGTCACACCTGATACTGGACATCATCATGGAAGCAGATTCCTCCTGGGGTTTTTCTCTAAGAGCTTCATCAGCTGCAGAAACAGTCATGTCATTTGTGCTTAGAATCTGAGATGGCGAGTCTGTGCACTCGGCGTCTTCCCTCATTTCTACACATCTTACTCACGATCCTTATATGGGAATAAACCGTCCTTTGGAGGATGTTACTGTGGAGATGAGGTGGCAGCAGTCAGACCCAAGAAACTACAGGTAGCAAACTGACATCCGTGAGGCCAGATACAGCTCAGTAGGTGTACTTTATTTGATGAATATTTGAGGAAATTGTAGTTTTGGCTTATTTGTGTTAGCTTGCTTTTTAAATTTTGAAGTTGAGTTCCTTTAACCTGGAATGCAGTTTCCATCTCACTTGGACCCCACTATTTCCCATTGATTTCTATTGTGCAGTCCCTAAAAGCATCTGAGTTTGAGACTTCTAAATAAGTTTTTGAGCAAAACAAGGACGATTAAGATTGTCAGTGGTTACACTTTAAAAAATATAAAGCAGTTTACCAGAATAAGTTGTCAGTATTCATTCAGTTGCATACTGAAACAGTGGTTTGTTTATAGCAAATTGCATACGGTTAGGAGAGCTGGATGATGTGATGATGAAATAGGGTCTGTTTATAAATAAGTAGTGTTTGGAAATGACTTGAACTTATAAGAAGAAAGGGGAAAGGATTAAGAAAGAATTATCTAGGTTTATGAGGCCATAGAAGAGGACAAGGACACTTCAAAATACACCTGCAGACTATGTGCCAAGCACTGTTCTAGGCACTTAAATTATCTATTTAAAAAAAAAAAAACAGAACAAAACCTAGAAGAAAGGGTATTGGAGAAAGACCAGTCTTCTAAATTAAACATTCTGTCTTTGTGTCAGCATTTTATAAACATTTTCTTCTGTGGAATTATTCCCTCTGCCTCCCAGCCCCCACCCCATGTATAGTATCGGACAGTCAGGCTTTATTTTTTTACCAACGTCTAGGTGAATTTTCTAACCCATATTGAAGTAGCTGCCTGAGACCTAGGGAGACGGGTTTGGGATTAGCATGGAAGTATCAGATAAAGGGAAAAGGTACTCTCTTCCCAGCTGTAGTATGTTACCATGGAGTGAGTCTGTTATTAAAGTTGTCACACTTCATTTAAAGAAGAATTGTAGAGAAAGAATGTTCACATAATCTAGTATATTGTGTTCTTTATAAAATAAAAATGATTCACTTGAACTGTAATGCCCAACTTTCTGTTTATAAACAATGGAGTACACACATATGTCTAGTATTAAAAACAGCAACAGAACCTCTTCTTTCCTGGGGCCTATGTCTTCCTGGGCTCCTGCTCCCCGTTTCCAGGCCCGTCCGCAGAGCAATGGTATCAGACGTATCACTAGTACCCCTGCACACCCTTGGCACCCAGTATGTTTGCTTAGGGTCTGTTAGGTCTCCTGACCAAACCCAACTTTCTCCAACCTTTGTATTCTAAATCAAGGTCAGAGAGATGTCCATGTCTTCTACCTATTCTTTGGTAAGTAGCTGTGAACAATTTTCAAACAGACAACCGAGTGAAAGCACTTTATTTTTATTATACAAAGTATTATCCAACAACATGTTGTTACACTGCTTATTACGAAAGTTTTTTTAAATGCTCAAAAGACTGATTGATGAAAAATAATTAGAGAGCTCATCAGTCAAAACCATCTTCAGTATATTTCCTTTGAGTTTCCTACATCTAATAGTTAAAAAAATAGTTGTTATTATAATAAATGTATACTTTTTATTATCACAAAGCACAATAGGGATTTTTCATTTCATTATCTGATTTTTATAACAGTCATTCTGTGATGGCTGTGTAACTTCCCTTCCACCAGGTGCTTATTTATTTGTTTTACTATGCTTCTGTTGTTGGACATCTAAATTGCCTGTGATTTGTCTCTGTTCTATTAACACTGAGATGAATATCCTTGTGGAGAAAGCCTTTGCAGTGTTTAAAATTAATTTCCTGGGATGCAAAAAAGTATAATAACTGGGTATAAGCCATTTTCCCAGTTTTCTTAATGGCTTGACTGTTCATCCAGAGTACAATAAAAATGCTCTGAAAAGAAATTTGAAATAAAAGAGTTTTCAATATCATTTTAAAAGATCTTCATTATTTTATTGAAATTAAGCATTGTGGTAATTGTGGGTATTGAGTTTTTCTTTCTTTTTAATAGGCTTATTATGCCCGTGATGCTCTGGCTAAAAACCTCTACAGCAGGTTGTTTTCATGGCTGGTAAATCGAATCAATGAAAGCATTAAGGTACTGAATCTCTATAAACAGATAAATAAATAATTGTAATAAGTGGTATGAAGAATATAAACATTAAGTTAAGGATATTTTAATTTTATAATCAGGTAATTGATTAGCACTTACCGAGATTGTTCCTTGAAAAGCATTTACCTTGCTTGGGATTGAAATTTGTCAGCAGTTCTGTTTTGTTTTGCATGCATGTTATGAGAAATCTCACCAATGAATAGTCTAATGGTATTTGCAGAGTTACTGCAGAAGAGAGCATCCTGGGTCCTGGCTGTGACTCATCTGGTGACTAGTTATGCACACTTGGCTGCAGAGGTCACTGGATCAGTCTAGCTATGATATGTTCTTCAGGAAAATGAGAGTATTGGACTAGATGGTTTTGAAAGACCCTATGATCTCTTTTTTTATAATTAAGCATCTAATTTAGCACCTGATAAAGAAAGCATAATGATTCCTTCTTTAAATCATCTATTATTAAAATTTTATAATCATATAAAATGATTATCATTTTATAATCAAAATAATAATCATCTATTAAAATTATATAAATTAAAATTTATATAATTAAAATATAAAATTAAATATAAGAAAAAGAAATTAAGAAAGACTTTAAATACTAAATTTGTTTAGAGTTTTCAAATAAACACTTTCAAATATAAACTGGCTTTCCTCTTTCATGTGTTTTAAAAAAACCTAAATTCTATTCTTCTAGGCCTGAGACACAATTAACTTGTAATCTATGTCTATAGTCCTTGTTATGCTTTTAGTGTTATATGTAATGCTTAAATTAACCCTTCAATTTGAAACTATTTTTAAGGCACAGACAAAAGTGAGAAAGAAAGTCATGGGTGTTTTGGACATTTATGGCTTCGAAATTTTTGAGGTGAGCTGCTTATTATTGTTATTATTATCTTTATTTTGTGAAACAATTGGAGATTAAATCATGTATTCTATAGACAGCATTTAATATAATTAATATGACTCAATCTACAAATAACTTTTGTAAAGATGTAACAGTTGTATGTGTGTGTGTATGTGTTAAGAGCTGAGATCCAGTATTTTGGAGACTGTGCTGTTTTCTTGTATTAGTATTTGACTTTTGAAATTGCAAATTCAGAATTCTTACTGTGAAATTCCTAACAAAGTATATAGACATTATGTCTGTAGTTATTAATATTTGTTCATTTGTAGGTTGCTTGAAAATCAGATAGGATGGTGCCATAAAAAAAGCCAGAAATGGGAGAGCCAGAGGCTGGCTGTGGCCTGGCCAGAGCTGGTTACTTCATCTCTGTAGGACTCAGGCAGAGAGTGTCTGCATTATGTGCTTTGTTGGGTCTTATCCAGGTCTCATCCAACTGTAATCTTATGACTTCTGCTGCACAGATTGAAAGAAATTTTTAGTTAAAAGTTCATAATGAAACTTTTTAAAAGACTCCATGTTCATTGCAAGTTAAATATTTAAACATGATAGACTTATATTAGAATTTCGTATTTACCCCCTTGCTAACTTTGGCATTTAGAAGCTGTTTTAAGGACCTGATGGCAACCCACTCCAGTGTTCTTGCCTGGAGAATCCCAGGGACGGGGGAGCCTGGTGGGCTGCCATCTCTGGGGTCGCACAGAGTTGGACACGACTGAAGCGACTTAGCAGCAGCAGTAGCAGCAGCAGGCATCCTTAAAGGACTCTCACTTAAAGTGAGACCTAAAGGAGCCTTACTTTTAGGACTGGTATTTTAGTTTGGTTCAGGAAAAATAATGAGTAGATCTTAACTCTCCCCACCAGTAATTTGTGAATTCCTTTAAACTACGAGGCCCTACCCAGAGTGACCACCCGAAGAATTTACATGTTCCAAGTATCAGCGTCACAGGGTCACAAAAAAGACATCAGCTCGCTTCCTGCAACTCAGCCAGGCCTTTCTAGTAAATGCCTTTTTCTTACAACATTGACTTTGGGGATCATGCCTTCTCCTTGCTTTATCATGTTCCATATTTAACAGCTAGAGGGAAATAATCATTGAGAACTGTCGATATGCAAGAATTGTAGTGTTATGTACATTGTCTGATTTAATTGCCACAATAGTCTCATGGAGTGGCTGCTATTATTTCTCCTTTTATAAAAAAAAGCAGCAGCAGCAGAGCTTTGAAGGTCAAGTAACTATCTCAAGGTTATGTGGCTACTATATGTCAGACTCAGGACCTAAATCTTAGGCCTCTTTGATAAATAATTTTAAAAGCCCTTCTACTGGGCTTTTCTTTACTTTTCTCCCCAAACTCACATGTTCCCAGTATCTGGAGACAAAGAAAAAACCCAAATGCTTTAAGTCTCTGAAATGCTCCCTATTTCTGCACCTTTGTCATCATGCTAAGCTCCTGGGCATTGTAGGGCGCCTTCCCAGGGTTCATCTGTGTGCTGGTAAAAGAATGCAGGGGACCTTTGTGCTTCCTGCTGCCCTTGAAGACTGCCCTTCAGCACAGTGTTTGCTTATATTGGTGTCCTTTTAGCAGACTCTGAAAAGGAGAGCTCCTGGTCCCTTAGTAAGAGGAAGAATTTGGTATTTGTGCATGAGAAGGATTGCCTGAGTAGACTCAGAAGTCATGGTGCTAAAATTAATTTCTTTCCAGCAAAACCTCAGGTTACTGTCACTTGATGGGCACTAAATGTCAAGTCATTCTTCACCATTGGCAGGGAAAGTGGTTTCTTACCTAGCACATTGCTTATCTTCATTTAGATGGTTTCATGTGCAGGGCAAAAGTGGAGATCTCACTAGAAAGTTAGAAAAAAACTCTATTCATTGATATTTCTCAAATCAAATTAATTTTATTTTTGCTTTGGCAGAAAAAATTCATTGATCCTTGTCAATGGGCGAGCGTTTAGTGTCATGTCACAGTACATGGATCCTTTTTTTAAATAAGATAGTGGAGTCACGATAGAACACTGGGTTGGCTTCATCTTCCAGTAAGCTCTAATTAGCCTTGGGGAGACCTGCCGTGCCCTGTCCTCCTGAGTTAAACCTCATGAGCAGTTTGACCATGTGTAAGTGAGGGAGTCATTTCGCCAGGGTTTATTCAGTACCTCCAATGAGCCAGAATGCTGGTGGTAAGCAAGGCAAAGATGTTCCTTGCCTACATGGAGCTTATGGTCTTGGTCCTAAGATGGAGAGTCTGTTGCTGGCTGAGGACACATCCTCTCTTTGGTAGGAAGCTCTAATCAGGAAATTAGATTTCTTTTTTAAAGTGTTTATTATAGACCTAATTTGGCTTCCCTGGTGGCACAGTGGTAAAGAATCTGCCTACCAATGCAGGAGACACAGATTCGATTCCTCAGTTAGGAAGATCCTTTGCTAAAGGAAATGGCAACCCACTCCAGTATTCTTGCCTGGAGAATTACGTGGGACAGAGGAGGCTGGTGGGCTACAATCCATGCGGACACAAAGAGTCTGACACAATTTAGTGACTAAACCAACGAACAACAAACAAGCAGACCTAATCATAACAGAATTTAGATGTTCCAAGTGGAAACTTCCTGTAACTTAGCACTGATTGGAACACCCTTTAGCAATCCAGGAATATTTTTCATTTATGGTTAATTCAGGTTTTTCTACAAGCCTACCTTTCCGAACATGCTTTCCTTCTGCAAGTTTTATCACCATTTTTCTCAACGTTGTTATAGTTATGGACTTTCTGAAAATGCCTGGATTATGTTTCTAAATGCCTTCCTTTCTTCAGAAGAAAGTTCTGAAGTTCTCACGGCTAATTAGAGCTTACTGGAAGATGAAGGCAACCCAATGTTCTATCATGACTCCAGTTCAGTAGTTCTCAAACTTAGCTACACGTTGGACTCACCTGGGGAACTTTGGAAAATTCAACTATCCGGGCTGCATCCCAGACCAATAGATCAGAACTTTTGGGTGTGGGATCCAAGCAGCAGTATTTTCAAGCTCCCAGGTAATTCCAATGTGCCATCAAGGTTGCTCTTATAAACAGGAATCTTCAGTGTAAATTCCAAGCGTATATGGGGTCCTTGCCATTTGACCTCTGCACTAGATGCCCTGCCTCACCCACAGTTCATCTTAACCTAAACCTAATCTGTGTGTATATAATGTTCCTAAAACCAAATCGGTTATATTTTACTCTTTTTAAACAGACCAGATCCAACCAGTCGTATGTCTACAGCAAATCTTATGATGTCCATAAAATCTTTAGAAGTTAATTTTCCTTCTCCATGCCGTAAATCAGTAAATGGGGACCCTCCCTGCCAATTTCTTGAGAGAATTAAGATTTGTTTTTCATTATAGTTAATTGTTCTCTCCATTTTCCTGTCTAAACCTTCTCAGTTAATCTTTCAGGCATCTTGATTTTTAACAATCTGTGCATTAGTTCTTTTATAAATAAACTTATTTGGGGCAAAGGCAGAGAAGGGATTTGGTTGGGCTCTTTTAAGATACATTTACCTCCTTTTTGATTCAGAATTAGAAAGTTTTTTGTTTTTTTTCTTTTAATGTATTCACACAAATACCCCAGATCCTATTATACATTTTTCTGGATTCTCAGCAAAATTGGAACATGTGGAAATGTCAGAGCTTATCAGGTTGAACACTAGGAACCCAGATAATTGAGGACGTAAAAGTATCATAAGCTCATGTGCAGGGGCTCAGAGGATGACCTAAGAAGAGGCATTAGAATCCGCATCAGTGCAAAAATGAAAATTTCAGTGATATTTTATACTCAAGTGAAAATAAACTCATAGAATATAGAGAAAATTCTTTATTTTTTATTCAGTGAATTAAGGTCCTGCCTTTTGGAAAGCCCTGGGCATCACTTTAAAAATTGTACAGGACTAGAAGGAATTTTTTTAAATGTTTCTAATTCTGCCTCTTGACCCTACTGACAGTTCCCATGAGAATGTTTTTCAGCTGAGCTGGTGGAAACCTTTCATTTACTTTGGTCTGTCTCTAAACGGAAGAGGGAAACTGATGCATTAAACCATGGGATGATGACACATGCGTTTGACTGCAAAACATTCCAGTCTCAGCTGGGTGAATGGCTCAGCCTTGCTGGCCACACGTGATCTGATGTTAGTTTGGAAAACAGATTAGTGGAACATTGATACCAAAATAAGGTGAAATGAATTAAAGTTCATTGAGGAGAATCTAGCTATACATCCTGGTAGAATGTATTCAGTTTTGCAAAGGAAGAGAATTATAATCCAGACACTCCAAATCTTCACAATTCAGCTTGGATATTCTTATAACTGAAAACATGCCCTTAGATTTCTGAGGAATATTTATAGCATCTCCATAAAGTAGCAAATGCTATTCTTTAAAAAAAAAAAAAAAGTGAAACTGAATTCAGAACAATGCTGGGCAATCTAAATTGATTCAGTTCTTTTCTAAGTACTTATCTAATAGAGTGGACAGGTGGTTTACTGGGGAACTCTTGTTAGTGTCCTGTAGACCAAAGCAGGACAGCAGTGACTGAATATTTTACCTCTCATGTGACTGAGCTAGTTTTGCACAGGCCAAATGCTGTTATTTGCAATCAGGGATTCTTACTCATCTTGATCTCAGAACCTCATTGAAAGTGGCCATATATCATAAGGCCGTGATAGGCGAGGTGCTATGATAGTTTCAAATTAAAGAATCTAACTAATACCTGGGGAAATGTCAGTGTGAGACCAACTGGTAAGTTCATCTAATGATTATAGGATTTGTTTTCTAAAATACTTTTTAAAAGAAGATTGATTCTAGTTGCAGGGAACATCTTTTGTTCCAGCTTTTTGTATTTAATTTTGTCCTTTATATGCTGGAGAACTTATAGTTGAAGAGGAAGGAGATGATTGAAAGTAGATTTTAGAATGAAAATGGTGAGAATTAATATAGTTCATAATATGTATATGCTTGTCTGTTGTCGCTATAACTTTTTAAGTCAAAGCATATTTAAAAAGTATTTAAGAGAACTGGGATGCTATTTTTCTAATATTGACCATATTCATATTTGAGTAGGTACTGGAAAGAAAAATGTTACATATTTAAAGGAAAGTTTTCTATAGCTTCAGTCAGTCAGTTTTGTGAGTGTCTTTTGAAAAGGAGAATCTTTAATGTTAAATGTTTCTCTCTTACTCTGAGGATTGTTTTTTTTTTTTTTTTTACAAAGTTAATTTTCAGGGGGGGGGGAGTGGCTCTTGATCTGGGCCCCACTTATTGACATTGTGATTTTTAAAAATGGATTGTTAAGTGCATTGTATTTTTCTGTAGGAAGAGCATTATAAATGGGGACTGCCCAGGGGTTTTCCACTGAGTAAACCTTTGCTAAGACCAACAGCACACTTTAAAGCAATAATACAGCCCAATTCCTAAAACAGTGTTGTTACAAAGTTTTAGAACTTTTAGATAAAAGTGCTATTTCATTTGTTATGCAAAAGACTCCATTGTATTTAAAGTATGGAACCCCCACCCAACCTGTTACATCCAAACTTTGACCTCAGATGAAAGTGTTGAGCTATGGGAAGTATCGATTAAATATGTAATTAATAGTGCTTTTGCTGAAGTAAGTTATGATCTTTTGAATTAGAACTGCTCCCCTGTTTCATACATTTTCTGCATGCTAAGTTGCTTCAGTCATGTCTGACTCTTTGCAACACTATGGACTGTAGCCCCCCTAGGCTCCTTTGTCTGTGGGATTCTCCAGGCAAGAATACTGGGTGGGTTGCCATGCCCTTCTTCAGAGGATCTTCCTGACTCAGGGATCGAACCCATATCTCTTGTGTCTCCTGCATTGGCAGGTGGGTTAGTTCATCTGCAGACTCCTTCCCACCCACCATCCTAATGATGGAGTTGAAGGAGCTACCTCATTTATTTTACATCTTCCTTTCAATGTTTATTATTTATAAGGAGTATAAGATTTAAATATCTGTCTTAAAGAGTAAAAGACATCATTAGCCTTCTTTGTTGCTGAGAATATACAAATATGATAATAGGCCAATATTTTTGATTCATCTTTCAAAATCACTACAAGTGGAAAGCTCATGGTTGACATGAGTAAAAACTGGCTATGAATTTTGGGAGTATGAATTTTTTTTTTTTTTTTTATGTTGAAAGGCTGGGCTCAAACTCTAGAATTCTTAATAGAAGGCCTAGATTCTAAAATGTTGGTGTATTTTATATCTCTAAATCCAATGAGTGCTTACTACCCCAGTCTACACTTTGTAAACAGTGTAGAACTGGTATAGAACCCAGACACTTTGCTGTTTACTTGTGTTTCTAGAGCAGTCCAACAAGGGTAAGGGTGGTTCTGAGCTTCATTTAAGGGGATTGTCTAATGGAAAATTCAGTATGTTCTTGTGCCAAGAGTTTTAGTGTTATCCTTCAGTCTTTAGGGATGAATGTGCTTTAGACAATGGAGAAAAATTCCATGCGTGGAGCATGGATAGAAAACTGGAGGGAGAGGAGGTGAGTCATTCATGAGAACATGCTCCTGCCTGCTTCCTCCTTTGGAGACTTTGATTCACAGGACTGTCGTGTACAAGAGAGAACCGGCGCAGGGATTGCTGGCCACCCGCAGTTCTTGACAAGCCAAAAAACATCCAAATTCCAAGCTGCTTTGGCGCCTACATATTCATGTGATGGTTCCTTGACCCAGTTTAGCTTTTATAAAGGGGAGCAGAAGAACCTGGTGATATTTAATGCTTATATAAATGAAAAAACTGAGTGTGTGCAAGTTGCACCTGTATGAACTAGTACCAGACTGTTCTTTAATTTTCTGCAAATTGTAAATTTTTGCAACTTACATTTAATGATTTGTGAAGTCTCATTTCCCCAAAATTTGGGACACTGTCAACAACCTAAACATTAATCACAGGAAATATGATTGCCTTCATTTTCAGTAGTAATGAATCACTCTTTGACAGTTCATGGCATGTTTGGGGTACGTGAGGTAGGTTTGCGAAAAATGCGGGGTGTTTCTGTAGGAAGTAAGCTGGCTTCTGTCTTATTGACTGTGCTGTTGATTTGGGGTTTTGGTCTATAAGCAGCAGGTTGAGGTCAGAATCAAGTTTTTGTTCTTAGGCTGTTTCCAGAACACTCTCCTATCCCTCTTGTTTGTATTTGAAGGGGACACAGCACGTGTACCACAGGAAGGGGTCGCTGTGGTGGGGAAAGGGGAGGGGCGCCCTGGATCTCAATGAACCTTTTCACTCTCTTGGTGACTTGCCAAATTTGTCCCCAAGTCTTTGAGTGAATATGTCAAACACATTTTATTTTTGCTGATAATTTAGCATTAGAAGTACCACATTCTGAAGCCTTAGGACTTCAAGCAGGATATATGACATATTATTTCAGGCAAACGGTTTTTATTCTGAGTAGCTCTCACCTAGCAGAACTCCAATTCAGATACCACATGTAGGGTAGGTATTGTGATCCTGTCTTTTGAGTTGATGGGACAGATGTCTTGATCTCAAGTTTTGTGCCAATCAGAAATATAGCCTGGATGATAAAATCTGTCATACGCACCAATAAATAACTGTCCATCAGTGTTTACTTTTAGAAGTTCATTGCAAATTGAGAACTGACTGCATTTTGTGTAATCTGTCCCTTTGTGCACCAGAATGCAGTAAGTATGACCTGTGTGCAGTGCTGGTCTGTTGCATGCGCCTGTGTTAATAGCTTCTCCAACTGTGTGAAGTTTTTGCAGTAAATGGCCATTGATTAACTGTGTGTGGATATGAAGTATATTATAGAAGAACTTACAAAAAAGTCCATACAAGAACTTATAAAAATTAAGGGGAAATTTACTTTAGCTCAGATTTATGCCTTAGGTTGTATTGTGATTGTGAAGCTTTGCCTTGGTTCCTAACTCGCTTGTGTGTATTTATTTCATAGTCCTGTTCTGGAAGCATACCTCCAGCTGCTCCCAGCCACATACTGTGTCAAGGACACCAGTTGGTTCTCCCCTCCCTTCTTCTCATTAGTTAACATTTGAAAATTTAGCATAATTTTGTTTAAATAGCTCCGTGGGTACAAACCTGTTAAATTAAACAGAAAGGATTTACTCCGTGAATTAAAAAAAAAAATTAAAAAAAAAAACAAAGATCTGCTCCTATAAATCACTAAAATTTTAATTTTATGTACAAGTGTTAATTTGGGGTAGTATACAGATATATTTTACCAAACTAGGAAAGCCAGGTTTTCTCATAAATGGCATTGTACAGATTATAATAAGGCATCTATTGGTATATCAGACCAGCATCAGCTGCTAGTCAAATTGATTAAGCTCTGAGAATTGGAGCACTTGTTTTTTAAAACTTTACATGAAAATGAGTGCTGGGGAATGACCTTCATGTCCAGGACTATATTGATTGAATGTTCTGGTGATAATTGTGTGCCTTTTAAGTCAGAACTTTCAGGATTAAAAAAAAAAAAACAAACCCACAACTTTTATCTTCAACATTTAACACTGAAAGATTAATCAGTGATAATATATTTTATGTGTAGTTCATGGTTTAGAGTTTAAAATTTCCCAGGATTAATTACTTTACTAGTGATTAGAGATCCTTAGCCAACCTCTAGGTGCTCCCTCCCAGGTATCATTTTACAATTTGTCCTGGTTGAACTAAATTTGATTTTGAAAGATCAGCTTTCAAAAACCTATGACTTTTGATTTCATCATTTCTGGAGAGATTTGAAGGCAGCTGCTCAGTGTTCACAGAGAGTGGCGAGCTTCAGTTCTGCCATTACGGGCGGCCCCTCTTAGCCTCGAGGCCAGGACTGTCCACTGCAGTGGGAGAAGAGTCAGCGGTGTGGCCACCATCTCTCACTCACTGCCACCGTGTCCTCTCTGTGCAAAGAGGACGAGAGAGTGAAAATCACAAACTTTATTTCCCAGAGATGCTTCTTTCTGAATGGTGTGGTTCTTGGTGTTTTCATCCAACAGACATGCATTTTGTACCCTCTGTATGTAAAGCAATACATTAAGAGTTGCAGATTGTTCAGAAATGGTTTAAGAATGGATCTTTCTAGGCAGTAACTCTGCTGTGAAGAAGAAACTGCTGAGAATCATAAAAGTGATACATGTGTGACCCTTCTGAGAGGAGATGGTTTGTAGCTAGGAGATGATTTTGATGTACTGATTCCCTTAAGTCTGTACTTTGTGAGCCCTGCATTCATTTATTCACTCATCCAGGACGATGAGTGCTTGTTCAGGTACAAGTTGCTGCAGGCATGGGCTTCCATTAGTGAGCAAGAGATGTGTGCTCAACCCTTTTGAAATGTAAAATCCAGTGACACAGATGAGTATGAAACTAATCAAAGGTGTGAATACACATGTACATGCTTATATACACATAACATGATTTTTCACAAGTGCTGGTATGTAAGAGTCAGAATGAGGGATATGACCCTGGGTCGGGGAGTAAGAGCTCTTTCAGAAAGAATTTCTTGAGCTCCAGAGTTTCACCTGAGAATGGAAGACAGTACTTGGATGACCGAGATGAAGAATCTCACTGTTTCTTTGATGATCTTCTGGGGGGAATGTATTTACTTTTCATTTTTACCATGTGTGGGCTGCTTATTTGTCAACTAAAATTCTTCATTCTCTATAAGCTGCATAACTTGTGTATCCTTCATTCATTCACTTGACTTGTGAATCATTCCTCGCGTGCCTTCAGTGTGCCAGCCTCTGTCCGGGAGCTGTGTGCTGGGCCGCGGTTAGGTCCGCAAGAGTGTGTGACGTTTCTCGTGGAGTGAGATGTTAGAGCTGCATTGTCGTGAGAGCGCTGCTGGCATGCTTTATAAGGCTGTCTTCATTTTTCTCCACATAGGACAACAGCTTTGAGCAGTTCATTATCAATTACTGTAATGAAAAGCTGCAACAAATCTTCATTGAGCTGACTCTTAAAGAAGAGCAAGAGGAGTATATACGGGAGGTAATGTTGAAAAAAGTTTTTAAGTATTCCTTTTTTAACTCATAATACAAATTCTGGTTTCAGAAGACTATTCAGACATGACCTTACAATCAGATGTATCAAGTACCTTTTTAAAGTCTGTTTGTTATGACATCTGAGCTGACTGGGAACTTCTTTGCTGTGGGTGCAGGACAGTGCTCAGCACATAGTAGGTGCTCAGTGGACATCAGTTGACGGACTTGAGTCTCACGGGATTCCAGTGCAGTGAAGTAAAATAGTACCCTGTTAAGAAACTAGTCTGAGATGATTGAACGGAAAAACAGTGGTACATCTGTACGAGGCCCTAATACTCAGCAATGAGAAGGAACAAACAAGTGATACACACAAGAGTGTGAAGGAGTCTCAGATGCATTTTGCTAAATGAAAAATGCCAGATTCAAAGGCTACATATGTATGAGCCTATTTGTATGTCATTCTAGAGAAGTCAGAGCTGTCGAGGCACCAGTGATAGAGACATAATAGTCAGTAGTGGCCAGAGGATAGGTGTGTGACTACAGAGGGGCAGCTTGGGGGAATTTTGGAGGCTGGTTGTGGTGGTGGTTACCTGACGCTACGCATTTGCCCAAACTGAAGAGAACAGTACACCTAAAAAGTCTTGTATATAAATTTGAAAATATTTTAAGACTTTGTTCACTCTTTAAAAACATTGATTTTCTAACATTTTTTAATAAAAGCAGATCTTAATGCTAGTGCTGTGGATGTATTATCTCATTTAGATGTAGTTGGAAAATAATCAAGTCATATTTACAGAGTACATTCATCCTTAATTTTAAAACAGATACTTGGTTTTCACCCTTTGATTTTTTTTAAATAGCCAACATTTTTCTATGTATAAATGTATTTATTTTAGACAAAAGGAGAAATTTTATTGTATCTGTATTGCATTATGTTTTGTTTCCATTTCATTTATTGCTTTAATATTTTAGCAATATTACCTATTTTTCTTCATTTTTCTATAGTGTCATTTTAAGTCATTAAAGACACAGAATCTTCTTTTTATGGCCTCTCAGTATAGACTTTTCTAATGGGAATATTATCCCCAGTGACTTAGTAAAATAACTCATCTACTCAAAAACTAAATCATAAATATTTCATTTACCATTTGGAATTATTATCATGCTTTAGAAACATTTTATACTTGAATGACACCTTTTTTAACATAAACATCCTAAAAGCCAGATTTATTCTCTTCCTGTCTTCTCATCCTAAAGTGAATACCCAAACTTTGATCTGTAACTTAAAACAGTTTGTACAGATTGTCTAAACCAGTTCTAAGAGTATATAGGAAGATCCTTAGCTTACAGTATGAATTAGCTCTCTTCCCCTTCTGGAAAAATAAATGTTTACACTTACGGACAGACTGTAAGCAGATACAGAATGTTTACATTTGGCCTCCCAGCTTTGGCTTTGTAGCTAGTGTTAGAACCAGTGCCTAGGTTTTCATTTTTTCTTTCTGTTGAAAATTCTTTTCTTAGCAGTGTTCTATTTTTACATTTGAAATAGTTAATGGCCCTAAACATGGGGTTGACTCTAAAATGAATTTCTTCCTTGTGATTACAAATTAAGAACAGAAAAATCTAGGCCTTAGTTTCTTGGGTTCAAGTTCTGACTTATTTCCTTATAAACATTGTAAATATATACAAAGTAATATTGACCCGAGGGCCTGGTGAGTAAATGGCCCAGAGCCAGCGAAGTGCATGGGAAATTGCCACAGATGGGAGTCTGGAAGGGGAGGCCATCTCAGCCCAGGTCAAGGGCATGTATTTCAATCAAATTGTGTCTGTGCTAGACTGCTGCATTACCAGAGTTTTGGGGACCAGAAAATGACATTTGCCACCCTGACTTTTATAAAGGAAATTTTCAGAGAGGAAGTGGAAGATAGTAAGATGGGCAAAGTCTTGTATTATAGATAGTAGTGTTGTAGCATCATTATATGGGATTTGATTATGTTCTTTCTTTTTCAGGACATAGAATGGACTCACATTGAGTACTTCAATAATGCTATCATTTGTGACCTAATAGAAAATGTGAGTATTAAGTACAGTTTTCTAACAAGTTCTTGGTAGTATAATTCACTAGTTACAAATGATCTGACTGCCTTCAATGTTAAGCTTTAGTATTTCCAGTATTTGAACATGTTAGAGAAATAGAATTCTGTGGAGACTTTTGTCACAAGCTTAAGAAATTACACACAGTTCTTAAATACATACATAGAGAGCTAGACATTTTGATACTTAGCCAGTATTCCCCCATGCTCATCCTGTTGCCGTATCACAGAGCCCGGTCTTGACACTCAGATGCTATGCCCTTAGGTACACCGTTCTATCTTATGTGCTGGGATCCCAGGTCCAATCCACCGCTCCTGGAAATAAGAGCCCTGATCATAGGAAACTCAATAAAAAAGATGTTTGCCAAATCAAAATATGCCGTTCCTAAAATTCTAGTGACCTCTTAACATACTATTCAGTGGTTATTATCAAAAAGATGATTGTTGGTGAGGATGTGGTGAGATAGTAATGTACCGATGGTGGGAATGTAAATTGATGTAACCGCTATAGAAAACAGTGTAGAGAGAGAGAGAAAAAAAAAAGATAAGAAAACAGTATAGAAGTTCCTCAAGAAATTAAAAATAGCACTATTATGTGACCCAGCAATCTCACTTCTGGGCATATATATAAAAAAAAAAAAAAAAAAAAACCCAGAATCAGGATCTCAAAGAAGTATCTTCGCTGCCACATTCACTGCAGCTTTATTCACAATAGCCAAGATTCGGGAAACCACCTAAGGGTCCGTCCACAGATGAATGGCTAAAGAAGATGTGGTGTACATATACAATGGAATATTGTTCAGTCTTGAGAAAGAAGGAAATCCTGCCATTTGTGACAATAAAGATGGACTTTGAGGGCAACTGAAAGAAGTCAGAGAAAGACAAATACTGTATGATATCACTTGTATGTAGAATCTAAGTTAAAAAAAAAAAAAAAAAACAGAATAAAAGGAATAGTGATTGCCAAGGGCTAACGTTTGGGGGAAATAGGGAGATGTAGGCCAAAGTGTACAGACTTCTAGTTGTAAGATGAGAGAGTTCTGGGCTCTGATGTACAGCATGGTGGTAGAGTTAACAACACTGTATTATATATACTGGTGGTTAAGCAAGTAGGTCTTAAATGTTCTCACCACAAAAAAAGAAATGGTAATTAGGTGATGTGATGGAGGTAACTAGCAATATGGTTGTGGATCAATGAACATGTTGTACACCTTAAACTTTCACAGTATTATGTCAGTTATATCTCAGTAAAACTGGAAAAAAGTTTACAAAAACAAAAAAACTCCATGCAGTTCAAATTAAAGGAAGATAAAGGCACCATCTCGGGAGCTGAATGACATAGGATCCCAGGGGTGGCTGGTATGGATCACGGCCTTGCTTAAGGATGTGACGGACAGTGTGTGTGACTTCACAGATGGCTGAGGGCCATGGGATTTTTCAGGTTACAAATTATGCATGTTAGAGGCTTAAGGTGTGAAAAATTACTGCATCATTTTTAGTAACCTTTCCAAATCTAAGATTTTTGTGTTTACATCATATTTTTTAGTTTATTATGAATGAATTGATTGTGGGAAGACTCATTTGTGTATAAAAGCTTAGGATCCTGACCTTGATAACAAAGTAATTTGAAGCAATGTGTAAACTTAGGTGTCATCATAGATGAGTGCTGTTTCAGCAATAGAATCACAGGCTCTAAATGTCCAACAGGTCGTTTGCTATTCATTTTCAACAAGATGTTTTTGAATATTATATAGTTCGCCAATATATTTTCCTTCAGTATTCACAATATTCTTGAAAGCTGCACCTTTGACTATTGAATTAAAAAAAAATTCTGAGCCATTATTATTTTTCAATTAAAAAATAAGGCTTGTTTTGAAAAATTTGGACAGTTTTGGATTGTGAACACTTAATATTCCACCTAAGCAATTTAAAACTGTAGTCTAAAATTTAGAAAATCAATCGATTTCCTGAAAAGTTTTTCTGGTAAGTTTTGTGACCGAAGTAATTTGCTGAGGGAATTTTAACTTTCAGAAGTTGTGACTAACACTTCTTTCTTCATAAATGTAACATTGCACTTAATTATTTCCCTTTAAGAAGGGGGGTGGGGGAAGGAACAGTGGTAATACACCTAATATAGCTAAATTATCTCAGCCCCAAATCCCCTTGCATATGTGATTAAAGAAACTCATGTCCATGTAGGATCCTGGATACATAAAGGAAATGTTTCCTTTCAGCAACACCTAACAATAATGTTTATTCTGGGGATGTTATGAACACACTTGATGCCTGAGAGTCCACACTTCCCCCAGATTTTGTGTGTGAAGTGTTTAAGTGCTGGTCAGAGGATGTCACGGCCTTGTAAAGAGAAGAGGAGAGCCATGAGACTTTGCCCTAGCGGAAGTGGGTGGGGCTAATGGTCAGTAGATTGTTCTCCATGGAATGGAGACGTGTGGGCCTGTAGAGGCAATCAAAGGAACAACAGCCTTTATTTAGCAAAGTAGAAGTTTCCTGATTTTTTTATTGGGTTTAGTTGGGCTGACAGCTCTTGGGATAAATATGATCACAGGGTCTGAATACTCAGCAAACAAATTCTCAACTCATGTTTAACATCCATTTCGAAATTTAATATGGAAAGAGAATTTTATTCTAAACAGATGATTCTTGAAACATAGCTTGATTGCATTGATCATTAAAAGCAGCATCCCAGTCACATCACTTTTTTTCCCAGTAAAATAAACTATTTTGAACACGTGAGCAATTTGGAAACATCTGAAACCAATTTCCTTCTCAAGCTATGAATCCAATAATGGCCTTAGAAGACAGTGCTTTGTGATTTATGACCACATGTTATACAGATAGTAGTGTCAGACTAGTTCCTGACTTTCAGATTTGTTTTTTGGTTTTTGCGGTATAAGTTGCCTTTTTCTAAACTACATAAGTTTCAGTCATCAGCCTGCTGAGGTGGCTGAGGTAACTCCTACATCCTGTTCTGTGGGGGAGGCACCATGGATGGGGGGAAGTGGGGAGAACCTCATAAAGACACTCCTGCCCCCTCCTCCAACACACCTGGGACACCCTGGAAGGGGTTGATTCCTGTGTTTCTCTTTGTTATTTGTTTTGATTCTCCACTTTTTGTTGTAACAAAAAAATTTTTCTTGTGACTAAGTTGACTATGTTTAACAGCATAATTAGGAATAATTATGAAAACAATACGGTGAGGAAGGAAGGAAACCTTTTTATTTCCTTTCTCCTAGAACACAAACGGGATCCTAGCCATGCTGGATGAAGAATGCCTTAGGCCGGGCACGGTCACGGATGAGACCTTCTTGGAAAAGCTGAACCAAGTCTGCGCTACCCACCAGCATTTTGAGAGCAGGATGAGCAAGTGCTCCCGGTTCCTCAATGACACGTCCCTTCCTCACAGCTGCTTCAGGATCCAGCACTATGCTGGCAAGGTGTGGGAGCCTGGGACCCCGGGGAGGTCACAGTTACTCCTTGGAGGGCAGACACCTTGCCTCAGAGAAGGCATTCTGACCAGCGCCAGCTCTGGAGGATAAATGGAGCTGCTGAGGGGTTGTAGAATCCACGAATGTTTAGTGGGCATAGAATCTGGATCATATTGAGAAAAATCTTACTAGTACTGAGATCTGAAAGGAAAGCCAGTGGACCTAATCAAAGAGTTCAAGTATATATTAAAAAATAAATTTTATTATTTTTAGGCTGAGAGCTAGCCTATAAAAAAGATCTATTGACACATAAAAAATTCGCCAGTAAAAATGAGCAGTCACTAAAGACATATAGTAAGGTTTTAATTTTTTCCATTTTATTTATTTTTTTGATGTGGACCATTTTTAAAGTCGTTATTGAATTTGTTGTAGTACTGCTTCTGCTTTATGTTTTGGGTTTTTGGCTGCAAGGCATATGGGATCTTGGCTCCCTAACCAGGGGGCTAACCCACATCCCCAACATCGGAAGGCAGAGTCTTAACCACTGGACTGCTAGGGAAGTCCCTACAGTAATTATAAATAAGCTTGCAAACGTCAGAGGAGAAACAAAATCTGATGTTGTATTTAGTAAATATGAAGTTGTTTTGTTGTTGTTTAGTTGCTAAGTCATGGTCCGACTCTTTTGTGACCTCATGGATTGTAGTCCACCAGCCTCCTCTGTCCATGGAATTTTCCAGGCAAGAATACTGGAGTGGGTTGCCATTTCCTTCTCCAGGAGATCTTCCTGACCCAGGGATCGAACTAGAGTCTCCTGCATTGGCAGGCAGATTCTCTACCACTGAGCCACCAGGGAATCCCAAATATGAAGTATATAGTATCTAAATTACCTTTAATTTCAAAATGTTGGAACTTGGTACTTCATTTTTTTTTCACTAGCCCATGTTATTAAAAAATACTTCTCTGGTCAATTTCCCTGCTGGTGTAGGATGTCTATAAAAATGTCAACGTTATCTCTGTTTTCCCCTATCTCCTTTTAAACACACTTGAATTGGCGTATGTAAACTAAAAAATATAAGTAAAACCTCAAAAATATGATTGAATACCCAAAAAACCCTAAAATCCTTTGAAAATGTTATGATAACATTTTTGAAGTTTATTCTTGCAAATCCTGAAGGGTAATAGAATTTATTTTGAACTCCTCTGTGATTTAGACAGATGGAATTTAAACTTGGAGGCTAATTTGGTATTAGAGTGTGACTAACGTGTTGAGGGTTTTTTGATGGAGAAAGAAGAGGCTGCAGTATAGATAGTCTCAGGATATTTTTAACAGCTGTTTGATGTTCTGGTGTGCAGCGTATCAGCTACTGAGTCCCATGTGCTGCTCATAGGTGCTGTACCAAGTGGAAGGATTTGTGGACAAGAACAATGACCTTCTCTATCGGGACCTGTCCCAAGCCATGTGGAAGGCCGGACACGCCCTCATCAAATCTTTGTTTCCCGAAGGAAACCCTGCCAAGATCAACCTGAAAAGGCCTCCTACAGCCGGCTCACAGTTCAAAGCATCCGTAGCCACTCTGATGAAAAATCTACAGACCAAGAATCCAAACTACATTAGGTATTTCTGGCACATAAAATTCTTTGGCCATTCAACTATGAAGGCATTCACAAGGAGGATCATTTTCCTGTTTGCTTAAATCTGAGTATAGCCCAAGCAAAGGGGTAACTAAAGTACTTACAGTTCAAATCATATGGTGTCTTGGGTGTGTTTGAAAAATACTCCAGTGCCCCCAAAATAAGGAATTTTAAAAAGGAAAGAAGAAGTGTGGCGGGGGATGGGAATAGATACTTAATTGGGTTGTTGGCATACAGGAGTTTGCAACTTTCTGTTTTTTTTTAAAGACAAGAAACAAAATATAAATTTATTTCTGATAAGGTTTTGCATAAACTCTTCTGTTGGATTCATTGTGGATTCTTGTAACATTGACTTGGCCCATTGACACCTGAGTTGCAGGTCTTGTGTGAGGAAGCATATGCCTCAAGTAATGATTTCTGAAACAATCGAAATTTTTTCAAAACAAGACAAGAACCCCTTTTAAAAAATCTGGTTTCTTTTTTTGCTTCTAAGTCATCATAGATTTCAACATTCAGTACAGGCCGATTAGTATTAGAGTTGGCTATGTGTGTACTTGATGAACTAGGTGATAGAGGGTTTGTCTAGCAGGTCAGGTTTCATGTGGCACATGCATGCCCACACATACTTTCTCCTGTTGTCTTTGAAAATTCAGTTATGAGGAAGTTAGCATGAAGAATATTTTCGTGTTTGGCTTGTTGCCCTAATATTTGTGTTCATAGCAAATGTAAATAGCATCCCCTGGTTTGGTTGCAAACAGGTTAGAACATATATTAGGTAAGGATCCTAGTTTCCAAAAAAATGAACCAAGAAACTTTGTGCGATCAGTGTTTTGTTATTCTCATTTGAGTCAACTTTTTTTTAAACCTTAAGATTCTGTTAATTGAGGTAAAATTTGTATAGAGTGATATGCACAGATCCTAGGTAAATGGCTCCATTGGTTTTTCACCACTGAATACACTTTGGTAACAACTACTCAGATCAAGACATGGAATGTTCCATCACCCCCAGAAAATTCCTTTCTTCTCCTTGTCTTTCAGTGGTTTTAATGGGACTCTAAGAATTCTTAGTTAATAAACTCCAACATTGTGAATATATCATTTTAAGTGTATATATATATATATCTTTATCTTTAGACTCAGTTTCAGATTCATTTTAAGCTCTATTTTCCCCAGACAGGTATCTTGTTTTGGCACTGTGTAATGAAAAGAAAAACAAACAAACCTCTATTTTTCACTCATTTGCCCTGATGCCTTTGTCGAAAATCAGTTGAATATATGTGTAGACATCTAGATCTAAACTCACTAGTTTGTTCCATTGATCTGTTTGTTCTTAAACCAAAAAGTAAGCATTATTTTTATAAATGTAAAAAGGAAAATCATAGAAAACACCAGGGTCAAACTATGTAAGATTTAGTTGTTCATATATTGTATATGCATGTGGATTTTATTTGACAGTTATGGTGAGGCAGATATAACCATAAATGTTTAACAGTATATTAATTGCTCCAGCAAGATCCAGAAATAATAGGGGCCTAAACAAGATTAACATTTATTTCTTATGTAACTTCTAAGTGTATGGACTTCAAGGCTAACAGAGCAATGTCTTCTGTGTTGAGGCTCTGCCATTTCCAGGATATCTCCTTTTATGTATATAGTCAGAGATAGCTCTCTACCATGTCAACATGCCAACCAGCAGTTAGCAGAAGAGCAAAGGGAGAACCAAGTTCCTTTTAACGACACATCAGAAGTAGCAAACATGATTTCTGCTCTGGCTAGAATTTTGGTCACATGGCCACACTTACCTACAAAGGAAGCTGGGAAATCTAGTCTTTCCTTGGGCAGCAAAGTGCTCTGTTTAAAAGGAGGGAGATAATAGGGATTTAGTGAGACAGCAGTGTTTTTAACTGTTTGATTGAGGTATGTAATATACATATACACAATCTAATATATGAAGCTTAACTGTGGAGGCTGTTGAATTTTTACATATTTCTATGCCCATGTAGCCCCATCCTGACCAAGATATAAAACATTTCCATCAACCCAGAAGATTCCCTTGTGCCCCTTCCTTGTCCATCTTCATGCCTTCCTCTCCCCAGAGGTAAAACACTGCCGAGTTCTCACTAGGAATAGTTTCTCTAGAACTTAGTATAAATGGAATCATAGAATATGCACTCTTATACATCAAACTTCTTACATTCAACAGAATGTCAGTGATATTTATCCATGTTATTGTACATAAGAGTTTATTCTTTTTTTTTTGCTGAGTCTGCAGTGTATTTATCTTAATGTTTTTATAAAATGATCTGGAATAATTTCAAAGGAAATGATGAGGTTTCCAAGAATGATAAGTAATATGTGACTGTGAAATAACTCTATGTGATACTTTGTAAAACATGGACAGATCAATCTGTAAGAGACAGAGTTTAAAAACTAAAATTTGTGTATTCTTTCAGGTGTATCAAACCGAACGATAAAAAAGCAGCACACATCTTCAACGAGGGTCTAGTGTGTCATCAGGTCAGGTATCTGGGTCTTTTGGAGAATGTCCGCGTGAGAAGGGCAGGCTACGCCTTCAGGCAGGCCTATGAACCTTGCCTAGAAAGATACAAAATGCTTTGTAAACAAACATGGCCTCACTGGAAAGGACCAGCAAGGTGAGACATTCATTAATCACATTTAATGATGAAGTTTTAAAACATACAAATACCATGTTGTTTTCTTCACGTGCTATTCAGGCAAAACAGAATCCTATGAAAAGTTGTATGTAACTTCTGGTTTGGACCGTCGTCTGTCAAGATACCATTTTGTGTCAATTTTTATTAATTCTAGAGCGCTTGGTCTTCAAGGTTAAAACAGGGCTTATCAAATCTACCTTTGGAATTTGTATGTCAATAGAACTTCTAAGATATGCTGTGGTGAGTTAGCAGGAGGGAAATTTGTGATTGATAATTGTATTTGTGTAGAATCATAGCAGGGTAGAGTTAGAGGCGTCTTGTATCACTGCTTTCAGCTTTTCATTTTTTTTTCTGGAGAATTAACCCCAGAGAGAGTGAGTAGGGAGTGGGGATCGAATTCTTTGCCCAAGTCTGTACCAATTAAGAAATGGATATAGGAGCAGTCATATCTGTTCTCTTGTGACTTCCTTTGTGGCTCAGCTGGTAAAGAATCCGCCTGCAATGTGGGAGACCTGGGTATGATCCCTGGGTTGGGAAGATCCCCTGGAGAAGGGAAAAGCTAGCTACCCACTCCAGTATTCTGGCCTGGAGAATTCCATGGACTGTATAGCCTATGGGATTGCAAAGAGTCGGACATGACTGAGTGAGCGACTTTCACTTCACTTTATATCTATCTATTCTGTAGAGTTGACTCATTGGAAAAGACTCTGAAGCTGGGAGGGATTGGGGGCAAGAGGAGAAGGGGACGACAGAGGATGAGATGGCTGGATGGCATCACTGACTCGATGGACATGAGTCTGAGTGAACTCTGGGAGTCCGTGATGGACAGGGAGGCCTGGCGTGCTGCGATTCATGGGGTTGCAAGGAGTCAGACACGACTCAGCGACTGATCTGATCTGATCTGATTCTGTGTTCTGTACCTGAACACAGGAGAGTTCACAGTGTCAGTGTTATTGCAAGTAAAACTGGATTGGAGAATATGGCAGAACTCAGGGCCATGTGGCTTTTCAGCTCATCCGCCCTACATTGCATTCATCCATCAAGTCCTAGCAGAGCACTGGACCACTGCAGACCCAAGCAGAGAGAGCTTGTGTGCTGGTGGGGGGCTGCTGCAGGAGAGAATCCAGGCCTTGTCTGTGCAAAGGCCTTTCTTCTGCTTCACCAGAGTCAGAAGTTACTCTTCTGCAGGCCATAGAAGCTTTCCCAACTACTACAGCAGGGCCAGTGTGCTGTTTGATGGGATTTTCTTTCACTGCACTGGTTGTGCCTCCACATTGTCAGTGCACCTGACCTGTCACAGGAGCATCAGTAGAATTACATGCTCACCTCGTATTGCAAGAAATTCCAGACTTACGGTGTGGTCTCTGATGCATAATTCAGTGCCCAAGTAATTAGGGTTTGGGTGCTATGTCATTTCCTACTGCTAATTTCCAGGGTATTATGGTCATTGTCTACTATAATACACAGAACAAGTATTCCTCCCTGCCTGGTATCCAGTCCACAGGTTGGTGGGGCAGAGTTTAGGGCTAAAGACTGACTTTAAATCCAGGCTCTAGGATGAAGGGGTTAGAGCCGAGTCCAGGCCCTTGCTTCTGCCCCGTAAGGCCTGTGTTCTTTTGCATTCCATTGCCTGGCACTTAGCACTCTTGGTCCCTGTCTACAATCTGAGTAGTAGGAGCAGTGCTTAAAAATGTTTACAGGGGTTAACTAAGAGGATTCAAAATAGATGTAATTTCTTGCATACTCTTTTGGCCCTGGTTGATCCATTGTTATGAGTTTATTTGAGCACCTCACCTGGAAAATCCCATGGACGGAGGAGCCTGGTGGGCTGCCATCTATGGGGTCACACAGAGTCGGACACAACTGACGTGACTTAGCAGCAGCAGCTAATGAAATCAAGAAATTGGCTTTAATAGCATATTTTCTTAGAATATGTAGTTTGAACCCAAAATGCTTTTTTAGCATTTACCCCTGGATTTGGTTAAATTTGTGGAATTCAATCTGGGAATTCTCTGATGAAAGGATGCTTAGTGAAAGAACAGTTATACTTAGAAATAGATCCAACCAGTCCGTTCTAAAGGAGATCAGCCCTGGGATTTCTTTGGAAGGAATGATGCTAAAGCTGAAACTCCAGTACTTTGGCCACGTCAAGCGAAAAGTTGACTCATTGGAAAAGACTCTGATGCTGGGAGGGATTGGGGGCAAGAGGAGAAGGGGACGACAGAGGATGAGATGGCTGGATGGCATCACTGACTCAATGGACATGAGTCTGAGTGAACTCCAGGAGTTGGTGATGGACAGGGAGGCCTGGCGTGCTGCGATTCATGGGGTCACAGAGAGTCGGACACGACTGAGCGACTGATCTGATCTGAGAACCTAATATCATGGTTTAAGATAAGATAACCTATTTTTATAACTCAGAACATGTGTTGCTTTTATTTATCTTTATAGAGCTGGTGTGGAAGTTTTGTTTAATGAATTGGAGATCCCTGTGGAAGAATACTCCTTTGGTAGATCAAAGATATTCATTAGAAACCCAAGAACAGTATGTAATTTTGCATTTGTGTTATAATCATGTAAGCAAGTTCTTAAAGGATGTTTAACTTTATAGTGTTACCCAAGATGCTACCAAGAATGTCACATTTTTGTTTTTCTACAAATATCCAAGTGGATGGCTTAATAAAGGGTAGTGGAAGAACACATGTTTTATGAAACATCAAAATTTTTGAGCTGATAGATGGTGTAATATTTAAAAAATCAAAGAAACTGATATTACAGTAAAACCTCCCTCATTCATAAAAATTGGAGGTTAATCCAGTCTGTATATGTAATGTCTGAATTATACAGTAATTTCAGGAAAGACAACTCTACATGAAGTCACCCAAATTAAAAAAAATTTTTAAGAACACTTAAAATTCTACTTATTAAAAAAATCTGATTGAGCATTTTTATAACTGAAGAGACTAGCATGAAATATAATGAACATAGAGGTTTATTGGAAATATGGTGAAATACAAAAGTATTTAAATTGTTTGAGAGAAACCTAAGCAATCGTTTGAAGTCACCCCCCTTCTGTTAACAATTTCATTCTCATTGATAGTGTGAAGGCACATCTAGAGCTCAGTCCAGCCCTTATGTGATTTGTCATAAACACTTTGTAAAACACTGTAAAAACACTTTGTAAAACATTTGTAAAACACTTTGTAAAACATTTGTAAAACACTGTACCCTAAATTGTGTATCTTGCATGAATTCATCCAAATAGTTTTCTCCATCTGTTATTTTATTAGTTATTCAAATTAGAAGACCTGAGGAAGCAACGGCTTGAGGACCTGGCCACTCTCATTCAGAAGATTTATCGGGGGTGGAAATGTCGCACACATTTCCTGCTGATGAGAAAAAGCCAAATTGTGATTGCTGCCTGGTTCAGGAGATACGCGGTAAGAGCTCATGACGTTTTTGAGGTATAATCATGGTACTTTTTTGCAAATGTTTGTTCTGTACTTAACTATGAAAGTAACTTTTTACATACTTGATCTTCCCAATGACCTGGTGAAATGGGTCTTCTTCTGGTCCCGTTTTTTAAAGATGAGAAAACTAAGTAACAGCTACTAGATGGCTGAGATGGGGTTTGAGTCCAGGACAAGTCAGAGCTCCAGTTGAGTTCATCCCACTGTTTTCCACTGATGGAGATACATGTAGTGGAGGTCTACATCTTGAATTTGGTTTTCAGATTGGAAGAGATAATGTTATTTAACCATTTGAGTAGGGTAGGGTCAGTTTTCCCAAATAATTGGCTGTCCTCCATTTATTGTAGGAGCTCTGAAAATGGTTTTAATTCCAGAAAGCTAGTGCCACATTTTAGTAGAATTCTGGGTTTGGGTAAAGGTTTGGATTTCCTTTAGTCCTCAGATATCAGGCCCTTTGGGAAAAGGTGCGAAAATAAAGTATATTTATTTAATTGATATGGAATTTCTTTGGGGAATTTTCTTTCTCACTCAATTATAGATGTTTCATTGGCGGCATAACAGGTTTGAGGGAAACCTGAAGGTTTGCCTCTAGGCTAGGTTGAACTTGGCATTGTGTTCTCACAAAATGAATTTTAATGATAAGGGCGCTGCTGCCAAGTGTATTTTCATTCTCTGCTTTTTCACTGGAGAGTGGGTTGGAGAGTGAATTAAAATTGCAATCAAATCTCCTTTAAGTGTGTTCTTCTTTTTCAGCTGTAGAGTAGTTTTACTTTAAAGGAGTGTATAATTAGAACGTAACTTATGCTGGCCTATTCTCATGTAATCCATTTGAGTGTAAATTTCTGAGTTTTATAAATCAATGTTACTTAAATGAGTAAAGAGAAATTACATTTAAAAGAACATCTTCAAAACTGCTTCCTTGAGTTAAAAGAGTATAACCAACGGTACAAGTGTTAAAGTCTGACCCTAGCCAGCCACATTAATGATAAATTTATTCACATGTATTTTACAAAGGCCCAGAGGGCTGTTGTCTCCAGCCTGGCTGCACATAGTGGTACTTTGCCCTTTGGCAGTTTTGTAACGCTCTGTTTTCTGTTTGCCTTAGAGTGGGAGGACTAACAAATAACCAATCCTCAAGGAACCCATTTTTATTATTTCTTATTTTGAGATCAATAAAAAAAAAAAATAAGTTTTGAAGCATCCTAAATTTATCTGTCTTCAATTCTACAAATAGTTTTGAAACTCCTCCTCTGCCAGACTCTGAGGGAATAGCAACGTGAACCAAACAACCTGGTTGCTGACCTCATACAGTTTACATCTAGCGAGTGACAATGTGCATTTAAGCAAATAAATAATCAGAACAATGGCAGATTGTAGTAAGTGCTAGGAAGGAAATAGAGAACTGAGATCTAGAATAATGGTGAGACAGATACTACTTTAGATGGGGTGGTCAGGGAAGACCTTCTGGAAGGGGCCATTTCGTCAGAAGAATGAGAAGAAACAGGAACCGATAATAGCAACATAAAGCTTTGGTATGTCCAGATTTTAAAAAAGTCATCATATGTATTCTTAATTCTTGATGCTGAGAATTAGAATGAAAACAAATAATAGCCCAAGCTTTAGAATGTTATTTCTGTTTCAGAATTTTAACTATGGACAAAACTCAGAAACTTTGTGAGGTTGTTTCCAGACTGTTCCAATAAAGCTAGTCACACAAATCTTTTGTTTCCCAGTGCATATAAAAGTTATGTTTGTGCCACACTATAATCCATTAGGTGTGCCATGTCATTATATCTTTAAAAGTATATACCTTAATTAAAAAATATTGCTAAAAAATGCTAACCATCATTTGACAACACAGAGTTGCCACAAACCTTCAATTTGTTAAAAAAAAAAATTTTTTTTTAAACTCCAATATCTATGTAATACCTCCATCAGTTATCTATAGTTATACAGGCCAGTGATTTTCCCTTGACCAAGTAAATCAAAGATTTTCTGAATGTCCATTTTCAGTTACTGATTACCTTAAAACCCATAATCTGTGGTATTTCATGGCTCCTTAAGGTGAATTTTAAAGAGAGAGTTATTTTCAAGCCATGTAGGAATTTTAAAAGAAAACATGGAGGTACCAAATGGATGTGAGAAGCAGTGGTCAGGTATTATAGGTACAGTTTGTTCCCTACAGACATGGAGTATCCTTCTGTGTGGAATCCTAGAGGTTTTCCAGCTCCTCATTTGATTGATGGGGAAACTGAGACCAATAAGGGCAGTGACTTGTCCAAGGTCCCAGAAACAAGGTCCTCTGGCTGGGTCCAGAGGGGCTACTTCAGGGTAGTTCTCAGGCCTGGAACGCTTTCCGCGGGCTTGGTGGGGAGCCTTGGACTGGGAGTCCTGTGGCTTCCATTGCCCTTTGTCAGGATCTCTGCCTTTCTCTCTGGCATCGTCTTGTTCTGCTGCTCATACATCGATAACTTCACCCTCCATCTCTTCTGAGCTTCCAGAACATAGCCTAGAGCCCTTGGAGCATCTGTCCCCCCTTAGAGAAAGTGAGCTGGGCAGTCTGCCATTTCCAGGGTCAGAGTCACAGCCTGGCTTCAGTAATTTGTTTGAAAAACTGTGAAACTTCATCCCGGGGACCCACATTGTAGTGAATATTCCCTACTAAACACAGTCAACACTCACTTTTTCTAGAGTTAGTGTTCTAGCAGCCTCCGCTTTCCAAGACATCAGCTGGGAATTAAGACGGGCCTCCAGCCATTGACCTTGTCTCACTGACCCTTGGGAAGACTCTGACTGGGTCTTCCTTAACCTTGCCCACCTGGATAATCTCTGCTGCATCTGAACCTGCCTTTTGGGCTCGCATTTCTCTGGGACAGACCCTGTTTCTCTTTTCCACTGCTGACTGGTGTCCCCTCTGAGTCCTTGAGTGCAGGGATGCAGTCAGGGTAACATCTACATCTTCACAGTTCTATTCAAGGGCTGGATGTAGAGCACCAGCTCGATAAATAAAGTTTAGTCGATTGATAAACGTTTGCTTCAATTTGTGAGCTGATTTCCCAGCTTGAGGCAGTAAAAGCAGCAAACCTAAAAGGAATGTGGGGTGTCAGAGGCTGACGTAGTCAGTGGCATGGTGAGAAATGGAACCAAGAAGAGCACACGCTCAGAAGTAGGTGCAGAAGTCAGTGTGTATTCATTCCGTGTGTGTTCATCGGTATCTGTTGTGCATTTGACCGTGTGTTATAACAACATGGTGCGGAGAACAGATGTTAAGAGTGGTGGGTCCTGACTCATTTAGACATTAGTTAATTGTATTTACCAGCCTTGAAGCAAACTTTGGATTAATTGTAATAATTTTGGATTCTTGGATATTTTGATTTCTATACTTAATTGGTTGCCAGAAGGAATAAGGGTGATCAAGAGTTCATTGCACTAAGTAAGCTGACTCTTTCTTGGTATGTGTGTTGTGGATATGTAAATAGAACTGCTGATATCTTCCCCTTTCATCCTACAGCAACAGAAGAGGTATCAACAGATAAAGAGCTCTGCCTTGGTAATTCAGTCTTATATCCGGGGTTGGAAGGTGAGTTTGAAAGAAGTGACCCTTACTTATGTGGTGTTTTCACATTCTTTACAAAGGATGATGTCTTCATGCTCACTCTGCAGGGGAGGGCTCCTTGTCTCCTGCCCACCTTGTAAACAGTCAGATAGAAAGAATAAATATTATGGGCCAAGCTGGGGCCCTACAGCACCATGTCTTGGCTGCTTCCTGCTTTCTTTTCAAGATTTGTTCTCTGAGCAGGAAGTCCTTGAAATAATACTGTACATGATGTTGATCTCCTCTCACCCGCTATTTGCAAGGGAAGCGGTAGTCCATGAGGCTGAGTACCTGTGAGTTCTGCCAGACCTGAGCACCCCCAACCCAGTGCCTTCCATACCCTCCCTGTGACAGTCTTACGGGATGTCCCGTCATGATTGAAAGATCCTAAGCTCTGGTTGTCTTAGTGCACCCACCCCACCTGATTCTAGGTCCTTCCTGCCAAAGCTTGGTTCAGAGTCAGCAAACTGTAGCCCACAAGCCAAATGTAGTCTACTGCCTCTTTTCACACAACCCGAGAGCTAAGAATGGTTTTTATATTTGTATATTATTATTAAATTTAAAAAAAGAGAAGAAGACGATTTCATGACATGTGAAACTTATAGGAAATACAAGTTTCATATAAATATATGCATACCTGAAGTGCAAAGTTCATGTAAAGATAGCTTTATTAGTACACTACGTCCTATACAAGACTGGGCATCTGAACAACAACAGGACATTACTATGCTCTTGTCTGACATCTTGCGTGTGGCTGCTTTAGTGCTACAACAGCAGAGTTGGTAGTTGTGATAGAGAACATATGATCTGCAAAACCAAAAACACATACTATCTGTCCTTCTGCAGATAAAGCTTGCTGATCCCTCCTTGAGTCAAAGGAACTTCAGGGCCTGTTGTTGCCATATTCCTGTTGGGTGATTTTGTGGAGGGGGCTGGATCCAGAGGGACTACTTCAGGGTAGTTCTCAGGCCCAGAGAACTTTCTGGAGGGGGAGCCTTGGACTGGGAGTCCCATGGCTTCCATTGCCCTTTGTCTAGTCCTATGGGCAACCCAAGGACTTGGTATTAATAGTTATACACAGCAATGGCCAAATATAAGTCTGAGCACACAGAGTATGTGAGATTGCTGCCTGCAGGTTTTTCTTTTGACCTTCTACTGAGTACTGGGGTTCAGATGTCCTGTCCAGAGACCAGAGGCGGGACACAAGATTCACCTCCAAACCAGCTGTCCTCCTAGCCCTACCCCGACTAAATCAGTTGCCAGAAATGACTGGAAGGAAGCCACTAGTATTGAACCAGTGAGATAATTTTGTTTTATAACAAGTTTTTAGCTATCTCTTTTGAATAAAAAGTACAACTACACTTCCATTCCAGACAGTAATAGGATAAATGATCAAGTGGCTCTTGATGGATCATTGGAGATAGACCCACCGTATACACCCATCATGTTCAGAGAACTCTTCCTTCCATCTGAGGCATCCAGTTTATATTGCTATGGTCAGATTTATGGTAAAGAATCTGCCTGCCATGCAGGAGACCTGGGTTCAATCCCTGGGTGGGGAAGATCCTCTGGAGAAGGGAATGGTTATCCACTACAGTATTCTTGCCTGGAGAATCCCCATGGACAGAGGAGCCTGGAGGGCTACATACAGTCCATGGGATCGCAAAGAGTTGGACACCACTGAGTGACTGACACTTTCACTTTCATCAGAGTGTGGGAGGATGCTGTCTGTCTGAGTGGGGCTACACTGTCATGATTGACAATGTCTTCATTTACCTCCTTCTCATGGTCCATTTTGGGCTAATGAGCAACTTTTCCTTTCTTTAAGCTGTTGATTTTTCACTTGAGAATGGGAATTATGACTATGTTTTCAGGTATTTTCTTTCAAGTCACTGGATACACGGGGTTTGCTTTTTGGTTGATTTTCGCTCTTTCTGGATCATTCTGTGTGCTTTAGGCCCGGAAAATCCTGCGGGAACTGAAACATCAGAAGCGCTGTGAGGAAGCCGTCACCACCATTGCAGCATATTGGCACGGCACCCAGGTAGGCCAGAGACCCCCCAGGATAGCAGTGGGTCAAGAGTGACTTGTGAAACAAGGGACCCCCTCATTCGGGTTTCACTGGCTTAAGCTCCTGAGCACGCATTTGCCTCTTGCTCTTTCCAACATTTTGGTGTGGGGTGGTGGCTCACGCTTTTGTATACTGTTTGATGGTGACCGTGTCTGTCTTCCTCTTTCTCCACTGGGAACCAGCAGTAACCTTTCTTGCCTTAAACTTCTCTGTAAATCCTTTTCAAATGCATCACAGGCGCGAAGGGAACTGAGCCGGCTGAAGGCGGAGGCTAGGAATAAACATGCTATTGCAGTTATTTGGGCTTACTGGCTTGGATCTAAGGTACTTGAAATGCATATCCCATCACTCCCATCCTGGAATCTGCAATAATCAATCCATGTTTCTAGCATCTCAGGGGATGGAGTCCCACGGTTAACAGTGGCGCATGTCCTAGCAGCGAGATTTAATAACCCTGGAGATGTTCATGCCAACAGAGCACGTTAGGAAGCTAACTCTAAGCACGTGTAGGCAAAAAAAACACTAATTGCTTACTAATGAGGTACTAGTGTAGCTGCTCTTTTTTAAAACTCAAATAATGTGCATGTGTAGTTTGGGAGGAGTTTTTTATTTGTTTGTTTTTTACCCCCTTGATGTGTCCTGGCGGTTTTCTAAAGGTGTTTTAGTATGTGGCGGGGGCATGATGGGAATGTTTAATTAAAATTTGGGTTTTGATTGGTCCTTGTAACATTGATAATAGAAATGCCTTTAATGCATGCTTGGCAAAAATATTAATCCATGAATGAAATTGGTTTTTAGGCTCACTAGAGCCGCTATTGATTATTATAAGCAAAATATTATATGTGAAAAGAATGATCATCTGTGATTTAGCAGAAAGCTATGTTCGTGCAAAACTAGCTGTAATTGCCCCTGAAGAATCCCAGGAATTTCGGCATCAGCTGTTTGTGTTCAGAAACAAAGGCCTCCTGAAATACTCTCACTAATCCCCAGGCAGAGTTGTGGGCTCTGTGAACATTTCACATACCCCAAGGGACGAGCATTTTAGATGTTTTCGTTACTTAGAAAAATCAAAGGTCATCTCTGCTAAAAATGTGAATCCCAGTTAGAAACTCAAATACCAACGTAGTCCTATGTTTTTAAGTCTACCTTGTCAGCGTTATAAACCCATGTTGTGAGAAAAATGAGAAAAGTCAACATTTGCCTGCATAAAGATCATAACTTGCCACAAGCTAACCAAAGTTGTTCGTTTGTGTTTGCCCCTGAACATCTGTGTGCAACCAGCTAGTTCCTTTTATAAACCGAGGGAACCGAATCAGAGGCAGAGGGTCTCTGGACGGTGGATTTCTCCACTGAGTGAACTCATTTCCTGGTCTCAGTACTATGATGTCATGAAACATGAGTGCCTGTCTGTTTTCATCTTTTAAAACACGCCTCAGATTAATTTTTCCCTCAGTTTGATTTTTAAACCTATGAGTTTTCACTTTTTATCTTGCTTCTATATATGTCACTGTTTGGGGCCCTAGCTAATATTGAATTTTGATACATGTTACTTCTAATTTTCCAACTGCAGAGTTTGGGTGTTTTGGTTTTTTTTTTGGAAGTTCAGAGAAGCAACCTTTATTCCTTCCAGTTTTCTAAATGGTTGTTCACAAGAGTTATGTTTTTATATGTTCAAGTGAATGGACTCGGAAATTCACTGTGTCTTTAGCCCCATGGACTGGCAGCAGAGAGGAGTCCACAGAAATTATTAGGTGCCACTTACAGTTCTGAGGCTTTGATGAGGGAGGGAGTGAGAGAGTGTGGGTGAGGATGTAAGAGGGAAAGAGAACAGGGGAGAGAAAAGGAACGGATTGGAAGGAAGGGGGCAGGCTGGGAGTGTTTCCCTCGGGTCCCACATGCATTGTCCTGCTTGGAGACAGAGTCTCAGTGCCCTGAAAGTACACCAGCCTGACACTGATGCTTTGGATTTAAATAATTGTGCACCATTTCTCTTTCATTCTGAAATCCTGATACATAAATTGGCTCTTCTGTTTGGTGGGGTGTCTTTTTCTGGTCATTTGTGCTATCTGCATTGGGCTGTCTCTTTTATTTACCATCTAAAACATTCTAGGCTCGAAGGGAATTGAAACGCTTGAAGGAGGAGGCTAGGCGTAAGCATGCAGTTGCTGTCATTTGGGCTTACTGGCTTGGACTGAAGGTACTTCCTCAACAACTTCTTTCTGTCCACGGTGACTCGATGTAGCCCTTCTAGCACCTACTAACCCTGACCAAATGATCAATTATGCTTGCTGATGGTCTGCACAATCTTTTACAGTGGCACCTTGCCTAATTTGGTTTCTTTTAGAGAGCAAACCTATACACTAAAATTTTCTGATTTTATTGCAGTGTCTTTCTTTAAGTAATAGGTTTAAAGTAATAGCATATTATTTAACTATAGTAATGTAGCATATTTTATTCTTTGTTATGCAAATTCTATTTAATGTCCTCTTCATGAGGATGAAGTGTTTTTTTTTCCCCATTTGTGATACAGAGTTATAGCAGTTGAGCTAAAAGCTGACCCACTGTCTGCAGTGACCAGGCTGGGGATACTGGGCTTTTGTTTCCCTTTATCCTTCTATTCTGTCCCATTGATGGCTCCTGGAGCAGAGCTTTCTTCAAACTGGCCATCAATCATTCTAATTGTTCAGCATAGAAACCAAAGGGTGTTGCATAAATGTACAGATTTTGACAAGTAAGACCAGCAGTGGATCATTCAGGTTAAAGAGAACTTTAGATTCAAATGCCTTCTCATTTAAGGCAGGGTTTATTTCAAAGAGGTTCTTACTGCTTGAGGTAAGGATGCAGGTACCTAAATATGATTAGGCTCTGGAAAACCTTGAGAATGACCTTAGGCAATACAAGGATTTTGTCTTCCTAAGAGTCAATAACTCATCACTGTAGGGAGCTATTCATATTGTCATTGGGGGGATAATTAGGCCCCTTTTTGGTATTTGCTCTTCATTCTTTTTACTTTAATACTGTAATAATTCACTTTTTTCTAAATATTTGAATATTATCCAGGAAAGCGTTAACTCTGAATCTGAACTGAGTTAGCAGTATCCATAAACTCTGCTTTTAAGAGTCTGTATTTTTCCCTGAAAGTTTAGCCTATAACTTTGAGTAAATTAACTTTTTTATTATAATGAATATTCATCAAATTTTGAAGTAATTAAGAAGTAACTTAAATATGAATTTAAGATGTTCTATTTCAAGAATTGAACAAGTTCTGAAATGACTTTTTTAAAGTCAAAATTGAGGATTTTATTTCCCGTTTTATTCACATTCTAATTTGCATCTAATTTTCATAAAAGGAAAGAACAAACAGCATTGAGTCAGGAGTTTTACTCTCTGTAATGCTCTGTACCAGCAACATCACATTTGTCTTCGGTTTTCTGGATTTAACTAACTGCACATATGATTTTATATTTATTATAATACTTTCATATTAAGAGTGTGTGCTCGCATCATATAAACCAAATTCAGTTTGTAGGTGAATGCTATTTTAGTTAGTTAACTGGCCTTAGTATAGACATAACTGTCTTTTTTCCCCCAGTTTCCACAAAACAGGAGTATTTTAATGTGTTACCATAAAATTATTATAAGATTAAATTTCTTTGAAGTTTAAGAATGTAATAATTTTGTATTTTTATATTTTTAAAAAAAAGTTTTGTTGGTATGAACAGTAGTTTTGCCCTTTTAAAGGATTTGATTCTTGTGGAGTTATTACAAAGTGGACCCTTTTTAAGACCCCTGGGGCCCAGGAAGGGAACCCATTCTGTGTACCGTCTTGTCACCAGGCATCTTCTGTGTGTAGCTGTATTTCAGGAGAAGGGGCCTGTCCTGTATCACAAAGCATGTTGCATTGAGCTCAGTTACAATGACATTCAAGTGTATATAAATGTACAGTCAAGTACATTTCTAAGGATATATTTTCATGAAACCTCACTTTAACTTCTCTGCTTTTGTACATTTTTATAATTTTAGGAGCCAGTTAATGAATATCATTTTTCTTCCTGTTCCTTTTACCCTTGTAAGTTTGAGATTGAAGGGAATCCCCTAGTGGTCTAGATGTTGGGACTTAACACTCTCTGCTGAGGGCCTGGGTTCAATCCCTGGTTGGGGAACTAATATCCCATAAGCCACATGATGAGCCCCCCCCCCAAAAAAAATTTTTTTTTTTTTTCATTTTTAAAAAAATAAAATAATGAAACATAAACTTAAAAAAAATTTTTTGAAATAGTTATAAACAACATGCTGCATACTAAGTTACTTCAGTAATGTCCTACTCTGTGTGACCCGGTGGACTGTAGCCCACCAGACTCCTCTGTCCATGGGATTCTCCAGGCAAGAATACTGGAGTGGACTGTCATTTCCTTCTCCAGGGGAATCTTCCTGACCCAGGGATTGTGTCAGGAATCCTTATGTCTCCTGCGTTGGCAGGTGAGTTCTTTACCACCAGCAGCACCTGGGAAGCCCCTATAACCAACTCCATGACTACAAGAGAAATGATCATCAGTAATGTGAGATATGAATTAAAGGAAGAACAGCCTACATGGTGTATAAGAGAATTTTTAAACTTTAAAAGTCCATAGGTGTAGAGAATAAGTCTGGTACTCAAATGCCCAGAGGCACCAGACGGATCACATGAAGGAAGTAACAGATGAAATGTGGGGAAGGAACACAGGCCTCCAGCAGTTTGGAGCAAGCAGCTCTCTTCCAAAGGCTGCTCTGGTTCACTCAGTTCTTGCTGTGTGAGAATGGGGCTTCCTGTTGCTAGATCTTAGAGAATTGTAAGAGAAATCTGCAGTCTGAACACCTATGTCAAAGTCTTAAAGTGCATATAAAATATTTTTCAACAAATTGAATTTGGTTACTTGGTTGCTAATTTATAGCCCCTAATACAGAAATATTTTGAACATGTGCTGTTAAACCCAGAAAGCTAAGCTATAAGAAAAACATAATGTCTAAATTATTCAAATAGGCAAATATTTTGCCAGATTCTAACTCTCCTATTTATAGCTGGATTATAAACATTTTAAATATTTTCCCCTCAATTATGAAACTTAACTACCATTCATTCATTTGACAGACACCTCAGTTATTTTATTTGTTAGACACTAGCATACAAAGTAAATATGACAATATAGCAGAGAAGAAATATTAAACTAAAACTAATACGATGTCTTAAGTGCTGTGATTAGTATTAGTAGAAAGTTTGGTGGGAGTAGGAGTGAGAGAAAAATTAATGTAATTAAATGGAAGATAATGATCATTCAAAAGCTTCCTTTTACATTCTTATTTTTAGTCATATGCCCTCCTCAGTATGTAGTACTCAAGTCCTGTCTTCATATGCAAGTCTGTTTGAAACTGCCATATATTTCCTCAGGCATTTCTGGCCTTTTAAGAACAGTTTGAAGTGAAAATTACCTTATGTAATTTTTTCTGAAATGTATTTTGATTTTTGATAGATTTGCAGCTATGCCTGTACAGTGTTTCTCATCAGATCTTCAGGCTGTTTAAAAGCTAGTTACGAGGATTTAAAACATCAAAACATTCTGGTATTATCTTGCATCTCTTAATTTATTTTCCTCTGACTTAAAACCCACTGTCTCAATATGCTTCAATTACTTTGCTGTATCCAGAAAGACACTTGTGAATTTACTTCTTCCACTTAATTTTTGGTTTTAATAGAGGTGTGTCATCTTTATGGGCATCTGTTGGCCACACACTAACCTCTGTATTCTGCTGCTTCTTTTTAAAGGTACGCAGGGAGTACAGGAAATTCTTCAGAGCCAATGCCGGCAAGAAAATTTATGAATTTACACTGCAGAGAATTGTAAGTTTATATTTTATATGTGGCTAATTAGTATTATTGGGTTAACTAGTTCATAGCACTAACTCACTAGTATGTGACTTATCTGGTAACAGTTAAATCCTAATTGTGACATTGACGTTTAATATGACCTTTTTTTATCATCACTCCTAAAGTTCAGGTAAATTGTGTCAGAAAGAGGCCCATTAAAGAATATTAATCAAATATTCTTTTTTTGACAGAGAGAACATACTTTGGGAAAAGTGAACCCAAGAAAGCCAGGTGTCTCAATTCAGGCTACTATGACAAAAGTGCCATAGACTGTGTGGCTTAAACAGTAAATGTTGATTTCTCTGAACAGAAACGTTCATTTCTGCACAGCCTCCAGGGTGCTAGCACGATCTGGGCCTGATGAGGGCCTCTTCCTGGTTTCCTCACATGATAGAGAAGCAAACTCTTTCCTGTCTCTTCTTATAAGGACACTAATCCTATCTTGGAAGTTCTGCCCTCGTGACCTCATCTCAACCTCATTACCTCCTCAAGGCTCCATCCCCTAATACCATCCCATTGAGGGTTAGGATTTCAGCACAGGAATTTGAGGGGAATGTCAAGATCTTGGCCTGCTAAACTGCCATGAACCACTGCAGAGCAAGGTTGGCAACACAGACTAGTGGGTGGAGGGGTGTGGGAGAGCAAGGCTGTGCCCGTCTCCCAGGATAGATCCTAAAGTTCTCTGTTTTTCTGCAAATAGATGTAGTGCTGAAGAGTGTGAACTCTGGAGCCAGCTTGCTCCACCACTCACAGATTTGAAAGCCTCATTTTGTCATCTGTACAGTGGGGATAGTAATAGCACTTAACTTGTAGAGTTAGGGTAAGGGTTCAGATGAAGTCACACTGTAAAGCTCCCACAGTGCCTGACCCATGGTAAGTGCTCTAGAGCAGTGCTGTCCAGTAGAACTTTATGCAGTGGCAAAAATGTCCTGGATCTTTGTGGTTCAGTAGAGTAGTCACGGGGAGAAGGCAGTGGCACCCCACTCCAGTACTGTTGCCTGGAAAATCCCATGGAGGGAGGAGCCTGGTAGGCTGCAGTCCATGGGGTCGCTAAGAGTCGGACATGACTGAGCGACTTCACTTTCACTTTTCACTTTCATGCATTGGAGAAGGAAATGGCAACCCACTCCAGTGTTCTTGCCTGGAGAATCCCATGGACGGAGAAGCCTGGTAGGCTGCAGTCCCTGGGGTCGCACAGAGTCGGACACGACTGAAGTGACTTAGCAGCAGCAGCAGCAGTGTAGTCAGGAGCCATGTGTGGCTGCCTGTTAGACATTGTAGCTCTCTAGTGTTGACTGGTATTCCTTTGGTGATAATAATAAAATTAGTATTCACGTTGGTTACTTTTCTTTTTCCTTAACCATTTGGTGGAGCTCAGATTTCTCAAGCCAGTGAGAATAGTAGAGTAGAGACTTTTCAGAGGAGTTACAAAATTTTATGGACCAGAACTTGCTAAATTCCACTAAAGACTGGTTTCTTTGAGTCCGGTTTATATTAGACAGTGTTTTCTTTTTCTGGTGTATTTGACTTACCTGGTATTTTTTGTCAAACCCAACACAGGTGCAAAAATACTTCTTGGAAATGAAAAATAAGGTGCCTTCCTTATCTCCGATAGATAAGAATTGGCCATCGAGACCTTACCTGTTCTTGGATTCTACTCACAAGGAGCTAAAAAGGATTTTCCACTTGTGGAGGGTAAAAACCATCTTTTTATGTTTTTTCAAAGATGTCTTGCTATCTGTTTTGAGTGTTTGCAAAGGGTAATATAAAAGCAGGATTTTGAAGTAAGAAGCATGCTTGGCTATCTGTGAGAATTCCCGGTGCCCTCAGTGCTCCTGTGATGTCTCCAGAACTGCATTGTCTTTCCCATCCAGACTAGTTGCTTTCAAGTAGTCCAATTTTTTATCTTCATCTGTATGTGAAGAAATACTACTGGAAGTAGAAATAATAAAATTCGAATATCTTCATGTGAATAGTAAAGTCTCACAAATTACATGAGTTTACTTTCTACATAGAACTACATAGACATACATGAGAACATACACGTTCTGATGGACTGGGGGGAAAAGCTCTAACGTCACCCAAAAGACATTAAAGAGATTAAAATTTCCTTCCCCCTGGCTCTCTGAGTAAAAGGGAAGCTGAAAATCTATTTGATTTGGCCTTATATTTTAGCTCACTTAATTTTACATGAGCACATAACATGTAATTTAGGTGGTGCTCAGTGTGGACTCTGTGGGATACTTGTTTGTATAAAGATGGACTTTATTTCAGTAACTTAGTTGGTATGTGGAACGGTACAATTATTTGTCATTTGGATAGAATGAAGTCTTAGGTTGAAGGGCTTGTATTTAGTGAGTGAGCAACTGATGGATACATCTTCCAGGAAACTCTTTCCTGCTCAGTGCTGGGACTTGTTCTTAGCTGAATCATATATATATATATATATATATATATATACACATACAGAGAGACATTATCACTAGTCAGTGTAATGATTGTTCCCAGCACAGCCTGTGGAATGGAATACTAAGTCCTGTTCTCCTACTTAGTGAGTCAGTTTGGCAAGATTTGCCATTATCTCAAGGTTCACTTCCCCCTTTGAGTCTGATACAGAAACTATTCCAGAAATAATGATGGGAGGTTGTGAATACTAGGCATCTGCTCCGCCTCTCCTTTCCCCTGGCTCCTGAATTTTGCCCTTACCTCCCTTGGTTTGGGGGTGGAGAGAGAAAGGGATGCATTTATTCCAAGGGTGGGCAGTAATGCTGATGATCCTTTATATGATCATGTGGGTGATTCTCACCCATCCGTGAACTGGATTTCTTAGAAAGTTCATCTAAAGAAACTGGTCCTGCTCCTCATGCCATCCCCTGTCTCCTTTCAGTACAATCTCAGAATCAGTGTGAAGGGGAGATTTCTCAGGTCCTATGTCCACATTCGGGCTTCCCTGGTGGCTCAGTGGTAAAGAATCTACCTGTCAATGCAGGAGACTCAGGTTCGATCCCTGGGTTGGGACAATCCCCTGGAGAAGGAAATGGCAACCCACTCCAGTATCCTTGCCTGGGAAATTCCACGGACAGAAAAGTCTGCCAGGTCCATGGAGTCACAAAAGAGTCTGACATGACTGAGCGACAGACAACAAGAAACAACAATGTCCACGTCATGAAATGGTAATGGAGGATTTGGAGCATTGCTTTTCAAACTATAGATCGTAGCATATTTGTGAGTCATGAAATCAATTTAGTAGTATTACTATCAGCATTTTGAAATGAAAATAACAGGATACACAACATGTAGACAGGATAAGTGCTGTTTTGTAAAGCTTTTGTGTCAATTGTATATATGTGTGTGTATAAATATGCACGCTGGGCTGTGATGGACCATGTTTTTCTTCCTGTGAGTCTCTGAAAGAGTGTGGATGTCCAAGGGCTGACGTAGTGGGAGGAAACGGTACTCCCAGGAGGGTGCAGGCCAGAGAAGTTCTTGTATGTTTTGAAGAAGCATCGCAAGTTCTGCAACACAAATAGTAGTTTTTATGACATTTTCCAAGACCAACCTTTTAAAACTCAAGAAGGAAAAATTTTCTTGACCTTTTAATGAATATCTCATACACGTTTACTCTTATTTTTAACTGCTGTTAAATTGGTTTAGCATATTTAAGGATGAGTAATGATTTACTTATATAAGTGATGTCTTTTTTTCTTCTTCTTTTCATATCTCACAGTGTAAAAAATACAGGGACCAATTCACAGACCAACAGAAACTTATCTATGAAGAGAAGCTAGAAGCCAGTGAACTCTTCAAAGACAAGAAGGCTTTATATCCATCTAGGTATTATGATTTTACTTTACCCGTAAAAATCAATATTTTTAAAAAGTTTCTCAAATGTACTTGTAGGCATTTTCTAGTGGGATTTGATTTTAGTGACACACAGGTTTTTAATTTCATGAATTATTTTGAGCTTGGCTGGATATGTTGTTCAGTGGCTCAGTTGTGTCCAACTCTTTGTGACCCGATGGACTGCAGCACACCAGGCTTCCCTGTCCTTCACTATCTCCCGGAGCTTGCTCAAAATCAAGTCCATTGAGTCGGTGATGCCATCCAACCATCTCATCCTCTGTCGTCCCCTTCTCCTCCTGCCCCCAATCCCTCCCAGCATCAGAGTCTTTTCCAGTGAGTCAGCTCATCACACCAGGTGGCCAAAGTATTGGAGCTTCAGCTTTAGCATCAGTTCTTCAAGTGAATATTCAGCGTTGATTTCTTTTAAGATTGACTCGTTTAATCTGCTTGCAGTCCAAGGTACTCTGAAAAGTCTGAATATGAATGTAACACATTTGACCAAGAGCTTTCATACTTAGCATACTTAGAGAAACAAGATCACATGTGTTGGTTTTACTCCCTTAGCATTATCCTGAACACTTCCTAAATAATTAGAAGTTGTCATTTAAAATGAAAATTGTCTAGGCTAATAAGAGATTTACTTGGTAAATTCCTATTTGTTTTCCATTGGTTTCAGAGACTAGCTGGTTTCTGTTGACAATCTACTGTAATCACCATTCCAATCTTCCCACTTTAACAATTTGGGTCAGAATCTCCTTTGTAAAATAAATGAAGAATGAGCCAGTCTGTCACTTTCTAGCGTTGCCTGGACAGTGGCCTATATTGACCTTTGGTCAGCTAACTCATTGCCTCCGACTTCACTGGCCTCTGCAGTAATTTCAGTTCCTTTATTGTAGACATCAAGTACTCAGTAAAAGAAGGAAAACCAACTGCAAGTTTGCCAAGTGAAGTTCTTGGTAAAAACTGCTTTATCTGAATGTTCTTACATCTCCCAAGGTCATCATTCCCGTCCCTCCCCCCAGCACCCCAGAATTCCTATCCCTTTTGCATCTGGTATTTATAAAAAAAGTAGATTGTACAACTTCAAGCCAAATCTATAACAACTTCTAGCTTTTTCCAAAAAAATGTCTTAGAAATAAAATGCATTATATGCTAAGTATATTCACATGGACTGCATGTGGTATGTGTGCAGGTATGTTCTCTATGTCTACCTGTATTTGAAAGCTGTTCTTCTTAAAGGATTAAATAAAAGTAAGTTGCCAAACTCATTTGCTTTAGATATTTTAGTAGCACAGCTTACTTGGTTAGCTGATTTGGCTGCTTGAGGGGGCATACACTCCCCTCAGTCAAACACAGTGCCTAAAACCAATGGTATTCAAAGTGCCTGCTGTATAAAGCATATTCAAACAGGTAAACTGTCTGTATGCTTTCCTCTCCAACTTAATTCATTCAGCATTTTCTTTATGTATCTTTAAATTGTAGAGTAACCTTCTTAATTAACATTCCCTGTGGATGACTCCTTAGAAACTGGAAGGAGGGGGAAAAAAAACATTTTTGAAGAAACAAATTTCCAATACTATTAGCACTTTGTATTATTAAAAACATGTTAGAGTATGAACAACCACCCAAAAATGTTAGTATCAAGCCAAGGTCTTTGGGTAGTTTTACTAGTTTTCAGGGATGGTGGCGTGCTGAGCCTCCAGCATTAATTGAGGTGGAATCATGTACGCGCCCACTCCTGTGTGAAGCGGCTGCTCTTAGGGTGCCGGCCTTTCCTATCCTGGAGCTGTGAAACCCTGACCACCTACGTGGATTTTCTGCCCTGATCCTCCACCCACAATGCAAGCATTTTAAGTTGCATTTGCAAATTGCCAGAACTTTATAGCTCAAAGTGAAGCCGTGGTTTTTTCTTGGCGTCTTTGAAGAAGTCATCCCACAAGTCTTTAGGAAAAGAAATCTTGATGTTGGGTGCATGATCGTGCCTCTTGCAAGAAGTAGTTTGTTTGGAAGAAAACTGCTCCGATTCTGAATGTTTACCTTAGCCACTTGTGTCCATTTAGGGGCATATCCTAAGAGGAGAGGCCAATTTTCCTTTCACATATGGCCGGCTTAGAGCCAGAGTTATATGGTAATGTTAAGTGCTCCAAAGTTTTCTTCTAAAGTGGTTGCTCTGGATCTGTTCTACCCCTTAGAAGGCCTGTCGCTTTTCTTACTCTTTGTGAGAAAATGAAAATTTTCTTTGGGGCAGGAGATGATAATGATCTGTGCCCTCTTTATCATTGCTCTGTACTGTTTAAAGGCGTTAATGAATCCTGTGTAGGCAGCTGTTAACTTTATATTAACAGATTGGAAGAAATTGCCTCTTCCTTCCCATGAGGCCATGCACCTGGGTCTTGACTGTCCTTCTTGGGACAGATTTCTGTCTTAGTTGTTCCATGTGATGAGATTTTTATCAAAGTCTTCCCAACCAAATGCCATGGTCACATCAAAAATGTAATGAAGTTTGAATTTCAGAATCAACCAACTCGTTACCTTTTTCTAGTAGTACTTCCATCTGAAACCATTTCTAATGTGAGGAACTTTTTTCCTTCAGTGTTGGGCAGCCATTCCAAGGGCCTTACCTGGAAATCAACAAGAATCCGAAGTATAAGAAACTCAAAGATGCCATTGAAGAAAAGATTATCATTGCTGAGGTTGTGAACAAAATTAACCGTGCTAATGGGAAGGTAAGAATGCTAACCCTGGAGACCTGTAATGACAGTTGTTTCAATTGGGACAGTTGCCTGAATGTTAAAATCTGCATTGTAGAAAGACTCAGACAGAGAAAACAAACACTGTTATCAAAAGGGAAAGGGGCGAGGAGGGATACATTAAGAATATAGGGTTAACAGATACACACTACTTTATATAATATAGATAAACAGCAAATTCCTACTGTAAGGAACTATATTCAATGTCTTGTAATAATCTATAATGGGAAAGAATCTAAAAAGAAATATGTACACAGAGTGTATGTATAACTGGATCACTTTGCTGTATGTTTGAAACTAACACATTATAAATCAGCTATACATCAAAAATTTTTTTGCATTTCATATTCTCTGCAGAGTTACTGTGAAGGAAGCTATTTTCTTTCGCCTTTAAGCTTAGGTGGAATTTTGCTCATTCTCTGAAATTTTTGCAAATTGAAATAGATTGTCTATGTTCTTTAGTGTGTTTTCAGTTTACATAGGTGTGCAGGCTGAAAAATACTATTATAAGATGTGCATTTCTACAAATAACTAATGCCTGAAACACATGGACAATTTGGGGATGTTTTTGATCTTCGGTTTTATATCCTTTTTTGTTTCGTTTCTCGTAGAGTACATCCCGTATTTTCCTCTTAACAAATAATAATCTGCTTCTTGCTGATCAAAAGTCTGGACAGATCAAGTCAGAGGTTCCCCTGGTGGATGTAACCAAAGTATCCATGAGCTCACAAAATGATGGCTTCTTTGCCATCCACCTCAAAGAGGTAAAGCTTCAACTATTGATTTGACTGAAAGATTTCTGCATTGGTCCAATCTCTCAGCCATTGATTTAAGATTTTCCACATGCCTGTTACTTGAAGTATATATATCCTTCTTACTGATCTGCAAAATTGGGCTATATTCACTCTTACATAAAATCTCAGGCTTTGTTTTTCAGTAACTAAATAAGATTAATGACTTTTATTGACTTGTTCACTTGAATTCTCATTTCATTGAGTAGCTTTTTGTTTACACCCAGTGTTATGTGCATTATTTTGAGATAATGCCTAGAAATATCAAGACATTTAAAATTTTGCTTCCTTCTATTGTTTCTTGTATCTCCTAAATTGGTAAATGTCTTCTTGTCCATACTTAATTTGGGGGTTTTTTTAATTAAAGGATGCAACTATAGTAAAACAATGCCTAATAATTTTGACCTGAAGATTTTTTGATGTCAGCTTAACCAGGACCGCCTGGCTTGAATTGAGCAGTTCAAGTGTAGACTCTGGCATTGGTGCCATTAACTTTACAGTGACTTTGGCCAAGGTATTTAAACTTTAATATGCCTACCTAATTTTTCTTCTCTTAAAATAGGAAAAATATTAGTACCTACTTAATAGTGTTGTTATAAGGGTTGAATGGAACTATGTAAAGTGCTTAGCATAGTACATGTCACATAACAGTCACTGAATAAACAGATGTCAGTAAATATTAACATATATAGAGACATATACTTAGCTAATAGATAGTAGTCTATCTAACTGATTTTGAACTTAAAAAAAAAAACCCATAAGCTTTGTTCAGCCTGTTTTCCCCACTGTGGATTTTAACCTAAGGGAGCATATTATTTCATCGGTGATTATGAACCTCGATTATATATTAAAATATGCTGGTGCACAGGCCGTTTCCCCAGTCCAACCAAATCAGAGTTTCTTGGAATGGGGCACAAGCACCCTATTTTCCAAAAGCTCCCCAGGTGAGCCCCTTGTGCAGCTGAGGTTGAGCCTCTGCCCTAGAATATTTGTTGCAAGCGTTGTTGCTGCTGTTCTTATTTTTTTAACCGAATCATGGAGGAGCTTTTAGAACAGCGCTTTCAGGATGAGTTGTAGGTTAGGCCAGTGAGTGTTCCAACCTGAGCGAGCAAACAGATCACACATGAGCCTCGCTGTGGAAGCATCTGCCATAAGCCTTTGATCAGGCCTGACTCAGCATCTGCTTTTCCAACAAGCTCCCAGGTGGTGCTGGTGGTACTTCTGGTCCATCGACCAGCTTGGGGTGACAAGGGCTTAGGTGACCTTACTAAAGTGCTCTGAGCAAGTTGGAAGAAACGATGACTGCTCTTGTCATCATTGTTGATTCGGAAGACTTGACACCAGTAGCTGATGTTTTAAAGAAACTGTGAATGTGTTTTCAGCCAAACCTGTAAACACATACTTCCCGAGCTGTCTTTAATTACAATTAGCCTGACTCTTGGTTTGTTCTTTCAGGGCTGTGAAGCAGCTAGTAAGGGAGACTTTCTCTTCAGCAGTGATCACCTGATTGAAATGGCCACCAAGCTCTATCGGACGACTCTCAGCCAAACCAAACAGAAGCTCAATATTGAAATTTCTGATGAGTATGTTTATGAATTTTTTGAATATGTCTTTTCAGTTTCAGCTTTATTGTTTGAGTTGAGGGACCTGGTCTCATTCATTTTTACAGCTACTACTTATTGAGCCGAGTATGTGTTCGACATGTGTTCTAGGTGATGGATGGGCCGCGAGTGACACTGACCAAGTATCCACGTTCACATGCCTGACATCCTAATAGAGGACACAGATATGCACAAATGAAATAATAAATAGGTGGCGTGACTTTGGTTAGTAATAAATGCTGGCAGAGGAAAGAAAAGCAGATTAAAGGTCAGAAGATGTTATTTTTGATAGGGAGACCAGGGAGGCCACTTTGATGCGGTGGCATTTGAATTGAAACTGGAATCCAGGGAGACGCCTTCCAGGAGAGGCAGCAGGTGCAGAGGCCCTGAAGCAGGAGTGGACATTGTTAGAGCAAAATAGGGAGTAGGGGAAGACCCTGGAGCAAGAGGCAGGGTCTGTGTAGAGCCTAGAGTTGAGATTTTACTGAGGATGATGGAAAGCCACTATAGGTTTTGAGCAAGAATGTGACATAATTAGATTTATGGTTCTCAAAGATCTCTCTGCCTGCAGTGTGGAGAATAACTGTAGGGAGGCAAGAGTGAAAGCAGAGGAAATAGGAGCTTCTCCGAGCTGTCGGGTAAGGATGACGAGGCTTAGGCAGGGGTGTGAGTGGGAGGCTGTGAAAAGTAGTCAGGTTCTGAATGTAATTTGAAGGAAAACAAGAGAACTTATTAACAGATTGGGTGTTAGGTTTCGGGCATGAGCCCAAAATGGTACCATTTACTGCAGTAGTTGACACTGAAGAATGAGGGGTTTGGGGGTGGGGGGAAGTCAAGAGTGCCATTTGGGAATGTGTTAGGTATTTGATATACCTTTTTCTCCATACAAAGTAGAGTTATGAAATAAGCATTCTGGGTTGACAGGGGTTCACTAGTGTTAAGACTGCTGTGAATCTGAAATCTGCTCTTTTGGCTTCACATTAGGGCTCTAGTTATAGAGACCTGTTATTTGCATACAGGTTGGAGCATCCCTCCCTTTATTAAATCTGTCAGTATGAGATCACTGGATTGAATTTTAGTTACTATATGGATTGATACTTAATTGATTACTTTTCAATAGATTGTTTATTGTCTGTATATATACTTTCTTGGACATGGAGTAAAATTTGCATCACCATATTGCATAGGAAATGATTTTATTTTCTAATTAAGATTTTGCCTGCCTGTTTTATTTCAACTCTTTTTAAAAGTTTCTCTAAAATAAGTTCATATCCATTCCTGTCCCTTTGTAAGCCACACCAGCTCTCCTTGATATACTAGGTTTGACAGAACCTTAGGTCCACTGTCTGTTCTCATTGTACACTAGGAATGGTATTTAGATGGGGATAGAGGGTGAGGGGTGGTAATTGACTTTTATGTATACCCTATATTGGAAATTGCAATTTAAACAAAATAACTTTCCTTGTTATCAAGTCCTTTCTCATAAAGACTTAGGAGAAAAGATATGGACCAGTTGGGTTCTCATCAATTAAAATGTTAACCTGTTAGGGTTGTTAGATCTTTAAACTCTTAGTTGAAATATTTCATAACTCAGGAAGCTGGGCTCCTGTTGTAGTGGGACTGGTCTTCCCACACCTCCTGGAAAGATTCTTTGTGTTCAGATGCAGAAGCTTCTTGGTATATGGATGAAGTAGCTTCACATGTGGTTTACTATGTTAATCAGATCAGATCAGTCGCTCAGTCGTGTCCAACTCTTTGTGACCCCATGAATCGCAGCACGCCAGGCCTCCCTGTCCATAAGGCCATCTTTACAGAGAAAACCACACCAACATCCAGGCCACTAAGGATTGCTGCTTTTAGCGCTTCCCAGACTGGCATTCTGAGAACACTGCCTTGGCAGGATGTTAGTAGTGATGTGTTGTGAAGAGGTGAACTGTCCTTCACGACAGCGCTTCCCAGAGCTTCTGCAGTCTTGTTGTGCATGGTGACTCTCCTGAGGCGCCCTGTGGGGGTGCAGCGTGCTGTGTCAAGCACAGAACCCCAGCAGCAACTCTCACAGTTTGTCTTTGAGGCATTTGATCTCAGAACACGACTTCCAGGTGAAAGGGACCCTGCTTGTCACAGAAGGGGTGGGGGTGATGTTCTAAGTGTGTAAGTTTTCAGTAAACATGCTTGTCTGAGCAAAGATTCAGTGTGGCCATGTGAAGAAAACATTCAGTAGCATTATAAACTAGACCAGAACACCTTTCCTTCTCCTATTCCTAATTACTGGTCGGTCTCATAAAAAGAAAATAGCTGATGGCACCTTGCGTAGCACCACAGTCCCTCCCTAGGCAGCCCAGGAATCCACGTGGCAGAACAAGGCTCCCATGTAGCCTCTGCTTCATAACCTCTGGGAGTTCTTAAGCAGCTTTTTTGGTGAGCATTTTAAATTTATATACTTTTTTGGTGAGCATTTTAAATTTAAACAAAATTTTACAGAGTCATGGACAAGCATGCCCATGATGTCTTTTTGTGGACTATACAGACCAGTGTTGTAAACAGCATGCATTTCAGTGACCAAAACCTCCCTTAGTGCATCCTTTTTAGAAATAGAAGTAGATATTCTAACAAACCCAATCTCCATAATCATTGTAGATAAACTGGATGTCAGCTTACAGGAGGAAAGCCAAAGGCCTGCTTCCTCCTTAGAGCAGTTTTAACCAGCATGTGTAGACATGAGAATTAAATTCATTGAGAGACTCGACTGCCTTGTGATCCCCAGTCCTTAAATTCCCAAACTATTCAATCTATAAATAGATTACATTTTAAGGATAACATTAAACAAGATCTATAGTTCTTCTAAAAAGCAATCTGCAGTATTGAAAACTAAAGTGAATTTTTTGTATTAAATACTTTAAATATATGTATGTATGCATACATACATGTAATACACACATACATGTGTATCCTTTAAGTTATACAGTTGTTTTTCTGAATATTTTAAATGCAAACAACTAACCTGTCTCAGTCTGCTGTGACATTGTGAGTGGTTTTGATGCTGTGAAATCATGCATCTGACATGATTCTTTGCTGGAGGATGGTATGTCTTCACTGTGGGCTAGGCTTCAGTTTTCTCTTCTGTGAAAGACAGATAATAGTACCCTTACCTCATAGGACTGTTTTAAAGTTGAGTTAATATGTGTAACTTAGTAAGAACAGTGTGGTGCATGGTAAACACTTGGTAAGGTTTAGCTACTGTTATTTCTGGAGTGAATCATGGGCATGAATTGCGGACATGGAGACAGCTGGTATATGCTTAAGTTAATGGGAAAAGAACTTCTCTCTACATTTATTACACTACAGATTGTCTTTAAAAATTAAAATGTAAATATATTTGATCTTTTAAATGTATGTATTTGTGTTAAACTTGAAAGATTTTGTTTTTTCTCTGAGGCACATAGATTTAAGTATGCATGCTAGAGAGAGATCGCAGATGAATTTGGAACTAGAGCTGCTTTTTTAGTGCTTTCGAGTTGAAAAGAAACAGCCCATCTAAAGCTCAGATGTACCACCGATGAGTACAAGCTTACGTGTCACATTTCACTCCAGTGCATAAAGTTTGCGAAACATGGGCTCTTTAGACCTTGAAGCAGAGACTGACGTGTACAGAGCAGAGCTATCGTGGGTGCCAGTGAACATGTGACCTACCACATGCTTTTTAGACTGACTCATTTAATTATACACCAGTAACTCAGAAACAGTTCCCTGAGAAACACACTGAAAACATGGTAATGCTATACTGATTCTGATGGTAGAGAGAAAAGAGCTGGGAAAGCCTGGGTTCCAGGACAGCCACGCTGCCCGTATGCCTCCCCGGTGATGCCTCAGAGACCTCATTTCGTACCTGCAGTGCCTGTTCCTCACAGCACCCAGCCCAGGGGGAAGCCAGTCATATGTCTCTTGTAGGAAGCTGTGACAAATAGTCTTGTGGGCAAATGCCTGACTGCTCTTGGTCTGTGAAAGGAAAGATTTGAACTAAAATACCGTTTCCCACAGTGTACTGCTTGTACCACTGGTAGGATAAGAGGTGTCTTTAGGTGTACATGATAGATTTTTAAATTTTTATAATGACATGTGTGTGTATACATATATTTAAATGGATATTAAAAATATAACTGGCAGATCAGACTTATGATTTCATCATTTTTATTCTGTAGGTCATAGCTATTTTAAAACACAGTTATTTAGTATATAGATATAAAAAAAGTAGTGTAGGAAGTGTGTAAATATCCAATATTTGGAAACCATAGTCTGGAGTGTCTCTGGACCTGTTCTCTGTTATTTCTGCATTTCATTTTCTCAATTTGTTGATAATTTTACTATTTTTGCTATGCAGAAGTGGATAAAAATGGGGAAAATAGCATGTTTGTCTTTCTATTAATATTCCAAATGTGGATATTCATAGTCCTTCTTACTGGATAGGAGTATGATGAGCTAATGAACTTGGTTTACTTAGGGCTAAATGGTGGCCGTTGGAAGCAAAAGGCAATGTAATGCCTGGGGGTATAATCCTCTGGGCTGGAAGGGCTGATGGAAAGGGGAATACTTGTCAAGGTAAATATCCATTAAAAAACAAAGTTCATGTAATCATCAGCTGTTCTGTGTGTACTTTTCTTTAGTTTGTCTTATTGTTTCCTCCTAGGTTCCTGGTGCAGTTCAGGCAGGACAAAGTGTGCGTGAAGTTTATTCAGGGCAACCAGAAAAATGGGAGTGTCCCAACGTGCAAGCGAAAAAACAACCGCCTCCTTGAAGTTGCTGTCCCTTAACTGGCGCCTCCTCTCTGCTTCCATGGACTCGTTTCTTTGTAACAGTGCAATTTGGTTTTGTTTTGTTTGGAGTTCATTGTATGTTGGGGAATTGCCAAAGGTTAATACTGTTAGAGTCCCTTGGCAAAATAAAAATATTTGACTAATCAATTCTTATTATTGGAATAGTTTTAACCCTTAAAGTACACATGCTGCCCTGGGACGGAATTGTAGACGCTAACAGTATCTCCGCCATGTCATGTGTGTTCTTTGTTTAGTCATCATGTTAGATTTGTGTGCCCTAATGCAACATATTACTCATAAATCATTAATACATCTAAGTGTAGGAAACGGTCTTAAAAGATAGTGCATCCATTCGTCACCTATTTATTGAATGCCTACTCTGTGCTAGGCACTGTACTAGGCGATACAAAAACTTATTAGTAGGCTCCCCCCTTTTTTTTCCCCTTAAGGCCATTGTGTTCTGGCTGGTTTGTGCTGGCTTTACCAGAGCTAAGAGAGTTTGAAAATGCTGAGACGAGAACAGTTACTGGCGATAATGGACAGCGTTCATTAGGAACCCTGTAGGATGGTCTTTAACAATATATACTTCAAGAAGGGCTGGTCCTAGGAAGTAGAAATATATGACTGAGTAAAAATGCCTCTACATGTGGTTTGTGTTTGAAAAGAGAAAACTGACATTTGAACAGGACTTTTAATTTGTTCACATCTCTTATCATTGCTTTTAAAACAGTAGGAAAGAGTAATTCTTATTTTAGAAAAAGTAACAGAAGCAGTCCAGCAAAGTTATATATTCCTTTTTCTGGTAAGCATCATATATGATCCTAGATATGCTAATACCTGCAGAGTGTTGTTTTCATCCAGATTTGAGTATCTGTTTTAAACATCTAATAAAGGGAAGGACTTAAAGCCTTTCAGATGGTGGTAAGCATTCTCTATGATATGCAGTAAACATCTGAGATCTTTTTTGAAAGTTTTATTTGTAATATACATTTTGTATGAGAGAAGTGATTAGTACAGGGTGCATATTTTAGTCAAGGATCAAAATGATGTGTGCTAATTTGCAGGACTATTTTTACCCCAAAATTTATAGTTAGGATTCATTTTGGAAATCGCATTTTAAACTTTGGAATCAAAATTGTTTCCTATTTGGGAGGATAATGTATATACATTGGTATGTTAAATAATAAAACTGTTCTAATTTGGTGCCATTCCTGGATCACAATTGTATTTTTGTATTTCAAGCTATTTTCTTAAGTTGTGTGTCAATGTATTATCGCACGGAAAGGCTTTACAATCCAAACATTACATGTTCTCTGTGTAATTGAATTTCACTTACCTTTTATAAACCAGAAGCAGTCATTGAAACTATTTTTCTGGGGATTTTCTTTTAACTTTTGTACTTAAAAAAGTTGTTGCTGTAAAAAAATCCTCAAAAGCCTTTATGCTTATTGGTTCAAGTAGAAGATATAATTGCTTTCTTTTAGTCTTTTCCAACATGTATCTAAAGTGGTAGATTGATTATTCCTGAAATAGGTGAGTAGAAATTTGGAACTGAGAGGTGGGTTTTTTTTTTTTAATGCTTTAAAAAATATGTGATACATTCCCATTGTTTGACATAAAAAGAAGTATGAAAAGACATATAACACAGATTTTCCATCCCATCATTTGCTCAGTTCCTATGCCTTCCTGAAAAGTTAACTATAGTTTTCAGTTGGTTTTGCTTTACTTTGTTGTTAAGTTGCTAAGTCGTGTCCAGCTCTTTGCAACCCCATGGACTGCTGCACACCAGGCTCCTCTGTCCTTCACTATCTCCCGGAGTTTGCTCACATTGCTGTCCATTGAATCGGTGGTGCTATCTATCTCTCACCCTTTGCTCCCCTCGTCTGCTTTTGCCTTCAGTCTTTCCCAGTCTTTCTTTTACTTTACTTTATGCATATGCTTACAAGAGGAAATAAAAATAGAGATTCTTACCTTCTTCCTGCTTTAGTAGACAAAAGCTAATATGTTATAGGTATTGTTCTTTACTTTGCCTTTTTCAGTCTTCATTCTTTGTACCATATAGTCTTCCGTTGTATGGATGCACTATACTTTATTTATCCAGTCCCCTGCTGATCATCGTTAGGTTGTTTCCTGAATGGAAGCTCTCAGGGCACAGCATTGTTGGCCAGACTGGCCTGTGCTGCTCACCTATGTCCTACCTAACTAGACATTACTGATAAGCCGTACTGTTACCTACTGTAGCAGGTGAGCATCCGAGATTTGTGTGTCTGAAGTTCTGTCACTGTCCTGCAGTGGAGAATTAAAGTACAGGTGGCACTCCAGATTTCCTGTGTACCCTAGTAACACAGCTCTAACTTATTCCCAACCACCACTTGGTTGCCCGGCCCCTGGAGTGTCTTGTAGATGTTATGCTTGAAAAAAGTAACCAGGCAGTGAGGACCAAACATCAGACCATGATATTGCCGAGTTTCCACATTGTTGATGCAGTTACCCTTGACTTTGACATCCATCTACCACAGGCAAGAAAGGAACTTGGGGAAGTTACCGACTTAAAGGCTGGATACAGCTTTGTGATTTCATACTCGGATTAATAACTTGGACCCAATACTCAAATGGAAGACCTTCAGCTGCAGTTTGAGTGCCTTTGCTCGTACTCCAGGGGATACGGGGCCTGTCTGTAATAGCAAGGCCAGGGCCAAGGGTTCTGAGACCTGGGCACGTCCTTAGAATTGATTGGCTGAAATCTAAGAGAATAAATGGTTTTATTATCATGGCATTTCAAGTAATATGCTGAGTGAGAACTCTCAAGTTCATGTAATTGAGTATAATTATGATAATTACAGCATGGTTTAAAATTCTTTGAAGCTACATATAATAGAAAACAGCATTTGGGTTTTTTTTTTCTCTCTTTGTATGCTGTTTTTCGTGTATTAGGTAAGGTAGTTTAGGCCCTAAGATGTTCAAATAGCAAGCGCTTTTTGAAATGGTGTAAGTTGCTGGTAAATTCCGTAATGGTCTATTCTTTTGCCAAAAGACATTGTAGTAGGAGCCTTTGTTTTTTAACTGGGCATTGTTTTTCCATTAATACTGCAGTACTCAAATTCATGAAAAGGAAGGGCAGTATTCTGCTCTTCTTTCCTTCTAGTGAGAAAAGCAGCTGTGAGTTTTCATTTTCCATTTGAAGATTTAGTGTTGAGGAGCTATGTTATTATTGGAGGGGCTCTTTCTTTGGATCTCATGTTAACAGTTCCATTCTCTGTGCTTTCATTCTCAGGGTTTGCCTAGCTGAACCATAGGAAGCCTCAGTCTTGATGAGCTGACACTTTATAGTCTCATCAGCTTGTATTCCAATAGCCATTTGGTAGAAAATTCATTTTTTTTCAGTTATTTTCTTCCAAATCTTGAAGTTGTTTGCTTTGTTCTCTTAGGTTTGAAGATCGTTTTCAAAATCTGGAGTTAATCACACACAGTAGAGCGTAAACCACAATCTCTTCCTCATTAACTTTTTTTTTTTTTTGCTGACATGGTGGCCAGATCCCACTGCTCAATTTCATAAAATTCAACAAAATTCTAACTTTGTAAGGAAAATAGTTTCAGCTTCTCAGTGTTTAAGGAGAAAACTGGGAACAGAATTTAATTCCGTATTCACCAAAAGGCCTGGCAGTACTGAGAAAAGAAATAGATCAGCCAGTTACCTTTTCATTGCAGTTAGTTTTTTAATGTTTTTTTTTTTAAGCCAGTTTTGAGATATGATTGACACTTAGTTTTAGGTGTGTGTGCATGCTCAGTCGCATCTGACTCTGCAACCCCATGGACTATAGAGCCCACCAGGCTCCTCTGTCCGTGGAGTTCTCCAGGCAAGGATACTGGAGTGGGTTGCCATTTCCTCCTCCAGGTAGTTTTAGGTATACAACATAATGATTTGCTATATGTGTTATTGTGAAATTATCACAGTAAATTTAGTTAACATTCATCACCTCTCAATTCTTGTGATGAGGACTTTTAAGAATATTCTCTTAAGTCATTTCACTCCAACTTCTTTTTTTTTTTTTTTGCTTCTTTTCTTTCTCGCACCAATTAATGGATCTGGCATATTCTCTTTAAAAATATATTTTTTCAATGATATACACATCAGAAATATATACAAACCAGAAATGGACCTTTCCAAGAATTTTTTACCAAGTGAACACGTCCATATAACTAGCACCCAAGAAAGAAGCCCCCCAAAGATAGCACCCAGAAAATTCCTGCATCCCAGTCATCCCTTGCAAAAGTAATTTTGTTTTGTTGTCTAGTATTGTGTTTTAATTTAGACCTTTTTTTATTTGCTTCCTATAAATAGAATCATCCAATATATTCTCTTCTTTCTGGCCTCTTTCATTCAAACGACTTCAAATTTTGGGTTTTGATCTTTCCCTGGGCCTGAGATGCTCCTGTGATTCTGGGCAGTGGCAGCAGCTCCTTGTCAGTACCGAGATCACAAGGGGAAACAGCTGATACACGTATGACCATTCTGTGCCCAGACAGCTTTCTGTTTTTCACTTTCAGTGTAGCATTCAGTAAATCACATGGGATGTTCAGCACTTTATTATAAAATGGGCTTTGTTTTAAATGACTTTGCCCAACTGTAGGTTAATGTACGTGTTCTGAGCATGTTTCAGGCAGGCTAGGCTAAGCTACCCTGTTTGGTGGGTTAGGTGTATTAAATGCACCTTTGGATTACGGAATTTTCAGCTTACAATGGGGTTTATCAGGAATGTAATCCTGTCATAAGTTGGGGAAGGTATAATTGTGGAATTCATTTATATTACTGAATGTAGCTAAAGTTTGTTCTCCTGGCTGTATGATACTTCATCATGTGAGTAGACAGCACTTTTGTAATCCATGCTGCTGTGATGGGCATTTGGCTGTTACTCATAGTGCTGCTGCAAACATTCCTATGAACATCTTTTGGTGAATATCTATACATTTCTGCTGGTTATATACCTAGGAATAGAGCTGCTGGTTCATAGGTAAGCGTGTGTCCAGCTTTAGTAGATTCCGTCAAACTGTCTTACAAAGAATCGGCACCAGTTTATACTCTCCCCAGTAGCGCACGAGGTCATGGTTGCACCACATCCTTGCCATACTGGGTGTTGGCCGTCATTTTCACTTTGATCCTTCTGATGGATCTTTAATTCAAATTTTCCTGGTGACTAAGGAACCCAAACACCTTTTCAATATTGTCCATTTGCTTATCATCTTTTGTGAAGTGCCTATTCAAGTATTTTGACTTTTTTTTCTGTTCAAATTCTCTGTCTTTGACTTGCAGTTGTTTTGTATATGAGACCTTTATAGGGTGTGTGTGTGGTCTGTATTGTCTCACAGTCTGGTCTCCTTTTTACTTGCTTACCAGTGCCTTTTGATGGCTTGATATTCCCTTTTAGCCTAGTACAATTCATTGATTCTTTCCGTTATGGTTAATACTTTTAGTTTTCTATTTACAAAATGCTTGTTTACCCAAGTTTATTATTTTATTTGTCTATGATTTCCATTAAACCCTTTATTTTGCCTTTCCCATTTAGCTCTTTAGTCTATTGGAGTTTTTGTTTGTTTCCTTTTGTTTTTGAATGGTGTAAGGTAGGGAGTCGAGATTCCTTTTTTTCCACATTGATATGCAGTGAACCTGGCACCTTTTATTGAAAAGGCCATCCCTGCCCCACTATACTGTTTGATTCTTTATTACATTGATTATGTGTCTTTGTGTTAGTACTAACTAATATTAGTTTGTAGCTTTGCAACATGTTGGCATAGTCATTTAGAAGTGAAATTCATGACTCTTAGAGGTCCTACGCCCTTGTGGTAGAAGGGGGAAAAGCATTAAGACTAATAAATTTTCAGGTACTTTAAGTAGTGACAGTCGGATTTCTAAAAATGTGAAGTTAAATAGCCTTTCTCTAGCCACAAGGATCAGGCATGGGAGTTTCTAATGGGATCGTATGGAGGAAAGATTCAAGGTTTCCTTGAAGTAAATTAGCAGCTTCTAATTTAATATGATATTTTGGTTTTCCATTAACTCAGTGGCTCCTATCCATATCCCTAATCATCTCCATTTACGGTTTTCCGTGCAGTCTTCATAAAAAGTGTGTTTGAGTATTTTCTTTCATTTTTAGGTGTGTCCGTCTTCAATTCAGTTCTTTCCTGTGCTGTGCTTAGTCGCTGAATCGTGTCCAACTCTTTGCGACCCCATGGACTGTAGCCCCCAGGCTCTTCTGTTCATGGGATTTTCCAGGCAAAAATACTGGAGTGGGTTGCCATGCCTTCCTCCAGGAGATCTTCCAGATCCAGGAATCAAACCCACGTCTCCTATATTACAGGCAGATTCTTTACCCATTGAGCCATCAGAGAGCTCAGTTCTTTTGTGGTACATAATGAGAGACCTCTGAGGTGGTTTTTTACTAGTCTTCTACAGTAATACTTTTACCATGTTTTACGATGACTTACCTTGTGCAGTGATAATAGTTTGTAGGTGAGGCTGTGAGGTACTGCAAGTGGAATTCATATCATTGGCTTCTATGGTACTCAAACACTTTTTTTAATTAAATTTTTTTTTCTGAATCATTTCCTAGTAATCAGCCATTCCATTCTCTTGTGTGCAGTTCTATGCTAGTTAAATTCAGAATTGCCTCCTCTAAAATGATTTCTGCAAACTCAGCTTTCCTGACATAGAGATTGTAATAGACAGAGAGGAGCAGTAAAGGCATATGCATTCACCACCCCCTCCTTTTTTTATGAGGGGCAAATTATAAACGTAGAAAAACATGTTTACTATTAATTTTATATGTAACAGTAATAATCATTTCCCAGAAAGGTATGCATGTCTGTAAATCAAACAAGGAAGAAGTTTACATGGGTCTTAGCTTATACACAGAAAGGAGAGGGGTGGATTTGTTGAGGCATTGCACAGCAAAAAATAAAACTTCCATTTAGAAATCTGAAAGTAGTCCTTCAGCTACAAGGTCATCTTCATTGTTTATTCAGTAACATAATGTGTATGATAATATTGCCATTCTGTTGTCTCATAGAATGTAATCTAACTTATACTGAAGCAGAGTAATCATAAAGACTCATTCTCCTTGTTATAGCCCCTAAAAATGACCTGAAATGAATTTCCTAAAGTTTGAAAACAGCTTTTAGAATAGAAGCTCATAGAAGATAGAGCTGTATCTATTAGATAGGAAACAGCCATTTTATTCAATTGAAACTACCTAATAACTTTCTCCTGGTGGCTCAGACAGTAAAGAATCCACCTGCAATGCCGGAGATGGGTTCAGTCCCTGGTTTGGGAAGATCCCTTGGAGAGGGGAATGGCTATCCACTCCAGTGTTCTTACCTGGAGAATTCCATGGACAGAGGAGCCTAGTGGGCTATAGCCCATGGGGTCAGAGAGTCAGAGATGACTGAGTGATTTACACATACTTCCTCATGGGGGAAAATCAGTAAGTTTCTATTCAGATGTCTAAGCTGGCATTTTTGAGATTCAATTTCAAAAAGGGCTTGACAAGTTTAACACTGCCCAGGTATAACATTTACTCAGAAGGAGAGAAAACTTATTTCTGTCTTTAATATTTGTAAGATTTCAGTTCAGTTCAGTTCAATTGCTCAGTCGTGTCCGACTCTTAGCGACCCCATGCACTACAGCACACCAGGCCTCCCTGTCCATCACCAACTCTGAGAGTTTACTCAAACTCATGTCCATTGAGTTGGTGATGCCATCCAACCATCTCATCCTCTGTTGGCCCCTTCTCCTGCCCTCAATCTTTCCCAGCATCAGGGTCTTTTCAAATGAGTCAGTTCTTCGCATCAGGTGGCCAAAGTATTAGAGTTTCAGCTTCATCATCAGTCCTTCCAATGAATTTGAATCTTTCTCCCGGCAATCTTGATTCCAGCTTGTGCTTTATCCAGCCCAGCATTTCTCATGATGTACTCTACATATAAGTTATATAAGCAGGGCGACAATATACAGCCTTGACGTACTCCTTTCCTGATTTGGAACCAGTCTGTTGTTCCATGTCCAGTTCTAACTGTTGCTTCCTGACCTGCATACAGGTTTCTCAAGAGGCACTCAAGTGGTCTGGTATTCCCATCTCTTTCAGAATTTTCTACAGTTTGTTGTGATCCACACAGTCAAAGGCTTTGGCATAGTCAATAAAGCAGAAATAGATGTTTTTCTGGAACTCTCTTGCTTTTTTGATGATCCTGTGGATGTTGGCAATTTGATTTCTGGTTCCTCTGCCTTTTCTAAAACCAGCTTGAACATCTGGGAGTTCATGGTTCACATACTGTTGAAGCCTGGCTTGGAGAATTTTGAGCATTACTTTACTAGCGTGTGAGTTGAGTGCAATTGTGTGGTAGTTTGAGCATTTTTTGGCATTGCCTTTCTTAGGGATTGGAATGCAAACTAACCTTTTCCAGTCCTGTGGCCACTGCTAGTTTTCCAAATTTTTGGCATATTGAGTGCAGCACTTTCATAACATCATCTTTAAGGGTTTGAAATAGCTCCACTGGAATTCCATCACCTCCACTAGCTTTGTTCTTGGTGGTGCTTGGTGAAGCCCACTTGACTTCACATTCCAGTATGTCTGGCTCTAGGTGAGTGATCACACCATCATGATTTTCTGGGTCATGAAGATGTTTTTTGTATAGTTCTGTGTATTCTTGCCACCTCTTCTTAGTATCTTCCTCTTCTGTTAGGTCCATATTATTTCTATCCTTTATTGTGCCCATCTTTGCATGAAATGTTCCCTTGGTATCTCTGATTTTCTTAAAAGAGATCTCTAGTCTTTCTCATTCTATTGTTTTCCTCTATTTCTTTACATTGATCACTGAGAAAGGCTTTCTTATCTCTCCTTGCTATTCTTTGGAAATCTGCATTCAAGTGGGTATATCTTTCCTTTTCTCCTTTGCTTTTGACTTTTCTTTTCACAGCTATTTGTAAGGCCTCCTCAGTCAAGCATCTTGCCTTTTTGCATTTCTTTTTCTTAGGGATGGTCTTGATCACTGCCTCCTGTACAATGTCATGAACCTCCATCCATAGTTCATCAGACACTCTGTCTATTATATCTAATCCCTTGAATCTATTTCTCACTTTCACTGTATAATCATAAGTTTTTTATTTAGGTCGTACCTGAATGATGTAAGATTTGGGTGACTATAAGCCAAAATAAAAAGAAAGATGTTCATAGGCATATTTTTGTTGGAAAGCACATTCACTTTACCATAGCTTTGAATATAAATAGGGGAAAAGTTCTTGTGTCTGGGTATTATGGACAAATTAAGGTAGATATCCAGGAAATGTCAGAAGTTGGAATCTAGTCTGTCTGATCATCTCCAAGGCAGTTTGGTAACAGCTGTCTTTACTTCCTTGCACAAATTGGACTTGGATCCAAAAAAGAAAAGGGATCTGGTAATATTAAATGAAAAGCAGTTGGGAGCTGGCACAGAAACATTATAAAAAGGGAAGGAAATACACCCACCGATTTGTTCCTTCCACTAGAAAGAAACCCCACAGATGAGGATACCATGTGGTGTCTTGAACTGCCCCCAAACCACAGCAGACACACAGAGTTTGTTTGAAACCCCTTATTTTACAAGTACACATGCAGATATGTGTACACGCAGACACACCATTCATCTCTCTTTCTAAAGATGCCATTTCTAATGGGCACTTGCATGTACAGGTCTGCTGTCCTCATCCTGGATTGCTCAGAAGTCATCGTTAGTCACATGGTTGTCAACTTACCTGCCAAACAGACCCACCTCTGGATACTTGTTCTTTGGGGCAACCGTTTCAGGATTTCGTTCTACAGTTGACCCTTGAACAACATGGGTGTAAACTTTTCAGTCCACTTACATGCAGTTTTTTTCCAATAGTAAATACTGTAGAACAACAGAATCCACAGTTGGTTGAATCCCTGGGTGCTAAAACCACAGATATGGAGGAGCAATATACATGGAGAGCTAACTATAAGGTACGTGAATTTTACTGTGTAGAGGGTCAGTGATGCTAATCCCTGCATTGTTCAAGGGCCAGTTATATTTTCTGCTAAGACATGCTACATTCTAGGAATGGGAGCTACCTTATATTGGGTGCAAAGATTTAAATTCTTAGTTTTGCCATCAAGTCCTATTTTGATGTGACCAAGTTACTTATCATTCAATAATTACATCACTGTTCTTTTCATGAAGGTAATAAAATGTCTTTAAACCAAAATCAGATCCCTGAATGGGCCATTTTGCTTTATCTTAGACTTCACCTCAACAAGTCTTGCCAAATGTACACCGTTAGACAAAAATGCCATTTGATTGCTTGGTAGAAACCTGATACTGCTCTTCAAATGAAGGTACATTGAGAGTGTCTCACAAGTTGCCATTCTGACTTAGAATGTGGATGCTGAGGATTAAAAGTGTTAGTGAAGGGAAAACACTTTCAACTCTTGCCTGAAACAAGAATCTTTCCTTTCACAGTGGAGTTTCAAGAGTAGCAATGAAACAATATTGAGATCTTCTCTGTCATGTAATTGGGTGGATCCCAATGTTGTCTAATATGAAGACCCCTTCTTAATTTATTCATGAATACCTGCATGACCTCATGCTTTTAACATCTTCTGATTGGGCAGATACATAGTTTTTGAATGCATTCAGTAAGTTTTCATTTTCTTAATCATAGAACATCTCAACACATTTGCAAAGTGGAAATACATATGTTTGCTCTCATGGGTATGGTAAACAGAACTTCATGTAGACTCATGGACCCTTTGCCAAAACTCCATAGTTTGAGAATTGCAGTCTGTAACTTCCAGTTCCTTTATATTACAGGTAAGAAAAATCAGGGCCCAGAGAGATTCAATAATTTGGTCCAAGGTTTTATGGTCTCTGGCAAAACCAGACTGTAATCCGTGTCTCCTGGTTTTCTCACTCCCTACCACAGGCTCCCTTAGTTGGATTAGGAAAGGATGCTCAAACTCCTGAATTTTCATTTATGAATTTACAGTGGTGGATATTAGTGGAAGGGGCTTCTCAGTTGGCGCTAGCGGTAAAGAATATGCTTGTCAATGCAGGAGGCACAAGAGACATGAGTCCAATCTCTGGGTCAGGAAGATGCCCTGGAGTTGGAAATGGCAACCCACTCCAGTATCCTTGCCTGGAAAATTCCATGGACAGAAGAGTCTGGCCTCAAAGAGTCAGACATGACTGAGCATATATTAATGGAAGATGCCACAGTACAAAAAACATGCAGGAGAGATGAACCCCATGTAGAAACCCAAGCTGGCAATGCCTAGAGCATAATAATTGTTCAATAAATAGACCAGATAGAAACAAAACTTCTCCATTTCTAACCCTCTGTTCCTTCACCTCCCCCTACCCCCTGTTGCTGCTGCTGCTGCTAAGCCACTTCAGTCGTGTCCGACTCTGTGTGACCCCATAGACGGCAGCTCACCAGGCTCCCGCGTCCCTGGGATTCTCCAGGCAAGAACACTGGAGTGGGTTGCCATTTCCTTCTCCTGAGTGTTCCCTTAAAATGAAGATTTTAAATGTCTTTGTTCATTCAAGTTATACAATTGAATGTTCAGCCCCACTTTTCTGAAAGATATTTCTTTATAATAATTCAATTCCCACATCTCTCCACTCTCCCCACCACCAATAACTTTATATAATAACTTTTTGAGACCATCCCTCTGGCAAGAAGTAGGCACAAGCAGATGGATTGTTCTCAGTTCCCAGGCAAATATTTCAGAAAGAAATTTTCTCTCTTGCAATCTTAAGGAAAGTAACGTTTATATGAACAATTAAGTAAGTCTTCCTCTGGTCTTCATTCATTCTTTGGAGTTATCTCTAAGCTAATTAAGATGGTGTATATTCCCTGTGGCTGATTCATGTTGATGCTTGACAAGAAAACAAAATTCTGTAAAGCAATTATCCTTCAATTAAGAAGTAAATTTGTAAAAGATGGTGTATGTTCCAAAAACATCTTATTTTTAATATCAGAAGTATCGACTATCCAGTATCATGAACACCATTTCAGAACTATATTTGCATCTTCCCCATGTCCATTGTTATTTGAGTCCCACTGGACTCACCTTTTGTAGAAGAGCTGACGAGCTGTCCAGGGAAGAGTGTTTCATGTCAGGCAGGCTCAGACGTTAACTCAGACATTCAGATGAGCCTTTCCTGGATTCAAGGCTGTTTCAGACAAGTCAAGAGTAGACCCCTCTGATTTCCCCCAAAGGGAGGAGGAGATAACAGAGATTCTCGGCTGTCTGAGAAGACATGGACTCTTTAGGTATTTTATCTCAGGAAGAAATTGTCACTTTATCTGATAGTGACTGTGTTTAAATTAGTAATATTAGGTCTGTATGAGACTTGGCAGGCTTTCCTGGTGGCTCAGTGGTAAAGAATCCGCCTGCCAAAGCAGGAGACCAGGGTTCGATCCCTAGGGTTGGCAGATCCCTTGGAGAAGAAAATGGCAACTCACTCCAGCATTCTTGCCTGGGAAATTCCATGGACAGAGCAGCCTGGTGGGCTCCAGTGTGTTGGGTCGCAAAGAGTCAGACATGACTAAGTGACTGAAGAACAGCAACGTGAGACTTGGCACTTCAGTTTTTGTTGTTGTTTAGAACAATGTGACTGCTTGCAACACACCATTTATTTAATAGGAAGGATCAGGGAAACTGACTGAGTTTCATGAAGCTGCAGTAAGCCAATGTCTGCAGCTTCTGATGAAGTAATGATGGGTGTTCATACAGATTTACACTGCTTAGACCCAGGGGCCCTGACATCTTTTATCTTTGAGGAAGAGCTTTTTAGAGCAGATTGGAAGCTCCTAGAGTCTGTCAGCTCCATTAATTTTTAATCCTGGTTTACAGACACACAGCCCAGGGCTTCTATTGCACACACTGGGCTCATGTTTATTCTTTTATAAGGACAAACCTTCACTAGTGGTCACTTGGCCCTGTTATTCTCCTCACTTATCTCAATCTCTCCAATTACTCCATCTCTAAGCCTCCTTAGGATAAATGCAAAGCAGGAGCCCAAATTATTGGCATTGGAGAGTGACCCTAAAAATATCTGGAGAAGATTGCTCACAATTTCCTATTAACAAATTAGTAACCCAAATGAGTACTTTTGATATTTGATATTAAATTGATGAAGACTAAAATGGCCCACAGTAAACTATGCTACAGGTGAAAATATGATTAGAGAATCCTGTATACAAACTGTGACCATAATCTCTACCTTGGTTCTCTTCTGAAGCAGCTCTGAAGTCTCCTCTGTTCTACATGACAGCAGCACTTAAAAAGCAGAGATTTGGCACCCTCCTTTTCTTCACCTACTTATGGTGCTTTTCTGGTACCCTGCCTGCAGGGCAGTTAGTCAGCAACCCCAGAGTTACCCACACTGTTCAATGTGGCAGCCTGGCGCTTCTCTGCTTGTAAAGGAACTGACTTGTTATACTTCCAGTTAGAGAAGAATCAAAACCAAGTGATCAGAAATTTATAAAGTGATTACAGATAAAACTTATAAAAATACTGAATTTTTCAGAATATGCCCAAGAAAGCCATATTTGTATTATCCCTCTAGAGACAGATTTTGTTTTGTTGATAGAGTATCTGCTATATAGCACTTAGGTTTTTTTTTGTTGCTTTCTGTTTTATTTATTTATTTTTTTAGTGACTAAGCAACATTTATATAGAAAGTGTTTATATTTATGTCCATAACATTCAGTGTAGCTTTTTTTAAACAAACAAAAAAAAATGCTTTCTGTTTTAAAAAGTAAGTTATTACTTTTTCTGTTGCCTGTCTTATTTTCTAAGCTGCTGAATAGAATAATTCTGTTACTGAAAAAAAGATTAGAATAATGTGATCAGGTATGTTTTCCACAAACAAAAATGGCAACAGTTTTTAAAGTATTTTTTCAACTACTGAAGTAAGGAGGAAGAGGGTGGTGGTTTCAGCATCTTAACCATGTCCTGCAGCACTTGGTGTGAGTGGCAGCAAACAGAGAAGAGACAGCCTGGCAAACTGCCCCCTGAGCACCAAATGGCTCTTGAGCCTACCCAGCTGGTGCCTTGGACCGTAAAGAGAAATAATTGCATCTGCAGAGTTTAATTTATGCTTCATTTAAGTTTTGTAGGGAATAACTTTCTACTGTTCCCCTTGAAAACCTTGGGGGCCCAGATGCTAAGAAGCTAACTGTGTCAACTCTCCCTCCATCTTTTTCTGGTACTTATTCAACACAGGAAGACTTATTTGCATTTAAATTTTAGATAGGGGGCCTCTCTTGACTTAGCAGTCGTAAGATTTCCATGGGCTTGTGGCTGACAGATGGATATTTAAAATAAACGTGTTTTAAATGTAACATCAAACATATGTTATTCTTTGAAACCATATGATCCAGTCTCTCTTGTGGCTAAATTGTTTCCCAAAACAAAAGGTGTCCAGAGTCCTCCCCTCTGAAGACAGCATGCCTGCATACACATATACACGTGTGTGTTTCGCTCAGTCATGTTCAACTCTATGTGACCCCATGGACTGTAGCCTTCCACGCTCCTGTCCATGGGATTCTCCAAGCAAGAATACTGGAGTGGGTTGCCATTCCCTTCCCCACGAGATCTTCCTGACCCAGGGATCGAACCCTAGTTTCCTGCATTGCAGGCAGACTCTACCATCTGAGCCATCAGGGAAGCCCCCAACCCCACCCCACCATATACACATGGGTATATATCAAAAAAGAAAGAAAGGAAAAGTGACCCCATTATGCACTTGCTTCTTTGAACTTTAACCTCATCTTGCAAATAGGCAGACCTCCGTATCTGTGATAAATCTAATCAGGAAGTGCCGGAGATAGTTTTGCAACTATTTTGCAACACAATCCTGCATCTTTCTGCCTCCCTTGAAAACACCATGTCATATCCCTCAAAATTCATAACACTTGGGTTAAAATTTTGAAAAAGCAAAAGAACAAAATAGAAATCCATGAACTGTATCTACCACATTCCACCAAGCAAAGACCCTGATGCCAGAATGTCTAAAAGCCACTGTTAATTCCTTCTCTACTGGAAAAATGTAGTCTCCTTCATGCCATCAGGAAGATGCTCCATCCCTCTATGCAGCAGGGGACTAGTGTGTTGGCTCTGGGTCATTCTGACAGACTTATGGGGACAAAGGATGAGAGACATAAGAGAACCAATGATGACACCAGAGAGGGACATGGCCAAGCTGTCTGAACAGAACAGCAGGCAAGACACAGTGACCAGGGCTGGATAAGTGGGAAGAAACATTGCTGTGTATAGAGGCAGTTCAAGTTGGATGCCTTAACCACTCTCTCTTAATAATAAAGTATCAATTACACCCTTACATCTCTCCTTCCAATTAGTCTTCTAGAACTCAATTATAAAGATAATTTTATTAAATTGAGACATATTTGTCTAAATCATAGAACTAACTTTTCAGAGAGACTACAGAGGAACGTCCTAAGGATGAAACATCTTGTGTATTTGAATGATGTGGCATTTCTGCTCCCTCATCCCCCCCCCCATTCCACGCCCATTGACCCACTCTGGAATGCATTGCTTCGTGCCCTGGGGAGGATATCTCCTTCTCACGTTCTCTCCTTTCACCTCATTTTCTCTGAGGGGTGGTGTGTTTCATCTCTGTCTTTCCATTCTCTCAGCTTGGTTCACTGCATCTCTGGAAAGTTTATTCTTTTCTGCTTGCACATACTCTTTATAATCTCCTTTCTTATTGCCCTTTAGCCTTTCAGTTTTCCTCAGGAGAACTGTATTTCTTCATCTTCATAGCATTTTTGAACCAAAAAAAAAAAAAAAATGTGTGCTAATCATGACAAAGTACCTCTTTGCTTTAGAACCCTTGGCTAACTCTGGATGCTTACATTCACTGTGCTCAGTCGCTTAGTCATGTCTGACTGTTTGCAATCCTATGGACTATAGTCCCCCAGGCTCCTCTGTCCATGGGATTCTCCAGGCAAGAATACCTGAGTGGATTGCCATGCCCTCCTCCACAGAATCTTACCAATGCAGGGATTGAACTCAGGTTTACATTCATTAATGAGATTCATTAGTAAGATTCATTAGTGAGTTTCTCTTTTCCCAATAGGAGAATAACTTCATGAAGGTGGAGACTGGTTTTTCCTGACTTCTTTTTATTATATTCCTAGTTTCTATATAGTGGCAGGCACATAGCAGATGTTCAATAAATATTTGCTGAATTAATGAGAGAATGCAGTATTTAATGAGCATCTACTATATGTCAGATACTATCCTAGGTGCTCAGATATAATGACAAAATTGACAAGTCCCTAGACTCCTCGAGCTTACATTAAATTAACAAATGCATCAAATTATTAAGCAACTGAAAGTAGACATTATAAAAAAAAAATATGATCAAACTCTAAAATCCTTGGAAGTAAACATAAAATTCTATCTCCTTATCTTTTTCTAGTTAAAACTTCTTAAGTGCTGCTTTTCAGTGAAAGTATTTCTTATTTTACCTCATTATTTTTCTCTTTTAATGATTAATATTATATAGTATTATTTTCAGCTAGGTATCATTGCAAACATAATGTTTCAACCACTTTATAGTATAAATAGCCTTTGGGTATATGTGTGTAGGATCCCAGCTATTTCTTAGAACTATTTTTATAGGGAAAGATATTTGTGTATCTAACAATGAACCTAACTTTAAGAATTATAGCCTATCTGCCTGGTTAGAGGGGATTTCAACATGGGCAAAACCCAATGAAGTGTTGAAAGAAGCATTTCAGTGTTAAGGACCTGGCTTTTTAAAAATAGATGTAAATATTTTATCTAGCCATTGCTCCAACAACATCATTGTTAAGAGGAAGAACGTGATCATGGCCCTGCAATGTAGGCATTGGTGCTGGGTCTCCTTCCCAGGTTGTGGCCTATCTGTCACTTAGGCTTTTCTTCCTCCAAAGGGAAAAACCGAACAACAGAAACTGTCCCTCTGTTGATGTGGAAGACCATTCACTAACTACATAAGGTGGCACACCTTCCCCACAAGTTGCATGAATTATCGTTATGTATTGAAATTAAAAGGCATATTATGAGAACATTCTTCCAATGGAAATACTATATTGACTTTGCAGAATTTCTTTTCTTTATTTTCCAACATTATTGCTTCCTTTTAATTCATTGATTTGTGCATCCATTAAACATTCTTCATAGAGAGAAATACTGTGAAGACTATGTAATGACATAAAACTGTGTAATACTCCTTGTAAAAGTCTGGAAATAAAAATCGTGCCCTATGTACAAAATATATACATATACTACATGTAACATAGTATTGCAGTTAAAAGACTGAATTGAAAAGTTATGATAGGACTGATTTTAACTTGAGTCTAACGCAAGTTGAAACTTTCACTATCTCTCTGTCATAGTTGTCATATTACAAGCATGGCAAAAGGAACAGTATATAAATATTTAATATTAATAACATGTAAAATAATAAAGGAATGGCATATATTCATTCAAATGTATTTACTTTTACAGTGGATTTTTATTCCTATCAATTCTGCTTAAATATTTTCAGCTACTTTCATAATAATCTTCTTAAAAATGAGATCTGTTTCCTATTAAGGCAAATGCTTTCTTGTGAGTCTTGTTATCATTGCTGAAAACACCTAAGTATGTATTTTCTCACGTGAATCACACAGTAGTGAGAGGTGTAGTGCGTCTCCTTGTTCCACTGGGATGAGCTGAAGTGTCAAGCATTTACTTGCATGCGTGCTATTCTGAAGACTCGACCTCTTACACGAACTAGAATTTTCCCTGATTTAAAGAAAAATTGGTATGGAGATCTGCACTTGGAAAGCATAATTTTGGGACAGTTTTTGCTTCACTAAAGATTTTTTTCTTTTAGGAAAGCACCTAGCATGGCAGTTATTTAGATAGCCAACATCATCAATGAATTGTTTAGTGAATGTCCAACTTCAAAAAGACTGATATTGCTTTAAGGGGAGTTAAGACTCCTGGGATCCCTTTACGTAATTCTCCCCATCCCACTAGGTCACCCTCTTTTGGTGTTTGATGGCCTCAGTGCCCTTGAATGAATAAGCATATTTTCCTTTTTTATTTTCCAGTCATGAGTCTTTTCTTCATTATGTGACGATGTAGTCTCCTGAGAGTCTGTACCTCTTGCTTGAAGCATTCTGCTCAGGGCAGATATGATGAACTCTTCAGCTAGGAGGTGCCTGGTTGGATTTTTCTTCTAGATCAAAGCATGCATCTGGAATCATTAGGGGAAATGCCACATAAATCACTGAGTCAGTGATATCCCTGGAATGCAGCACTTGCCTCCATCCGAAAGCGTCTCAGTCTTCAGTGAGGGGAAGCCATGGACATAGACCTGCTGAAGGCTGGCCCTAGAAGATGGTTTTCACCCTACCTCATGTTCAGTGTGGGAAGTAGGACAAAGGATTTTAGGAGAGTAAGAATCAAAAGCAGACTAGCCCTCGCCTGATGTGGACAGGACTCGAGCAGGACAGATGTTCCAAGTCACATGTGGAGAAGTGTTTGTGGTTGGATTCTGTTTAAAACTGATTGTTGATACTCTCATGAGACAGCCTGTGACAAATTGTATAATAAAAATGTTAAAAATAGCATATTTATTCCCTGGAAAAGCTGAGTTCCCACAATTCAGTGAGCTGGGAAAATTGCTAAACTTTTTGGACACAAAGTGCTGATTCTCTGTTCTTATAACCCTTTCATTACACATAGGATTTTTCATTATAATTTTTGTTTTCCTGAACTCTGAACAGTGTTCTGGCTAGCCTTTTAAAAAATAATAAAACAAGTCAACATATTTTGAATAAAAATTTTAAATCCAAGTAAAGTGTACATGCAATATTGATAAATTACAAAATGACCGTAATTTTTAAAGAAAATTCTATGTATATACCACCCCTGCCCATTTTAAAGATAATGTGAGCCACAAATGCAATTCGTATGTGTAATTTGAAATTTTCTGGTAGTCATATTAAAAAAGTAAAAAGATCAAAATTAATTTAATAATTAGTATATTTTATTTGACCCCCCATAGATCCAAAATCTTATCATTTCAACATGCAATAAATGTAAAAAAGTTGAGATATCTTACATTTTTAATTAAATAAAAATTCAATGTGTATTAATGTTTTATACTTATCACACATCTCAGTTCAAACCATCCACATTTCAAATGCTCATTTGTCACATGTAGCTAGTGGCTACTGTATTAGAGATCACAGGACTATACCATAACAAATGTGAATAAAAATTTGAAAAAATAATTCTCTGTTGAAAAGCACATAGATATCAGTGTTTCTTAGGACCTTTGATATACAATGGAATGCTAGGATTTTCAGAGGCATAGATCTTGGTTGAGAATATAGGAGATAAAGGATAAATATAGACAGTAGAAAAATACTTTGTGTGTTATGACTGAGGTGAACTAGAATGAGATATGCTTGAACTATCTAAGTGGTTTTCATAGATTTCAGATAGCACTATGTATCAGAAATGCTTTTGGCTGCAAGTAACACAAACTGAATTATAGTGACTGTGGTGGTTAATTTTATGTGTTAACTAGGCTAGGCCATAGTACTTGGGTATTTGGTCAAATATCATTCTAGATGTTCCTGTGTTTTGGGATGAAGTTAACATTTAAATTGGTGGACTTTGAGTAAAACACATTGCCCTTCATAATGTGGGTGGGCTTCATCTAATCAGTAAAAGGCTTTAATAGAACAAAGCCTGACCTCACCCAAGCATCTGTCAGCAGATGTCCTTTGGACCTGAACTGTAGCATCAACTTTTCCTTGGGTCTTCAGTCTGCTGACACAACCTACAGTTTTGGGCTCGCCAATCTCTATAATCATGTGAACCGATTCCTTAAATCTCTTTTTATCAGATAAACCCACACTGGGGGACAGTCTATGAATAACTGACCAATACTCTTCAAAAATATGAAAGATAAGGAGAAATGGAGGAACTGTTTAAAGTTAAAGGAGAATAAAGAGACAGATATATGTGATGCTAGAGAGACAGATATATGTGATGCTAGACTGAATAGTGAATGAGAAAAAGGACATTGGTGAAACAATTGAAAAAATTTAAGGCCTATAGATTAGATAATAGAGTTATATTGGTGTTAGTTTCCTGATCTTGATCATTGTGCTTTGGATATGTAAAGATGTTAACAGTTAGGGAAACCTAGGCAGACGGTAGACAGGAATTCTTTGTATGTTTTTTATATATTTTTATTGACAGCCTAAAATTATCTCAAAGTGAACATTTTTTAATAAAAATACTTAAAAATAAAAGAGAATAAAGAAATGAAGATAAATAGAAAATGATTTAAAAGAACACAATAAATACTACAGATAGGCAAAGAAAATAGAATGTATGGATAACATGAGAATCTTTCTGAAATTAAAGACTTGAAACTAAATATTTAAAGCACATATCATCTACCCTTAGAATACTGACCTATGATGATCAACACCAAGACATGTCAGTCAGCTCTAAAGGAAATGAAGACATCCTTTGAGTATCTAGAAAAGACAAAGTATATAATTTATAAGGAAAAAAATTAGATTATTATACATCTTGACACTAGTGCTCTATGTGATAAATCTATGAAGCAACAAATTTAAAATCTTCAAGGAAACAAGTGTGAATCAAAGATTTCTTAAAATCCAGCATAACTTTCAAGTATAATGGGCACAGATCTCAGGGAATATTGTTTCCATGATTCCTGCTGTGAAATCTTCCAGAAAATGTGCTTCAGACAACAAAATAACTAGACAGATATTGACTGACATAAGGATTGTTGGTAAACATTAAGTACAGATGTGAAAGTGTAGTCGCTCGGTCATGTCCAACTCTTTGCAACCCTATGGACTGTAGCCTGCCAAGCTCCTCTGTCCATAGATTTCTCCAGGCAAGAATAGTGGCATGGGTAGCCTTTCCCTTCTCCAGGGGATCTTCCTGACCCAGGGATTGAACCAAGGTCTCCCACATTGCATGCAGATTCTTTACCATCTGAGCCACCAGAGAAGCCCCATTAGGTTCAACAGTCCCCTAGGACTAAGATGACCAAATACTAACAGAGAATGCTTAGAGCTATATCCTCTGATAGTGTAGATATTGTACAGCTGTTTAAAAGTGGAGATGAGAATATTTTCAGTAATCATATTGCTGTTCATCTTATAATTGCTATCCTGAGACTATTAGGTGTATAATATAAGACAAATAACTAATCATAAGATATTTAGGTCTGTCATCATTTTCATCCCTGAGAACAATTCTATCATCTCCTTTGTCTCTGGTTCCTTGAGAATCAGGATTTTTGATGTGGAAGAAAAAAGATACTAAAGTAATAGAGAAGAGGTTAAGTAAAAACTTGGTGTTTTCATAACTGAATTGGAACTTTCATTATAAACACATGAGGTACTTGATCTTATTTTATCCTTGGATATGCCCAAGCAAAATTCTTTGCAATGACCTACAATCTAACACCCTCCACAATCTAACACCCAGATTGTGGTCTTGCAATACCATGTTTCACTACAAGGGACTCTATCTCCTTGGAGAAATGACTGGTTTTGGGTATAAGGGAGAAAATGAAATAAGATGACTCTTGGAACCCCTTGTCACACCAGATGGCAAGGAAGCTATCAGACACTACATGGGACATGTCTAAAAGACTTGGAGTCAATCTGAACAGGTAGAAAAAAGAAAAAACAAAAACAAAAACCTGAAGAGTGCATAATGATAACTGTATGGATTGAAGTATATTAAATACATTTATATCCATGGTTTCACAAATATATGAAAAGTAATTACTCCTTTTGGAGGATTATAGAAAGTCAAATCATTATCTTGAAAGCTGGCAAGTATAGCTAAAGAACCAAATATTTATCCCTCTTTTCCTGTATGAATTATATCACAGTACAACCAAATAGTGGGTATGGGGAAGTGTCTCTTTATGAAAATATTCTAATGAATAAATAAAATATTTATAGAACTAGAATGTCAAAATTTGCTACAGGTATTAAATATTAACAGTTTCTAAAATCCGGAAAAGAATGACAATCATATGCTACGTGCCTCCATAGTCTTCAAAAATACCACCTCTATAGATTTGCCAAGGGGATGGAACCAGAATCTGACCTTGTCTCTGGATTCATCATTTAATTCTCAGGAAATACAGAGACCAGAAGAATAAGTCGGGATAGTGGTTACTTATGGGGAAGAGAGGGTTTGTGAATGGATTGGGACACACTAAAGGGCTTCTGGGATGACTGGTGAAGTTCTATTCAGAACCTTGGAGACATTTGCTTTATACTAATTCAGTAAGCCATACATTTAAATTGTGTGGTTTTCTACATTAGTGTTTTATTTTATAGTAAAATTAAAGAGGAGATGAAGAAAAAGAAAAAATATAAAACCACCCCAAAATTAAGTGAATTTTTCCATTGCTGTTAGTTGAGAAGGCTGTGTCTCACAGAGGTCACGGGGTGATTTGACATAGCAAACTTACTTCTAGGGGACTTTGGGTTAAGTGTCCTCCAATTTATTGTAACCTTTCATGAACAGTAGGTTTATTTTTTTAAAAATCAGTAAACAGAACAGCAATAAGCTTTGTCCCTATTCTCCCAGAAGTGATGAGAAAATAGAGTTATGTGTTTTCTCTAGCAAAAGCATAGCTTGATGTTACCTAAAACATCTTTGTACTTTATCAGGGCAATAAATTTCTATGAATCAGTTAGGCAGCATGACAAGATATATGACTCTGAATTGTTTGTTTATGCTACCTACTAAGCCCTACTATTTAGGTGGAATCTTTTAGACATGTTGATGCTTGCATTTACAGACACTTCAAGACATTTTCTTGCATACTGAAGATGATAAATGTTTGGTTTGTAAAATGTAAGTGAATAAATTAGAGTAACATTAAATTGCACTATGAGTATTCAAATAGCTAAATCTAGACTGTGAACTTATATGCTGTTTATAGATTTAGAGCAGGAAGATCTTCATCAGGAAAATCCTAGAATTCTGCCTTCTCTGTTAATTTCCTACATCCTCTCATGCCTTTAAATAAACTGATAACTCCAAAATGTATATCTGTAGCCCACACCTCTCCCCGAACTCCAGGTATATATTTCAATAGCCTACGGAAAAGCTTTACTTGACAAATAGGCATCTCAAACTTATCATGTCCCAGGATAAATTCCTGATTTCCACGTCCACAGACTTTTTCTACTCACAGTTTTCCTGTCTCAATAAATGTCTACTTCTTTCTTCTACTCACCTTAGTCCCAGATCTTGGGGTCATCCTTGGTACCTCTGTCTTTTGCATCCCACGGCCAATCCATTATCAAATCCTTCCAACTCTACTTTCAAAATATATTCAGAAATGTGTTTCTTATGACATGCACCACTACCACTGTGGATCAAGCTGCCATTTTCTTTATTTCAATATGAATGCAAACATAAAAATTGCCAAAATAGTTATAAAGAGCTACTGCACACTGAATATCCAGATTTACAAATGTTACACATTTTTCTTCAATTCCTTTTTATTTCACTCATTTCCCTTTTCTTCCCTCTCTCAAACATATAAACATAACACAAACACACAGACTATATACATGTAATTTATTCTGAAATTTAATTATTTGATTAAAGTGGTTTCTACCTGGTTTTTCCGTGTTAAGTCAGTTCAGTTCAGTTCAGTCGCACAGTCGTGTCCGACTCTTCGCGACCCCACGAATCACAGCACGCCAGGCCTCCCTGTCCATCACCAACTCCCGGAGTTCACTCAAACTCACGTCCATCGAGTCGGTGATGCCATCCAGCCTTCTCATCCTCTGTCGTCCCCTTCTCCTACTGCCCCCAATCCCTCCCAGCATCAGGGTCTTTTATAATGAGCTAATTCTTCGTATGAGGTGGCCAAAGTATTGGCATTTCAGCTTCAGCATCAGTCCTTCCAGTGAATACCCAGGACTGATCTCCTTTAGGATGAACTGGTTGGATCTCCTTGCAGTCCAAGGGACTCTCAGGAGTCTTCTCCAACACCACAGTTCAAAAGCATCAATTCTTCGGCACTCAGCCTTCTTCACAGTCCAACTCTCACATCCATACATGACCACTGGAAAAACCATAGCCTTGACTGCTGCTATTACTGTCACTTAAACTTGACAAGTGGACCTTTGTTGGCAAAGTAATGTCTCTGCTTTTGAATATGCTATCTAGGTTGGTCATAACTTTCCTTCCAAGGAGTAAGTGTCTTTTGATTTCATGGCTGCAATCACCATCTGCAGTGATTTTGGAGGCCCCCAAAATAAAGTCTGACACTGTTTCCACTGTTTCCCCATCTATTTCCCATGAATGGTTGGGACCATGGTCTTAGTTTTCTGAATGTTGAGCATTAAGCTAACTGCAGTGATTTTGGAGGCCCCCAAAATAAAGTCTGACACTGTTTCCACTGTTTCCCCATCTATTTCCCATGAATGGTTGGGCCACGGTCTTAGTTTTCTGATGTTGAGCATTAAGCTAACTTTTTTACTCTTTCACTTTCACCAGGAGGCTTTTTAGTTCCTCTTCACTTTCTGCCATAAGGGTGGTGTCATCTGCATATCTGAGGTTACTGATATTTCTCCTGGCAATCTTGATTCCAGCCTGTGCTTCTTCCAGCCCAGCGTTTCTTATGATGTACTCTGCATGTAAGTTAAATAAGCATGGTGACAATATACAGCCTTGGCGTACTCCTTTTCCTATTTGGAACCAGTCTGTTGTTCTATGTCCAGTTCTAACTGTTGCTTCCTGACCTGCATACAGGTTTCTCAAGAGGCAGGTCAGGAGGTCTGGTATTCCCATCTCTTTCAGAATTTTCCACAGTTTATTGTGATCCCCACAGTCAAAGGCTTTGGCATAGTCAATAAAGCAGAAATAGATGTTTTTCTGGAACTCTCTTGCTTTTTCAGTGATCCAGTGGATGTTGGCAATTTGATCTCTGGTTCTTCTGCCTTTTCTAAATCCAGCTTGGACATCTGGAAGTTCACGGTTCACATATTGCTGAAGCCTGGCTTGGAGAATTTTGAGCATTACTTTGCTAGTGTGTGAGATGAGTGCAATTGTGTGGTAGTTTGAGCATTCTTTGGCATTGCCTTTCTTAGGGATTGGAATGAAAACTGACCTTTTCCAGTCCTGTGGCCACTGCTGAGTTTTCCAAATTTGCTGGCATATTGAGCACAGCACTTTCACAGCATCATCTTTCAGGATTTGAA
>NW_011495032.1:14164077-14166185 GCF_000754665.1 Bison bison bison
AGCTTTGTTCATAGTGATGCTTTCTAAGGCCCACTTGACTTCACATTCCAAGATGTCTGGCTCTAGGTGAGTGATCACACCACTGTGATTATCTTGGTTGTGAAGATCTTTTTTGTACAGTTCTTCTGTGTATTCTTGCCACCTCTTCTTAATATCTTCTGCTTCTGTTAGATCCATACCATTTCTGTCCTTTATCGAGCCCATCTTTCCATGAAATGTTCCCTTGGTATCTCTAATTTTCTTGAAGAGATCTCTAGTCTTTCCCATTCTGTTGTTTTCCTCTATTTATTTGCATTGATCGCTGAGGAAGGCTTATCTCTCCTTGCTTTTCTTTGGAACTCTGCATTCAGATGGTTATATCTTTCCTTTTCTCCTTTGCTTTTTGCTTCTCTTCTTTTCACAGCTATTTGTAACCTCCTCAGACAGCCATTTTGCTTTTTCGCATTTCTTTTCCATGGGGATGGTCTTGATCCCTGTCTCTTGTACAGTGTCATGAACCTCCTATGTAAAGGTGCTATTTCTCATAGCTCAGATGGTAAAGAATCTGCCTGCAATGCAGGAGACTTGGGTTCCGTCCCTGGGTTAGGAAGACCCCCTGGAGAAGGAAATGGCAACCCACTCCAGTATTCTTGCCTGGGAAATCCCATGGACAGAGGAGCCTGATGGGCTATAGTCTATGGGGTCACAAAGAGTCAGACATAACTGAGTGACTAACACACACACATTCCTCATCAAAATTTTAACAACAGTATTATTTTCCATTGATACTTTCCAAATTTCATCATTCCTTCTAAATTTATAGAAGGTTGTCATTATTCTGTAAAAAAGAAATTCCCCATCTCCCATTTATTTATGTATTATGTATTTCTTTATATCGGTATGAACTCAGGGACAAATTTTATTGAGTGTATAATATTCTATTACTTTTATTATGTATTTTGATGTCCAACGGAAGGATTATCCTTCTGTATTTTACATCTACATATAAGTCAATAATATATGTTACTATTTCCTTTAAAAGTCAGCAATCTTTAAGGTAAATTAAGAGATTAAAATATTATTTTTAATTTTTTACCATTTGGGTGCTCTTTATTCTTTCTTATAAATCTGTGTTTCTCTCTGGTGTTCTTTCTCTTCTTTTTGCAAACAAATCTTCTCTTGTCATTTATAGTAGTACAGGTCTGCCATCCTATACTCTCTCTGTTCTCCTTCTGGAACTACAAATACATAGATAATACCTCACTTGATATTGTCCCTTAGTACATTTAAACTTTATTAATTTTTGAAAAACTTTTTTTCCTTCTGTTCTGTGGTTTAGATCACTTCTATTGATCTGTCTTGAAGGTTCAGTTCAGTTCAGTCGCTCAGTCCAACTCTTTGTGACCCCATGGACTGCAGCAGCAAGTCCTTCCAGTCATCACCAACTCCCGGAGTTTACTCAAACTCATGTCCATTGAGTCGGTGATGACATCCAACCATCTCATCCTCTATTTTCCCCTTCTCTTCCCTCCTTCAGTTTTTCCCAGCATCAGGGTCTTTTCAAGTGAGTCAGTTCTTTGCATCAGGTGGCCAAAATATTGGAGTTTCAGCTTCAGTATCAGTCCTTCCAATGAATATTCAGGACTGATTTCCTTTAGGATGGACTGGTTGGATCTGCTTGCAGTCCAAGGGACTCTCAAGAGTCTTCTCCAACACCACAGTTCAAAAGCATCAATTCTTCAGTGCTCAGCTTTTTTTAAAGTCCAACTTTCATGTCCATACACGACCACTGGAAAAACCATAGCCTTGACTAGACAGACCTTTGTTGGCAAAGTAATGTCTCTACTTTTTAATATGCTGTCTCGGTTGGTCATTAACTTTCCCTCCAAGAAGTAAGCGACTTTTAATTTCATGGCTGCACCATCTGCAGTGATTTTGGAGCCCTAAAAGTAAAGTCTGTCACTGTTTCATCATCTATTTGCCATGAAGTGATGGGACTAGAGTACATCATGAGAAACGCTGGGCTGGAAGAAGCACAAGCTGGAATCAAGATTGCCGGGAGAAATATCAATAACCTCAGATATGCAGATGACACCACCCTTATGGCAGAAAATGAAGAGGAACTAAAA
>NW_011495032.1:14166562-14207413 GCF_000754665.1 Bison bison bison
TGCAAGGAGATCCAACCAGTCCATTCTGAAGGAGATCAGCCCTGGGATTTCTTTGGAAGGAATGATGCTAAAGCTGAAACGCCAATACTTTGGCCACCTCATACGAAGTGTTGACTCATTGGAAAAGACTCTGATGCTGGGAGGGATTGGGGGCAGGAGGAGAAGGGGATGACAGAGGATGAGATGGCTGGATGGCATCACGGACTCGATGGACGTGAGTCTGAGTGAACTCCGGGAGATGATGATGGACAGGGAGGCCTGGCGTGCTGGGATTCATGGGGTCGCAAAGAGTCGGACACAACTGAGCGACTGAACTGAACTGAACTGATGGGACCAGATGCTATGATCTTAGTTTTCTGAATGTTGAGTTTTAAGCCAACTTTTTCACTCTCCTCTTTCACTTTCATCAAGAGGCTCTTTAGTTCTTCCTTTCTTTGCTTTCTTTGCTTACTGCTATAAGAATGGTGTCATCTACATATCTGAGGTTATTGATATTTCTCCTGGCAGTCTTGATTCCAGCTTGTGCTTCATCCAATCCAGTGTTTCTTATGATGTACTCTGCATATCAGTTAAATAAGCAGGATGACACTATACAGCTTTGACATACTCCTTTCCCTGTTTGGAACAAGTCTATTGTTCCATGTCCAATTCTAACTGTTGCTTCCTGACCTGCATACAGATTTCTTAAGAGGCAGGTCAGTATTCCCATCTCTTGAAGAATTTTCCACAGTTTGTGGTGATCCACACAGTCAAAGGCTTTGACATAGTCAATAAAGAAGAAATAGATGTTTTTCTGGAACTCTCTTGCTTTTTTGATAATCCAACAGATGTTGGCAATTTGATCTCTGGTTCCTCTGCCTTTTCTAAAACCAGCTTGAACATCTGGAAGTTCACGGTTCACATATTGTTAAAGCCTGGCTTGGAGAATTTTGAGCATGACTTTACTAGTGTATGAGATGAGTGCAATTGTGCAATAGTTTGAGCATTCTCTGGCATTGCCTTTCTTTGGTATTGGAATGAAAACTGACCTTTTCCAGTCCTGTGGCCACTGCTGAGTTTTCCAAATTTGCTGACATATTGAGTGCAGGACTTTCACAGCATCATCTTTTAGGATTTGAAATAGGATCTTGAAGGTCACAGACTCTTTTTTTCTGCTATTCCAGTCTGTAGGTAAGTCCATCTAGTGATGTTTTCATTTGTGATATTATGCTTTTCAGTCTAGAACTTTATAATCTTTTTCATAGTTCTCATTTTTACTGTTGAGATTCACCAAGAATTATGGCTACTTTTCCTTTAAGTCATTTAATACGCTTATAATAGCTGCTTTAAAGGTCTTGTTCATTAATTCCACTATCTGATCATCTTGGGCATCTGTTGATTGCTTTTATTCTTTACCTTGGGTCACATTTTTCTCTTCCTTCACATGTCTAGTAATTTGGATTTCAAGCTGATCATTGTGGATAATATATCTTGGAGAATCTTGGATTTTGTTATCCAGTTATTTTATGATAATTTACTTGGCTAAACTTAAACTCCAAACACTTCCTCCCCTTTTGTGAGCAATAGTTAAAATTTCTGATCAGTTCTTATAGTCTTCTTCCTATTGTTTTCCTCTGAACTTTTTTACCCCATATGTTTGTAGTCCAGGATTCCACCAAGAAGTTGAATGAAATTTATATGCAGAATTTTGGGATCCCCATGCTGTGGCATCTTTTTTTTCTGAGATTTCTTTGCTCAATTTCCAGCTACTCTCATAGCCTCTAAATTCTGTCTGATTCTTCAAACCAGTAAGACTGCTTTCTGAGTGAGTTCTAGCTGCCCTGTGTTACATGGACTGGAGCTTGCTGTCCAGTGAAAACCCACAATCTACTTAGTGTGATTCCTTTCTTAAAAGGGTTGTAATCTCTCCAGTTTCCCCCTGCTTCTGATCAATTGACAGTGCCCTAAAATTCTTTAAAAACATTTTGTTTAGAGGTTATAACTATTATCTGTGAGAGGTTTAACCGATACATGTTCCTCTGCCGTTCTCGGAACCAGAACCTGCCATCATTTCTTACCTAGACTATAGCAATGGCCATCTCATGGGCCTCCTTGCCCCAACTCTTACCCTTTCAGCCTGTTTTCTTTTGAGAAGTCTGAAGTATTCCTTTAACATTGAAGTCATCTCATTTCACTTTCATGGTCAGAACCCTCTATTTATTTCTCACCTCATTCAAGTAAAAGCAAAATTCTCTGCAATGACCTACAAAGCCCTCTACCATCTGGCCTCTCATTGTCTCTCTAACTGTATCTCATGTTCTGCTCCAGGAACACTTGGCTCCTTGCTGTGCTAGTACACAGTAAATACACTCCTATCTCAGGGCATTAGTCCTGGCTATACCCTCTGCCTCAAATGCTGTTCCTTCAGATATCCACCTTGCATATTCCTTCACTTCTTGCTTCAGGTCTGGCTCAAACATCACCTTCTCAGTGAGGCCCTGAGCATTGAAGTAAGCATGCAGTCCCTTCTCTTCCCCTCTCTCCATTTCTTATCTGTTTTCCTTAATATATTTTCTTTATAATACTTATCATCATCTAAAATATTTTCATTTTACCCTTTTGTTTATTTTCTACTTCTACTGGAAAAAATGAGCTCCTCAAAGGCAAGTTTTTGTCTCTTCTGTTCATTGCTGCCTCCCCAATGTCAGAACAGTGCCTGGCAGTTAAGAACTGCTCATTGGACATTGTTCAAAGGAGACCAAATAGCTTTGGATCATCCTCCTTTGCAGGTAGGTCTTTACTTAAACAAATTAGTGATGAAGTTTGATTTCTCCTAACTAGGGATCAGGTGATGTGGTAGGTCTACCAACCTGTTACTGTAAGACAAACCTATGTTCTTTCAGTTCCGGATATGAAGAGCAGCAATAATACACAGCATTTTACCTACAGACCTGTCTTAACTTTTAATTTGTATGGTAGTTTAGACTCAGTGTAATACAAAACTCAGAGGCTTTGGTGTTGGACAAAAGTAGCCACTCTGGGCTACTTGGCACCTCTGAGCCTCAGTTTTCTTACCTGGAAGTGGGATAATGGCCATTACCTAGACTTATTAGTTGAGATTAGGTGAGTTTGACTGACAAAAATCCAAAGTAATGAAGAATCAAACAAGATAAAAGTTAATTTTTTTCTCATATATAGTCTGGAGGTTGGTCCAGAGCAGGTATAGCACTCCATGCCATTAAGGCCTCATTTCATCATGTGACTCTGTCCATAGTAGCCTGAAGTTCCAGGGTGGCTGCTCCTGTTCCAGCTTCTGTATCTACTCTCCAGCTAACTGCAAGAAGGGAAGAAGCAAAGTCTCAAAGTCTACCACAACACATTTATCCAATAATCAGAATGTAGATAAATACACATAAAATGTAGTGTTTATTTTGGAGGCTATCAGGTCACTTGAAAATGCTATTAACCATGGCAAAAGGGAAGAATGAATGTTACAGGGCAAATGGTAGCCTGCCATTCTAGCTAATTGTAAAGATTAAATGATTCCCAAGGATCATGATATCTTGAAAGCACTTAAACTATTAACTATCTTCTCCCTTTTCTGCACTGAATCATCTCTTGGCCTTTCCCTTTTAAGAAAATGAACATTCTTTAATCCTTTTCTTCTGGTTCTTGTTTATTACACATTTCTTTTTTTTATCAGTAGTTGCTTTATTTTTGAAGTATAGTTGATTTACAACATTATATTAGTTTCAAGTATATGATTTCTTACACATTTCTGCTGTAGTTTTCTAAGCCTCCTCCAACTCTCACAGGCAGAGATGAAATCTAATCAAACCAATCTAAATAGAGCTGTTCCAGGTCTCGTTAAGCCACTGTTGCACATTCTTGGTCGGACCTGTCATCCCTATGCATGCATGCTAAATTGTTTCAGACATGTCTAACTCTTTGTGACCCCATAGACTGTAGCCCACCAGGCTCCTTTGTCCATGGGATTCTCCAGCAAGAATACTGGAATGGGTTGCATGCCCTCCTCCTGGAGATCTTCCCCACCCAGGGATTGAACCCATGTCTCTTATGTCTCCAGCATTGGCATATGGGTTCTTTAACACTAGCACCTCATCCTGATAGCAGTTCCTTAACAACAAAACTGTCTTGATCACTGGTTTGCAAGAGGTGTCCTTCAGATCCTCAGAATTCCTTGGAATCAGATGTAGTAAGACAGAGTTACAGTATTTTATTTGTGTTTGTTCTGATGCCTTTAGCTCTTTTCTCAGCACTCTATGTAAATTGAAGTTCTAAGAGGTGACTCTCCACCTCTAAATGATCAATGCTTTTATTTCAAGTAGAGGAAATCTTCCTTCAAATAAAATCTTATAAATACACCCCGAACAGACTGAGGCACAACTGTACCGATTGAAGCAAGACTGGGGCCATAGGCAAGTAACTGGTCAAGATCATCTCTTAACTCATTGAAAATCAGTTAGTAGAGGATGAATGCTACTGATTATGAAAAGGAGTTTGGAAGGAAGTAAATATTCTTGTTCACCTTGGTAACTCTGGCTATAAACTGAGGCCTGGTTGCCTAGCATCTCAACCCAATCCATGACAGGCCATGCCAGTACTTCCCCTGGACTCTGTCACAAAAAGAAGCAGAACTAATGATTTAAAATGTCTCCAAACTGATCCACAAATTATAAACAAAAGATAAACATACAAAATCTTGTCAGGCCTTCGGTGTGCTGGGAGCCCAAGGGCAGAGGGGGCAGAGTGGGGTGAGAAGAGTGAGATCAGTGAGCTCCCCCCGCCCCGCAGAACAAGTAATAAATTGGTCTGATTTCCCAACCATTTCCTTGCCTGCACCCCAACATAACACTGCCTTTTGCTCTTCACTTTTCTCACTACCATCTTCTGCATTAGACCTTCTAGTTCCTAGACTCTCCCTGAGTTCTCAAAAGTTGTCTTTCCTGCGTTTTGTCAAAAATGTTGTTCTGACTTTTGCTACAGATTGACATGCCTCCCTCTTGTTTATATGCTGAGAGCAGTGGTTCTCAAATGAGGTCAGTTTTCTCCCTCAGGGGACATTGGGCAAGGTCTGGAGATATTTTTGGTGGTGTCACTGGGGCAAGGGAGTGGGGTACCACTGGCATCTAGTGGGTCAAGTTACAGATGCTCTAAACATCCTACTGTAAACATCTTACTCTGTGTGGTGATCCCCCACAGCGAGGATTGATCTGGCCCCAGATGTCAGCAATGTCAAAGTTGAGAACCCCTAGCTAATGCATATATTCTCTACAAGGACAGTAAACTCAATTTTACAATGGCTCAAACCTGCCTGACAAAATCTTATTCCTTAGTTACTTAGTATTTAATTTCCTAGGAAGAGGGGTAGCAGTTAATGTCTTAAAAGGATCCTTATGAGAACAATAATGGAAAAAGAGTTGAGAAACACTTAGCCTAATGTTGGGAATCTTTCAAGGTGAAGAATCAGTGTATCAAGCCTTTACACAAAGCACAGAGTTGCAATTCAGCAGAAGCTGGTTCCTGGCATTGATACATAGCAACCTCCTAGAATTAAACATGAGTCTAAGATAGATGGGTACTGCTTTTCCTGGCAAGAAGGGCAGGCAGGCCAACCATCAGTGATCCAGTCCTTCTTTGAGAAAAGCACATATTCTTTCAGATGCCCCAAAGGCATCTTAAAATGTTTTAGGCCAGTAATTTACTTAATGACACCCAGTGACCTAGAAGAATTAATGTGCCTTTAAATGATGAGTTTTTATGGCTTCCTTGAAGGCCCTAATTTATTCGGTAGTTGAACTCTGTAATGTAGAAAACACAGGCAAGACTTTTAAGAGCATCCCATTCCCATCACTGAAAAAACACTACTCATTTGAGTTAGCATATTTCTTTTTGCTTAAAGGTATTGTAACTATTAAAAAGGCTTGAAATCACATTCCTTCTCTGAAGGTCAAAAGCAAGCATATCTTGCTGAGACATTTCTTTTTTTCTTGCCCAGGGTATTAGAAATGCTATAAAAATGACTCATATATATAATTCCAGACTCTGGGCCAATAAATTCTGTTTCCTCTAGCCAGTTACTATTTTTTTATTATTAATACAAATTTTTATTAGACCTGTTGGAATCCCTTGAGATTTTACACTTTTACTAAGAGAAAAATGGAAGATGTGTGAAATTCAGCAGACTGTCACTCTGATACTCTTTCTTTCAAGGCTGTTTGGTTTCTCCAAGCTCTTGTACCTTGTACTTGGGAGCAGTTCCAGAAGATGGTTTGCTCAAGAAGAGGAGACTCCAAGGAACTTCCGAGGGTGGAGCCCACAGCAGCGGCTGGCCTAGGATAGGTGAGGAGGTGAAACTACTTTTCATATCAGAAAATACTCTATCCACTTTTGAGGACAAAGTCTGGGGCTTTGTTGATCAGAATAATTAAGTGGAGGTCAGTCCAGGAATGTGGCCTTCTTGGTGGACACAGCTGCAGACGACTCTGGGAAGAAAGGCTTCTTGCTTCCTGTAACCGTGGGCTGTTCCGCTGGGACTTCCTGTCACAGGCAGTCCTGAGGGCTCCAACCATTCCCCCCACCCCCCAAGTTTTTCCTCCTACCAGTTTCTCTCATCTTTAAACAAAAGAATAAGGGGGAAAATGAGCTCATTGAAATTGATGCCAAAAAGATATTTTATAGCAGAACTACTTTATAAATGAATTCACATGTCTCAAAACATTTTTTTACTAAGTAATTTTAGTTATAGCTTAAAAAATAAAATCAGGAATAGGAAAGAGAGAAAGGCCTTTAGGAAGCCAAAATAGAAGTCTTATTGGATTCAGTTTCTAAATTAGAGTCCCTGGGTTCAACTCTTACTGTGACAATATAGGACAGAACCATTGAGTTTACGTGTACTCAGTATTTTCATTTTAAACCTGGTCTGGCGTACCAACAGAGGAAATTATCTTGGCACCATGAAAGCTTGCATTTTAGAGTCCTTTGAGAATGATTTAATTGAGTTTCATGGTACTTTACATTTTTAATTTTAGTGTCACAATCATCAATGTTTATTTAATAGTACATAGAACGTGTATTGTTTTTGTTAAGCAAACAAATGATCTAAGGACCTAGAATAACCATTCCACAAGCCAAATGCAATGGCTTGAATAAAATGAACATACAGTTTTGTAGGCTTAGTCCTCTCACTTCCAAGTAAAGTGCAATGATGAGAAATTTAATGTTTTATATGGATCATACATAAAAAGAACTGTTCTGGCACCATGTCTCAAAGCTGCTGATAATAATACCTCAAGCATGTGTGCATGTCACCAATTTTCAAATACCTTCTTCACACATATTACCTCATTTGATTTTCACAGCCATCCATCAGGTGGGCCTGGCACACATGTAGTAGATGTGGATCCCACTGTCTAGAAACCACATTATTTCTGACTCTGGGTTGGTGGAAGTCAACTTTTGGGGCTCTGCTAGCACTCAATTTCCAAAACACACCCCTTCCAGATAGTAGAATCACAAGCACACCTTCACTGAGCAAGTCACAAAAAGCCTCTTCCTTCAGGTACAGAGCTTGGGGCTCAGAGAACACGTAGATTTCAGCCAGCCTGCACCCTCACCCCTCAGCTCAGGCACTTTTCTGTAAGCCACCAACATGCATGTGCAGTAGTCTTGACAACCTTCATCTTTCCTGGGCCTCTCCCCCATCCCATCTGGATAGGTGGATGCTTGGAATTTCTAAGACCTCAGGAAGGAGAGGTGGGAGAGCAGGGGAGCAACTCTGGTTGCCACTGTGCTTTCCATTGCTTTTATCTGCATCTCACCTGCAGGGCTGGAGGCTCGCTGCTGTTTCTATTACATATTTGGAGTGTGGGAACGCTTGCTCAGAAGCCTGTGATCCCTTCCGAGGGTTCACCATGCAGCCATTTCCCCACAGAGCTTCTGCAGAGAGCAGCCTCAGCTTGTGGTTCTCTCTCAGAGCTCACCTCTGTCTCCATTGCTCATTCTCTTTTGTCTTCTCTCTCACTTTGTCTTCTTCCTCTCCATAAGCCAGCCAAAAGGTCCTCTCTGAATCTGGGGAAAGAGAGGAAGAGGAGAGAAGGGTTTTTGTAAGACAAAGCCAGATCTTTGTCTAAGCTACTTCTGATCTGGAGATAGAATTAACATCAGGATAACCCTGTATGTCAGCCCTGCACTCAGGCCCCATCCCAGGGGCCCCTGCTCCTTAGTGAGAGGAAATGCTGGCATCTAGTCGAGGTCACATGCAGAATCTCGCCCAAGGTGTTGGAAGACCAACATGCTGTCTGTCGCCCAGAAGCTCTGCTCTGGCTTGCCAGCCAGGAGGGCTTCCCTGGACCCACGCGGGTAGCGAGGGAACCCCTTCCCCTCTGGCAGGGGAACCAGGCAGCGGGAGATTTGGGACATCCGGACAGCGTGGCGCAGGGTCACCTTCTCCTGTCCTCCCCCCAGCATCTTGTCCAGACGAAGGTACTTATGGATCCCTGTGTTCAGCTACTTGGTCTTTTTATTATCTGCTCTGGAGAAGGAAATGGCAACCCACTCCAGTACTCTTGCCTGGAAAATCCCATGGATGGAGGAATCTGGTAGGCTACAGTCCATGAGGTCACAAAGAGTCGGATACGACTGAGTGACTTCACTTTCTCTCCCGCCACAAGCCTACACGGAGACCATGAGAACATGGCTGACTTCTGGACCTCCTTGAATAGAAGGAAGGAAAAAGGAAAGGATACAAAGTGGGGAAAATTATCTACCCACAATTACTATTTTTTTTTTAATGGAAAATAAACTACTGTGAAGGATAGAACCTTCACAGACCGAGGCCAGAGTCTTTTACATCATAGTATGATAAAGTGAGCCAGGTATCAAAATAATTCCAGAGGCAAAGGATGAGCCAAGGTTGCCTATGTTTTGAATTGACTATTAGATCCATGTGGTAGAGGATAAGAATTGAGTTGTTCCATTTTTTTTGTTTTCTGCTGTGTTGGGTAAAAGATCTCTTGGGAGTAAAGGAGTCCAACCCTTGATGAGATCTCAGACAGGCTGTCAGGCAGAGAGATTCTCTGGGAAGACCAAAACTAGCCAGCTAACCTGGATGTGTAAACCTTGCTCCCTCACTGTGCTTCCCCATATGTTGAACACATTGAAAAGCATGATGTTCTTGAAAGAGCCCCTTTGATGTTCTGTTTTTATTGATGGAGAGAGTAATGTATGCTTTGAATTTCTTAGGAAAGCTTAGAATCTGGGTAGGGATTGGGGGAGTGGTGGTGGTGATGTTTGGGAGGGGACAAGAAAGTGACATCTTCAAGGAAAAAGCACCACTATGGAGGTAGTGTTGGGGGGTGGGTGAAGGTTGAACAGAATTAAACAGGACAAGAGTTTAAGGGAGAGAGAAAAAAATAAAAGAATAAGCATATAAAAGGCCTATAGGTGAGAAGACATGACTTGTTGAAAGAACTGAAAGTATTTTGTTTTTCCTGGAGCAGAAAATGCATAGACAGGATAAAGAAAATGACATGGGGGAAAATTTGTTGTTGTTGTTGTTGAGTTGCTCAGTTGTGTCCAACTCTTTGTGACACCATGGACTGCAGCATGCGAGGCTTCCCTGTTCTTCACCATCTCCCAGAGTTTGCTCAAACTCCTGTCCATTGAGTTGGTGATGTCATCCAACCATCTCGTTCTTCTTAAAGTTGGAAAATTAAGGAAGAGAAGTTAGCAGAGGTAAAATTGACTGTATATAGCAAAAAACCCAAATAACAGTGGCTAAAATAAGATAAGTGGAGTGAAGTGAAGTGAATTCGCTGAGTCATGTCCGACTCATTGTGACCCCATAGACTGTAGCCTATCAGGCTCCTCCTTCCATGGGATTTTCCAGGCAAGAGTGCTGGAGTGGATTGCCATTTCCTTCTCCAGGGGATCTTCCCAACCCAGGAATCAAACCCGGGTCTTCCACATTGCAGGCAGATGCTTTACCGTCTGAGCCACTAGGAAAGCCTATAAATAAAATAAGATAAGCACTTGTTTTTCTCATGGAACAAGTGAGAAGTGGGTAGCTATTGGCTGATGTTCTTTGGGTGACTTGTAATCATCAAGGCCAAGATCTCAATATGCCTCTTGTCCCTTTTTCATGGCTTTAGCCTGCACTTCCACTTTTCAGGAAAAAAGGCAAAAATAGTTCATATTTATTGAATCTGATCTTTAAAAGTTTTTCTGGAAGCCCCTCTCCAAAACTTCAACTTAGTCTCATTATCTAGAACTATCCAGACATCACAGAAGAAGACATCACAGAAAAATGTTGGGATTCACTTTCAATGGATATATTTGATTTGTATTTTCAATTTTTTGAACTAATCACTGTGTCCAGTGCACTGATTGGCCCAATCCAAGTCCTTGTTTTGTTATTCCTGAACTACAGCAGGAATTTCTTTTGAATTTCATCCTGCCAGGCCTCTGTTCAAGAGACTTCACAGACTTTCCATGACCTGGAGGCCAGCATTCAAGACTCTACTCCAGTATGCCATCAATTAAATTCAACAAAAATATTTTGGGTAGCTACCCCAGGTAAGTAGCCTAGACTAGTCCATGCTGCTAAATGAGCACAATGATTTCCATGTCCATGCCTAAACCCCTGCTTCCCTCAGGCATCCTGTGCATCTCATTTCCTTGAATCCACTATGCCTTTCAGAACTCTGCTCAAGTCCATCCTGCACATTAACTTATGAGGGTTCCCTCCTCCTTTTAATTCACAAAACTCTTTGTCCAAACCAATGGCAATTAGAAATGGACTATCTTGTTTTCACTTGGTTTTTATGTTATTGAGCACTTGTCCTAAGTTTCCATATAACCATGTCCTATTCATGGGAAATAGATGGGGAAACAGTGGAAACAGTGTCAGACTTTATTTTGGGGGGCTCCAAAATCACTGCAGATGGTGACTGCAGCCATAAAATTAAAAGACGCTTACTCCTTGGAAGGAAAGTTATGACCAACCTAGACAGCATATTCAAAAGCAGAGACATTACTTTGCCAACAAAGGTCTGTCTAGTCAAGGCTATGGTTTTTCCAGTGGTCATGTATGGATGTGAAAGTTGGACTGTGAAGAAGGCTGAGCACCAAAGAATTGATGCTTTTGAACTGTGGTATTGGAGAAGACTCTTGAGAGTCCCTTGGACTGTAAGGAGATCCAACCAATCCATCCTGAAGGAGATCAGCCCTGGGTGTTCATTGGAAGGACTGATGCTAAAGCTGAAACTCCAATTCTTTGGCCACCTCATGAGAAGAGTTGACTCGTTGGAAAAGACTCTGATGCTGGGAGGGATTGGGGTCAGGAGGAGAAGGGGACAACAGAGGATGAGATGGCTGGATGGCATCACTGACTCGATGGACATGAGTTTGAGTGAACTCCAGGAGTTGGTGATGGACAGGGAGGCCTGGTGTGCTGTGATTCATGGGGTTGCAAAGAGTTGGACACAACTGAGCGACTGAACTGAACTGATCCCATGTTTACATCTTCTACATATAATAAAACCTTCAGATATGCTTAATGTTGAAGGAAGAAAACCAGTGAACGAATGAAAGATACAATTTGACTGCTCCAAAAGCATGTCTTTCAGTTTTAAGATTATTATGAAGCTTTCTTGAGTAAAATTCGTCCCTTGACCTCAGAACTATGTGACCAGATTTCCATTGAGAATGAATCCAGATACCCTGTGGGGACTTAATCTGTTACATCTCCAGATCCTTCCACATATTTATTATGAATACTTTCTTCTGTAGATAGAGAAATTGATTTCACAGAGCCTCAAAATAAATTTTAGCCAGGTGTTGATAACATAGGAGACTCATCAAGTTAGTATCTGTCCAAACAAAAGAAGCATATGTAATTGCTGGAATTGTTTGAAATAGAAACTCAGATTGTACAGTTACTGTTCGATTCTGATGCACAACAAGATATATTCAGAAAAGTAACACTTGATTGCTAAGTATAACTATACCTAAATAGTAGTCAAATTTTCTAAGAAAGCCTCATAAAACTCTGGAGAGTTAATCTTGAATATAGCAAAGAATTCAAGTTAGACTTATGTTGTGTCAGTAATCAATCCAGCTTTGTAATGTGATTTTCAAAATACATAAAGGGGTATTTGACTTTTCAGTAAAAGTGATGAACACTTAAAACTTGTGACTGTATTTGATTTATCTATGGAAACAATGATTAAGTGCCAGGTGGGTGCATGAGGTTTGCTCTTTTGATAAGGCATTTGAAGAGGAATTAAAATTCTTTCCTAGGTCTGCTGGCATTGAATATATATACGAACGTGTCTTTAAGTAAAAAAAAATGCCTGGAATAATCTTTTCAAAATAGAAAGTATTTGCCTTCCTACTTCAGATAACTTTTGTTCAATAAGACTAGCCTACACACTAAAAATTAATGTCAAAATCTTTCATAATGTGAATTAATCTCAGCATCTGTAACTCTTTCTCAAATTAGCTCTTTCTCAAATGAGGCTCTTTTCCATCCTTTCTGCCTCTGGATAGCAGTTTGAGGCCCAGGATTACCAGGTCCTGTTAGCAGCATAAAGTAGTGGAGACAGCCCTAGGCCTCTCCCCTGAGTCAGTGTTCACCTCCACTCCTGCTCTTTGCTTACGCTACTTGTGAATCCTGACTGTAGACTGATCACCTGTCTCATCACCCCACCCCACGTCTACACATGTGCCAGGAAACGCTTATCCTCCTGCTTTAGCTAAATTCCCATTGAGCTAACTTGGGGGCATCAAGGAACAGCCCCCAAACACAAATTTTAGCTAGACTCCTGATCAGAACTTGACCCAAGTCCCACTTCCCGATTCAACGCCAAGTGGCTCTTGCATGCCACTTATCTAGTGGAACCTTCCACTGTCTCTATTTTGCCTCCTAGTAAATTTGAAACAGAGTTGTCAAAAGCTTCTATGGAATTATTCTTATCCTATGAGATCAGGTCTAGGAATTGTTAGGTAAATTTTGAAATATTATTACAGTATAAAGTTTAAAGAATGATATGCATTTACCTTAAATAGTCTATTTTAATGTACATTTACTCACCAACTTTTTGATGAAGGGCCAAGTTCTCTCTGATTACTATTCTGAGTGGCCTTTATTACATAAACCATTCCATTGTGTATTATCTATCATTTCTATTTTTGGTTTGTTTATTGTGGTGGGAGAGCTTAAAGATACTTTTAGATCTAAGTTTTTATGATTCTTTCAATCATTTAAAGTTTTCTTGCCCATGCTTAAATTAATAGAAACTTTATTTTGTGTAGTGCTTTGCTTTTATCAAGTCCTTCCAAAGCCTTTGGCTTTGTTTTCAGACACGACTCTCTTTACACACTCATATATCATTAATTTATACATATACATGATGTTATATAGTTATATTCAATAACAGGTTTTATAAGTGGGTTTAGGAACAAATGCAACCAGCTCTTGGTAAGTATGCATCTCAACCAACAGGAGCAGAAATCAGAAAACAAGAGAGTCCTCTAGAAGCAGTGCGTGAGTATTCAAAGTGCTGTGGGCATCATTCAGTGTGTGCTAAAGAAGGAATGAAGATACACCAGCAGTTAGACAAAAGCATCAACTGGACAATGGTGTAGAGCATCTCCCACTTTAGGCAACCTGAGAGAAAGAAGATTTTCTTTCTCTCTCAGCTCTATATAGTCAGTCAGTCAGTTCAGTCACTCAGTCATGTCTGACTCTTTGAGACCCCATGAACTGCAGCATGCCAGGCTTCCCTGTCTTTCACCAACTCCTGGAGCTATATAGTAATATAGGGAAAGAATCTGACTGGGTCATGTGTCTACCATATGATGGATTACTGCTACCAGAAACATAGGGTTCTATGACAGCTCAACTTGTATCACATTTGGGACTGAATGATTCTCCTGGAGTTGCCAGCATAACTGTCACAGCAGCCTGGGGTAAGTAACTAAATCATAGACAAACTCTGATCTAGTTAAAAGCAAGGCCTTGTGGTGGGAAGTGGTAATGGAAAATTCTTGTAAGGACACTACATTAAATGTTCAATATTAAATCCCTCTTCCTTCTTTTTACGATTGCTTAAAATTTCTTAAGAGTAAAGAGTATGAGATGATGTTGATGATGATAATGATAACAATGGCTAACAATGATTGAATACCATGATGTGCAGCACTGTTCCAAACACTTTATATGATTATTACTTAATTTATCATCTCATCATCCCTAATCTCCACTGGGCCCATTACTGCTAGCCAGCCATCCCTAGTTTATTCCTACCTCCCAGAAAACTGTTTATAGCCTCATAGCTTTCCTCAACCTCTCCTCCTCTACATCTTTATTCAGTTGATGAATTTGCTTCTCATTTCACTGTGGAAAAAGAAGCTGTGACAAGAGCTCCTACCACTTCATGTACATACCTACCTACACATGTACTATATTCTCTGCTTTCCTGCTTATTTCCACGTGTCAACCATCCACACCCCCATCTACAGCCAACCCTTCCACTTGGGCGCTGAATTCCATCCATCCCTTCTCTCACACAGAATGTCTTATCTCCTTTAATTATTTCTTCCTCCAGGGCATCAATAATTGTCCCTTTTCCTCTTCGTATTTCTATTATACAAGACAGTCATTCCTCCCATGCTGAAAAAAAAAATCTCTAAAGTCTCTTTTGACCTCATATCTCATACTAGTTATTGCCAAATTCTCTACTCTCCTTGATGGAGCACATCTCTTGGTAGAATTATTTATACTTGTCTCCAATTTGTCTTTCTCTCCTAAACCCTCTGCAATGAAGCTTTTACTCCTACCATTCCATCAATTATTATCTTGTATATCAGCAAAATTGAGCAAAGTTGATCATTCTCTTCTCCTTGGAATTCTTCTCTTTGTTTCTAGAACAATCTTTAGTTTTATTCCTTCATCACAGACTGCTCTTGCTTAGGCTCCTTTCCTAGTTGCTCCACATCTTTCTAACCCCTAAATGTTGGAATACCTCAGTCTGAATACCTCATTATCTATACTCAAACCCTGGAAGATTTTGTAGATTTAAATATCTATATAAACTGATGGCTTCTCAATGTATATATTCAACTTTGGTCTTTTCCCTAAATTATAGACAGATGCCTGTTCAACAGCTCCACTTGCCTGACAGTAGACATCTCAAACTCAATACAGTCTATTCTGTTATAACACTTATTTTGAAATTGTGAATTTGTCTAACATGATTGATACATTAGGGAATAATTTGAGCATAACACTAATTTTGCCTTTGCTTATGTTCAGTTTTGTCTGTGAGAAACACTAGGTGAATGAAGAAAAGGGCACCCAGCTGAGCACACAGGAACACACAATATCTACCAGCTACCTCTATTCACATGGTGTGCTATTCCACAAGTGTGTGTTTGACTGTTCTTCCACCTTCATGAACTTTTCTCCACTAGAAAACACTCAGTCAATATCTCAAACACTTAAGTATCCTAGATCAAAAATGCCAAGCCGTGCACACAAAGAAGAGGTAGTTAAGTACTGAGGAGAGGCTTGAAATAATAAAGTAGGGTTTTTTAAACTAGAGAATACAGGCAGTCTTTGCATAGCGCCATGTTAACTGAAACTTATGCAAATAGGAAGGGGCTGTGTGCTCCGTTTCCTGGTTCCTTAGTAACTGACACCTCTTAGCAAGGACACAGTTCTGAAATGCCTGCGTTTTTCTTGACATGGTGTCATGCAATCAAGAATGCTTGTATGGGACTTCTGCTGACCAATAGGTTGAGGGAATCCACACTGCAGACTCTGATAGACAATGCCATAAAAATGAGAGTTTAAAAGTCCATGGTTGGAACAACTTTGAGTACAGTGGAGTCAGTAAGAATAAGGCCTAAAGACACAGAAGGAATGGAAAGGTATGGATTGAAGACCAAATAGTGAAAGGTGTTTGCTCAAATGCCATATTGTCAGTGGGGCCTTCTCTGACCATACTATCTAGAATTTCACCTCAAGTCCTCAAATAATAGTGCTGTCTATCCTCCCTTTAAAACTCTTCTTGGTCAAAGTTAGTCACCACTAGACGTAGGATCTAGTATTTCACATATTTATTAGTTTATTTTCTGTCAGCAGGTGATAGTTTTAAAACATGACTGCAAATTCTTTGACATTTCTCTCATAGAGCGGTGAGGTTTCTGCCCCTGTCCCCAGAATCTTGGCAGGCATGGTGGGAATGACGTTATGTAACTTCTGAAGCAAGGTGATAAAAGGTTGTGCACTCTGCCGTGTTCACTGGAACACTTGCTGTTGGAGCCTGACTACCCCAAGGCAGTCGAGCTGTGTGGAAGCCCTGGTCAAAAGGAGAAGTCACTTGTGGTGCTGGGAACAGCGTCAGCCAGTCTGAGTCTGAGTCATTTAGCCCACATGGCCAGAGTCTAGTGGGAAGATGAACGTACATGTAGTCTCATTACATAGTTAAAATTCAGTGTGAAAGATGCTACAGTGAGATATTAGCAGACAGCTGTGGGAACTAAAAGGAGAGAGTACCTAATGGGTGAGGGCTTAGCCAAGAGGTCCATCTGAGTTGTCCTGAAGGATGGAAGAGGAATTAAACTCTAGGTCTTTTTCCTATTACTTTCAGGGCAAGGAAGGTCCATTCTTCTGACCATAGGAATCAGCCAGCTGACAGGAAGCATAACCTGAGCTATACGGTGAGTATTGGGATTATGTAACCTGATGCTATGGAATAAAACTAGCAGGTTTAGGTATGACTGTAGATGGAGGTGAGCAAGGGATTCCCTTTGCTGGGCCTGTTTTCTAGTCTGTAAGAGACAGAGATTAAAGGATGTAGAGAAGGTCACTCTTACTCAGTTCTGTGATTGTTGTTCTTTCCTAAACTAGATCTTTTCAAGGTTAAACAGTCTCCATTCTGTCAAAAGCAGAGACATCACTTTGCCCACAAATGTCCATATAGTCAAAGCTATGGTTTTTCCAGTAGTCATATATGGATGTGAGAGTTGGACCATATCTATAAATGGAGTATAACCTTAAAAATTTGTGCATCACTGTATTGTAACCTGTAGCTTATATAATATTGTATATCAACTATACTTAAATTTTTTTCAAACAGTATTGTATCCCAGCTAGAGCAACCCAAGGGTTCATCAGCTGTCTTCCAGCTATATCAGAAGATCAAGGCCTTTCTCACATGACCTCCTAATTGATTCATCCATGTACCATGTATTGTGAGTTTATGCAATTGATCCAACCTAAATGTTGGACTTGACATTTGTTCATGTTGAATTTATCTTTTAGTCCCAGAAGCATCTAGCATAGTCAATAAATATTTGTTGAATTGATTTTCATTTTGCTTTAGACTGTCAACACAATTTAACAGAAGCTTTTTGAATTTTTATTAATTTTATATTCTATAACCCCAAGCCTTTCTACTTTAAAGATGTAGGTTTGAGGTTTGAGATGTGTTAAAACAAAACAAAACAAAACAAAACAAAACAAGACCACAGGCCCAAACTAAGTCTTAATTACATACTGGGCTCACCCAGAAATATAATCTTAAACCAGTCATTCAGGAATCACCTGATCAGCACTAGTGAGATAATCTGCCTGATAGACCCCTGACAACTCCTAAAGGAAAGTGACCTTACAGTAACCAACCAACCCACGTTTTTGCCTAGTGTAACTTCCTTGTTTCTGTTCCCTCCTGTCTGTAGTCCTCTTTCCTTCTGTACAGCTCCCTAGAGCTCCTTTCTTTCTGCTAAATTGGATGCTGTCTGTTTTGAACTGATTTTTGCTCAAACTCTTAAAAGTTTTAATATGCCTCAGTTTATCTTTTAACACATGAGAGCATTGATCCTGTATTTCCTCTCATCTGTGTATTTTCTCCAAATTAGACAAAGATCCAGTCTCTGCAGCCATAATGAATGTGACCTGGGAAAGACGTAAATCTGGTGTTTTCTACCAGCCCTCTCCATTAACGAGTAAGATGTATCCGGCTAACAACTGTGCTAAATAAACTAACTCTGTGAAGATCACAAAGTACAAGGTTCTCAATGTGTGGATTTTTCCAACATGACAAATCATAACATAGTCCTTTAAATGAAGGACTCAAAAGTGACAATTCTCTAAGAAGAAGGAGATGTAAAATTCTCAAAGCTCTCTGTCAGTTACTCTCTGGCCCAGGGCTATTGATTTAACGCACAAAGTTGAATCTGAAACTTCATATCAAGCCATCTGCTTTTTGTAAAGAATTGTAGAAGTTGTTCTGAATCAGATTGTTCAAGAGAGTTTCTGTGAGCGCCTGTGGAAAAGACCCTGAGACATAGCAGAAGCAGAATGGAAAAATGGTAAAGCCTCACAATCTTCATTGGTCCTGACTGTCCTTTTCACCCCAGAAACCATGCCCACCCTCCCAAATTCAATCCCTAGAAGTGCCTTGGTGCCTTCCCCTCCCTTGCAGCAGGTGAGGGGTATGAAGAGGAGGAGCCTGGAGGGACAAAGGACTCTAATGATTGTATTTTCCAGCAATTTTTTCTCTTAATTCTGTGCTTTTCAAAAACTGCAGGAGTGACTGCATGTAAATAGCCCTCTCTAATGGATGTCTGTTACCACTGACTCTTTTCAGGTTTAATCCATTAAGTGCCTTCTCTAGAAAAAGGATACATTACCCCACAATCCACAGGGTCAACCATAGAAAATAAAACACACCCTGAATGGGGCAATGTGAGAAGAGAAATCCAAACAGCCTCAGATGGTAAAGGGCTCTTTGTAAAAAAATTTTTTCAGAAGGGAAACTAAATCACGAGCCTGATGCTTGTGCTAATCTTTTTCGCTCCTTTTTTCCCTCCTCCCCCAGGAAGGAAGCCATTCAGGACACAAGCAGGCTCTTATCCCGGGCTTCTTATCATTAACCAGAGGAGCCTGTGCTAGAAATGAGATTCAGAGTCACGGCCAGGAAAGGCTGTTTCCTTAATTGAGAGCCTCCCGTTTGAAGTCCTGTCTCCCTGATGGAGCCTGGAGCTGGCTGGGTCCCTCTGGTCAGGATCAAGCATGTATAATCTCTTGCACACCGCAAGCAGATGCTCCAAGACATGGAGCCTTTTTGAAAGGTCTTTAATAAGATTTCTCAGCCCTGCACGTGTCGGGCAGGCGGCGGGAGAAATAGTTTTCAGAAAAGCCACTGATCAAAGGGCTCGAGATTTAAGGCATTTCAGGGCTTTCCGGCCAGATTTACCTCAGTTAAAACTCTGCAGTTCTGGGGGATTCTTGGCACCTTGAGGATATTCTCCATCATCCTTTCCCTGCCCTGTCTCCTCTGCCAGACTTAAGGACCCCTTCTCTTCCAGTTCCTACAGTTTATGGAAATTAAAATGAGTATTCTTTGATATGTCATCTTCTTTGGGTTATTTGGAGATGCACAAGGCTGTCAGGAATCCTAGGAGAATGTTCAGTAGATGAAGCTAACACCCTGTTTGGAGTTGATTTGGGGGAAGGGCATATTTTTAAAAATCAGCCAAGCTCATATGTTGTTGGAGTTGATTAGATTCTGAATCCAAATATCCTCTGTAAGTGAGGGTAAGAGCAGACATAAGGACCGGATTGGAGTGGAATTAAATGATGTAAACCATCCCCACTCCAGTACTCTTGCCTGGGAAATCCCATGGACGGAGGAGCCTGGTAGGCTGCAGTCCATGGGGTCGCTAAGAGTCGGACACGACTGAGCGACTTCACTTTTACTTTTCACTTTCCTGCATTGGAGAAGGAAATGGCAACCCACTCCAGTGTTCTTGCCTGGAGAATCCCAGGGACAGGGGAGCCTGGTAGGCTGCCGTCTTATGGGGTCGCACAGAGTTGGACACAACTGAAGCGACTTAGCAGCAGCAGCAAACTGTGAGAAGCCACTAGCACAAATGTTCCAAAAGGCTCAGAAATGTTTATTATTAGCTTATTATTAGTTTGTTATTACCCCTGTGGTTGGGAGAGCCTTTAGCTAGAGACTAGACTGTCTAAGCCTAACAGAGTTACTAAAGCACACTAAAGCACAAGAGTCAAGGCTTTGTCATCTACGGTCATGCAGTATCTCCTGGATGGAGAAACTAGATTATTTTAAACACACAGTGCTGTGCTCCTGCTGTCCCACCTTGGCCCTGGCCACTCCTCCTCTCCCACTTCCTACTTCCTCTTCTCTATGCCCATTACCCCTTCCTTTTTGCCATTCTGTCCCCTACATTCAGCAAAACCCCCAAACCTGACCATTCTAATCATATGCATTCTTTTTCTTCAGCCTGGGCTGCTGAGTTCTGTGTTACAGAGAAGTCCTTGCTGCTCAGACAGAGGTCACCACAGCATCACAGATTCTGATGTCAGCAGGAAATGTCTCTATATGTCTCCAATTCACATGGCAGAGAGTTCATATTGGGCTTCCCTGGTGGCTCAGATGGTGAAGAATCACCTGCAGTGTGGGAGACCTGGGTTCGATCCCTGGGTTGGGAAGATCCCCAGGAGGAGGGCATGGCAACCCATTCCAGTATTCTTGCCTGGAGAATCCCCATGGACAGAGGAGCCTGGCGGGTTACAGTCCATGGGGTGGCAAAGAGTTGAACACGACTGAGCAACTAAGCACAGCACACATAGAGTTCATACTCCTCAAACCCTAGCCTACCTTTTCCCACCTCGTCAGCAGATGACGTGGTCTCTTTGGTTACTGAGAAAAAGGAGGCCACCAGGCAGAGATCCTCAACCCACTGCTTATGGGTCTGCACACTGACTGCCACCCAGACTCACCCCTCCCCATCCTCTAAGGCACTGGTCCATCTTTTTCGCTTGGGCTCAGGATCCCTTCTTCTGCATCTTATTCTTTATTAAACTTCCTAAATGCACTTAGCCACATTCCTCTCTCCCTTTCTCTCCTCCTCTTTCTCTTACACACACACACACACACACACACACACACCACACTCTTTCTCTTTCATCTATCCATATTTCTTTTATTCTGGCTTCTGCCTTATCCTGTCTTCTTCCCTTAATGGCCAAACTTCCTGAAAGGCCTCCCACATCATCTCTGTTCTCACAGTGTGTTCACTTCTACAACTGGGCTTCGCTTTCTACCTCTCCCCACAGTGAATCTACCTTGCTGCTAGGTTGAAAAGATTCTCTCCAGGCTCTGTGTCATTGGATCTGTCTGCAGCATTTCCCGTCAACTTTCCTGACAATACTCTTTGCTGATTTCCATGACAGCACTCCATGCTAGTTCTCAACTCTTCAATCACACCTGTTCAGACTCCTAATTGACTGCCCCTTATCCATTAGTAGCCCTCCCTGGGTTCTGGCTTCTCACTCCGCACATTCTCCCTGATTATCTTATCCTCATTCCCAGCTGGAACCACCACCTCACTCCGACCCAGATCACTCTTTTAAGCTCTAACTGCCCACAACTGCCCATGGGACACATCTTCTTAGTTGTTCCACAGGCACCTCAAAATCACCATCTTGTTAACCAGTTTTCCTGTCCTCTTACCTAAACCCAGTCTCATCTCCCCCATCAAATCAGTCACCAAAGGTAGTTGGTTGGTTCTCCCTCCTAATTTTTCCTTCTTCAGCTCTCCATCCAATAGTCACTACTTAGTGCAGGAGCCTATTTTTTTGCCTAGGTGCAACAGCCCCAAATTCATCTGTCTCTGGTCCTGCTAGATGCCCCCCATTCCCCAACAGCATTGCCTTCAGGAAGAGCTTTCCACAACCAAATTTCATAGCCTCTTGGGTCCTTCATGATCTCCTTCTCTGAAAACCCAAAGGGGTGGGTCTCTGCAACTCTGATATCACTATATGATCCTAACCTTCCTGGCTACAGGTGAATGGCTCAAGGAACAAATATGATCCAAGCTGAACCAAGCAGATTCTACTAAGAATTTACAATGAGAACCCAGAAGATTCTAAACAGGTATGTCAGCACTTAAACTGAATGAGTATTCACTAGGTGATTTTTGTTTTCTTCTGTTTTCCGTGTTTTCTAAACTAAACAAACCAACATATAGCAGTTTTCTAAGAAGACAAAAAAAAACCTTGCTATTGGTTTTAAAATAAAAACTGTAGGATTTTATCTTCTACTCTCAAGTCAATTCTCATTGAAATGCTAACTTATATGAAATAAAAAGAACAGATTGACCATAAACAATAATATTTACTTGTGTGGTCAAAATATTCACAGGTCATAGGAATTAAGGATTTCTTCCTACTAAATTCCTTCACTGCTTTCCTCCTTTTCCTACTGTTTTTCTGGTGGGCCTCCTATAAAACCTTTAAGATTCGACACAGAAGCGATAATGGTTGGTTAAAAATCTGGGCTTTTGACCAAACAAATGTAGATTAAAATCCTAGCTTTACCCTCAACAGGGTAATTGCGGACAATCTACTTAGTATTTTGTGTCTCAGATTCTTTCTGTGTGAAACAGGAAGATAAAGCCTGTGTCTCAAGATTGCAGTGAAGTTTATATGGCATTGTGTATATAAAGGTCTTGACACAGATTAAGCTTACACAAAAAATCTATCTGTCAACTTGCTAGGGCCCTACCATCCTGAGTGATTGTCGCTGATCTCTAACCCTCAGTGCCCCTGGTCCTGTTCCCCAATCTGGCCCTCACCCTTGGCTCTAACAGTTCTCCTTTTCAAGATCAGAAACTCTGAGGTCTACATATTAAAAAATTGCCCTCCTTTCACTGGACAGATAGGGCCTGGGTAGAGGATAAGGGAGAACATGGGTTATTTCAAGAAGTACTCCCAACCAGACTTCCCAAGGACAGACAGGGCACACCAATATGGCCCTATACAATGGAGCCCCCACCCCCACCAACTGTTCCTCCAACTTCAACTCCTACTCTTTTCCTGCTGGTTTAATGATCTCCTATCACACTGTCTTTTTTAGTTCTTCTTCAGACCCACCATGAATGTTCCTGCCTTGAGGCCTTCACCTCTGCTGTCTCCCCTGCCTCTTTCCTTGCACTTATTTGGCTGGCTCCTGGACTTCATTCAGTTCTCTGCTCAAATATCAGCCATGCCGTCTCTGCACACTATCTAAGACAACTCTCTCCCCCCAGGTAACCTCTGTCACCCTGCTTTATATTCACAGAGCACCTATTGCTATCTAAAAGTATGCTCTTTATTTGCCTACGCGTGTGCAGCCTAATGAAGGTGACGTCTTTGTCTTTTTGTTTGCTACTGCCAAGTATGATGTCTGAAACATAATAGGCATTCAATAAATATCTGTCAGGCAACTAAATAAAATGTTAGAACAATCAGAAAGCATGTCAGCAATATATATAGTCAGATAAAAATACGTGGGCTTGGGAACTTGATAGAAATGATAGGCTTGTAACTAATAAAAAGAAACCAGAAGGGTGAGCCAAGAATAGGAGTTGACAAGGGAAAAGATATGTGCTAGAATGACTTAAGACAAGTTCAGATGATAATTTAGACTGACCTGAATAGAGCAGAATTGTTATTTTGGAGGAAAAAAAAGTGGGGGGGGGATGCAGAGATGGTAATGGTGGTGGTGACTGGTGGTAAATTCAGACTGCCTGTACAGCTGCGCAGGCTGTGCACCACACAAAGCATCACATCTCAATTGTTGTCATTCACAATGGGAAGCTTCCAGCCATTATTTCTTCTGCTCTTTTTGTTTCCTCTCTTCCTGGCACTCCAGTTATGCACATGTTGCTGTACTTAGACGTGTGTCACATTTCACTAAGGCTCTAGCAATTGTTCTGCATGTTCTTTCCTTCTTCAGACTGAACCATCTCCATCTATCTTCAAGTTTTCTGATTCATTATTCTGCCAGCTCACATTTACTGTTGAGCCTGTCTAGTGAATTTTTCATTTCAGTTACTGTATTTTCAACTTGAGAATTTCCGTTTGGTTTTTTAAAAATAATTTCTATCCTTTTATTAATGTTTTCTATTTGATGAGACATTATCACCGTATCTTTCTTTTTAAAGCATGGTTTCCTTTAGTTCTTTGAATATCTTTATAATGATTGCTTTGAAGTCTTTGTATAATCCCACATCTGGGCCCTATCAAGGCAGATCTTGTTGTCTGCTCTTTCATTCCCTATGTATGGGTCACATTTTCCTCTTCCTATGCCTGTGTTATAATTTTTTGTTGTTGTTGAAAACTGTGTGTTTTAGGTAACAGCAATTGTAGCAACTCTGGATTCCAATTTCCCTCTCTTGTCTCTGGAGCTTGTTTTTATGGTTTGTTTGTTTAGTAACTTGGTTAGACTATTTTAGTGAAGTCTGTTTCCCCCTCTGTCTCACCCTCTGGCAGTGTTGCTCCTCAGAGGGTGAAAACTTGGGTGTGTACAGAACCACCCTGGAATGACAGCAGGTTTAGCAAGCTGAATGAGGCCTGTATCCTACAAAGAAGAAATGGGAGACTTGTACCCAGGAGGTACAAGGTACAAGTGACAGGTCCCACTGTCCTACTCCATTTTATACTTTGTTTTAAATAAAGTTGATTTCTTTAAGAAGCGCATGGGGGCTCCCTTTTCTTATGGACTTTGTCTCCCCCAGGTCAAAACCTCTAAGCCATGACTCTGCATGCTGGGAAGGGTGAGAGCCTCTCCTCTTCTCAGCTTGTCTCTTCCAGGGTACAGCCTCAACCCCATCAGTGAGTTGGGATGAAGGTGATCACATTCCAGGGTTCTTGTTCCATGCCTGGGTTAGAGCCCTGTCTTCTAAGTGGTAGCTGAGTTTCAGAAGAGACCCCAACCTCTCAGCCACACTCACAAGGAATCTAGCCTCTTTAACAGACCTGGAGGGGATAAGAAATGCTCTCCTGGTGAGATATAGTAACTTTTGATAGGGAGCTGAGGGGAGAGGAAGCCCCCATCTTGGCTACACCTGCCTGTAGTGGAATTTCCCTTCAGCTGAGATGCAGGGGAAGTGGTGGGGTGGTGGGGGGTTGGGGGTGAGGGGGAGGGAAGAAATGGGTTGTTGATTCAGATGCCTCAGGATCTCTCTGATTTTGAAATAAAATTTAATAAATTTTCTTGAGTAAAGAAAGGTTTCCTCATTTAGGACAATTTCCAGAGACTTTAAATATGGTTTCTGTTGTTTTAATAGTTTTCACGAGTTTTGCTTATGCCTCTGGGGAGTGGGTCTGCAGAGCTCCTCACGCTGCTGTCCTTGTATATGCATCCTTGCAGGCTTGTATCTTTATGATAATGAACACTTTCTGGCAGATGGCTGTAAGACATCTTATTCTACCAAACTCAGCATGTTCCAAAACTTTCCATCAAATAAAAGTCGTGTCTTGGGGAAGGTACACATTTTCTTGATTTGTACAGAGGCTCCTTTAGGTCAAGCCTTGGCCTTGGTGGTGAAGGCTAGGGGGTGGAAGTATAATGGGATTGGAGGTGGAGGTGGTCCTAACCATATTACGGTGTCAGGACTGTCGCATTGGACTGTGCATGTTATATACTGTGCAGCTGTAGGGTCATCATAGATTTATATTTGTCATTATGATCCTGCAGGAGTGTTTCTCATTTGCTCCTCCTGGTCTACTCTTCCCACTTCATCACCTTGCTCTGTGTCCAAGAAATTGATCTGTATGAGCTGTTTCAATGTGCCGCCACACTCTCTGGCTTCTGGTTGAATTCAGAGAAAATCAGAGGGTAAAAAGAATGTGAGAGCATTTCTTCTTCCCCTTCTGTTTGCTAGGTTACCATGTCTTGCCCACATCCCTCTACTAAAGGTCCCACTTTGGTAACTACATTCTGCCCTTAAATCTCCAGGCCTAGTGGGTGATAACAGCTCCTGACTGTTGCAACCGCTGGGGTACTACACTCCCCATTATTTGTTTCCCTAAATCCTACCCAAAGCTTTGTAAATAGTCCTTTTATTAACTGTACCTAAAGTATCCAATTTGAATGTACCATCTGTTTCCTGGTGAGACCCTGGCTTATAACAAGGATTTTACTGCAGATGGTAGTCAAATATCTTGAGGGCAAAGTACCTTTTCTGTCTTGCACCTGAGCTAGCCATCCTAGAGGGGGTAGGGGAATTGTAGGAAAGTGGTAGTGGTGGTTGGGGTGGCAGGGCTTATGCAATTATTCTGAATGCCAGGATAAGACGAATATGTGCAATAGACATTATAGATTCTTAAACATGTGCACGATGCTCTCTAAGATAATTCTGGCAGCTTTGTGAAAACATCCTGGGATAAAGGATAACTTCAGAAAAAGAAGCCAACTAGAAAACTGCGGCTCTATTATTGGAACAAGACAGTAAGGGCCTAGAGTAGAAAAGAAAACCTAGAGGGAAAAGAAAGCATCCCATAGACCTAGTAAAGGGTAAAGGCAGAATTTCCTGATGAGTTGTGTTGGAGACAGAAGGAAAACAAAACAAAACAGGAAGAATAACTGTAGAACCTATGGGTAAACTAGAGAGTTGAGGAAGATGATAGAAATAAAAATGATAAGAATGACTAATTGAGGCTTAGGTATTTTAAATGCTCCCTGAGTTGTGACCACAGGTTTTAAGAGCTAACAAGTATTAACCCTCTTAATCCCCTACCAGCTTTGTGAAATAGATCTCGTTACTACAATTTACAGGAAACAGAAGCACAGAGAGCTCCAGTTACTTATCCAAAGTCACACAAGAAGCAAGTTACTGAATAACTGAGCTGAGATGTAAAGTCTAGAGCCTGAAGCCTGCTACCTCTGAAGATGTGTAGGAAGTGCTAAGGGCTCAGGGAGCTGGGGTCCTAAATCAACTCTCCAACTTTATCTTTATCCCTGGTGTGCATCAAAGTGGCCATAATTAACTCCTTACTGTTTCCATATTCACCACATTCTTTGTACCTCTGACTGGAATGCCCTTGCCTTCTTGCCCACCTAACAATTAAAATAATAACATTGTTGAACATCTGTTGTATATGCTGTGACTGTTTTGTGTGCTTGATATGTATTTGCTCCTTAATCTTCAATGACCACCTCTTGAGTTGGGTATTATTATTATGACTATTATTATGATTATTATTCTTATCCATTAAAAGGTATGCTATAGGGAGCAGGGATTTCTGTCTGTTTTATTTATCAGAATGCTGCCTAGCTCAGCAAAGATGTGTTGACTGAATAAACTTTACAGATGAGGAAACCAAGGCACAACTTGGGCTAAGATGACACAATAGTATGCCGTGGGGACTGGCTGGCGCCCAGCTGTCTGGCTTCCTAGTCAGTGTAGTATCACTAACTCCCTCCAACCCAGTTATTAAGATCAGCACGGACATCACCTCCCCTGGAAGCTGGAAGGGATCTTTTGGGAAAACTTTCCCACTCCTCTCCCCTTCCCATGGGAGGTCTTAGAAACAGCTCATCTTGGGCTTTGAGCAAGATCACCAATCATGAATCAGCTTGCTCGATTTTCAAATCCTGCACTGCTTCTTTGTGGTCTTCCTCGCTTCTCCTTGGCCTCTTCCCTTGTTTTCTATGCTGCTCTCCTCTCATGTACTTATTTTAGATTCCCAGGATCACACTCCCACCCTCAGCCTTGCCCTTTATCTCCCTTGGCCAAATTCTGGCAGTAACACTGTCCATATAGCCACTCCCTGCCATTCCCTGGGGCCCAGTGTGCTAGCTTTGCAGAAGATACTTGGGTTTCCATTTCTATCCAAACTTTGATCCTCTCCAAGCCTCTTTTTATAGTCCGCAAATTGCATTTCCTGTTTCCTCTCAAACTTTGAAATTAGGCAGTGGAGGCTGCCCTGGGTGTGGTACTCTAAAAGTAGGACTGGCTTCACCTCCTTCTTACTTCTCATAATGTAGCAGGAGAGAGAGGATGGTCAGTGAGTGTTTATTAGATGTCTAGTAGAATTCCAGCAAGGAGCTCAGGTGAACACACCTGTGGGGAGAGAGGACGGGTAGGATGGCCTTAGAAGGACACTGCTACTGCAAAGCCTTGCTTTAATTCATGTCCTAAAATTAAGCAAAAGGAAAATTCCAAAAGGCCAAGTAAGCAGCCTCATCACATTTCCCAGACAGGAGCAGATTGTGTCAATGATTGTGTTCTGTTAAGCATTGCATTTGCTGTGACCTAATGTCCCACGAAGGAGCTCTGGTTCCAACAACTGACAGTGATAACTAAAACCAAAATCTCCGTTTTTCCAATTGGAGATTAAAACTTATATCTGGAGCCATGCGTTTAGGGGGAATACAACTTGGTATTTCATAAGCCACAAATACTATTCTTTTCTTTTGGGAAGGAACCCGTTCTTAGGAAACCAGTTAGGGAAGGCAAATTGCCTTTCGCGGTCTCGTTTCGATTCCTGGCTCTAAGAGTTTGTGACTCATGACCACAGACTTCAGCCTTAGCCTGGGCAGCGGCCTGGAGCTGGGAGTGGAGGTTATTACTGGAGATGACTAACCAGCATGTAGCTGAGGTAGCGGAATCTGGTGCAGCTAATGAGAAAAGATGACTACTGCTTTTTCTTTTCCATAAGCTGGAGGTTTTCTTTGGCAGAGTTTCATCCTATGCATGAAAATGGCAGACTTGCCGCTCCAGATGTTAGGTTTCCATAGATGTAGAATTATAGAATGTCAGAACTAGAGAGGGATCATCTCTTCCATTGTCTCAAGTTATATAGAGAGAACTAAATTAGAAAGACCAGGTAACTGCCTTTGCTAATAAAAGCTTTCACTAATGCTAGGGTCCAAGGTTTTTCCTGTGGAAGCCAGAAGGATGTCTCCATGGGCCATCTCCAGGTATGGAGTAGAATAATTTGGAGAGAGCAGAATATTCTTCTGTGGATGACATTTTGTTGACACTCCTTTCGAGGTTTAGCAATGTTCTGATTATCAGTGACATAAGCAAAGTCAAGAGATGTGGGTTTGATTTCTGGGTCAGGAAGATCCCCTGGAGTAGGAGGTGGTAACCCACTCCAGTAGTCTTGCCTGGAAGGTCCATGGGACCACAGAAAGTCAGACATGACTGAGCCACTGAGCACACACAAGTAAAGACAACGTCTTCAGTGCTATCCTGGAAAAAAATAGGAACTCGTGGAGCATTGCAGAAGTTGACCTTGAATTCTGCATGTTGCCCAGAGGGGCCTCTTGCATATTTCACATTTTCAGTCTGCCGATTGTGCAGACTATATGTGGTGGGTTGCACTATGCCAAGTTACCTTGGGTGGGAACTTTGTTTCTGTAGATCCTCTTCCTGCCCTGAGCCAGGTTAGAGTTGACCAGGAGTGGAAACTGCACAAGATTTGAAAGGCAGAAGAGAGGCCATGGCTGTCACTTTCTGAGGGTCTTTTTGGAGTCCCGTGTAGTGAAGGATGGGCAAAGCTTATCCTCACTCTGCTCTGCATCCAGACAACTGGCCATGCTGACCAGCAGCCCCGAGCCCCTTGCCAGATACCAGGCTACAGACCCACAGCAGAAACAAAGGCCAGAGCTCCCTGAAAACCTCATCACAACCCCACTTCACAATCGCCCTTCAGTCCTTGAAACATGATTAACTCCTCTGCTTGACTAGTTTATGACCCTTCATCCCCCAACTTGCCCTTTCACACCTTCACTTCCCCAGCTGCTCCCACACTTGTGTGAGATCTAGTTCCTCTAAAAGGTACTTTATCCTGAAACATAGAGTGACTCTGCCCCTCTGACAGAACCCTGAGTCATTCATGCTGGATCTCTAGGCAACGTGAGCCTGGAACATCCAGGGCTCCTCCCTCTCCCTGCATTTGGAAATCCTCTATGAAATCCAGATGGTAAAGGAGGAAGCAGGAAGTGCTCTTACTGCACGCAGGCAAGTGTATGTTGTCAGCGCCTCCCTGTAAGCCTCCTCAGGTAAATAGAGAAGGGCCCTGACTCTGTTAGCAAAGTCAAGGAGGATGGAGGAAGCTGAGGGCTATACATCCTGGTGGGCCCACCCATGGGGATAGTGTTTCCATCAGGCTAAAGCCTTTCCTAAGACTTTGCAACCTCTAACCCTGTCTTGTTCCTTGCTTCCCCCTAAAGAACTGAGCTGTATTACAAGATTTTTGATACCCTCGTTATCTAATGGATCTACAGAACTGAAGACTGGCTTCCTTAATCTATTTTGACAGTTCCTATTTCCAGACCCTTCTGGAATGAGATAAGTTGTGAAAATCAATCTTAAAAGGACTATGATTAACTGAACTTTTCCATCCCCTATAAAATGCATAATTTGTAGCTTTTCACGTTATTGTTTTCACCCTGTCATTTAAAAACATGACATGATGGTGGTGAAAAAGTCAGACTATCATTTGAATTAACTTCCTGAGGCCTAAGGGGAAAAGCCCCAAATTAGAAAACTGCTAAACTCACCAGATTTTAGCTGAACTCTAAATGGCAGAGGAAAGACGTGACTATATCTGACAGTAGGATATCAGGTGAATTTTTTAGTAAATTTTTTTCTCTTTTCTTCTTTATTGGGCAATGTAAATTTTCCTTTTAAATTTCCACATTGATTTTTTTTAAAAAAATAGCTGACTCAGAAGTTTCTGAAAACACTGATAGCAGGTTGTTAAAACAGATGTTCTAGAAGAAAAGATTCTCTGGTTAAAGCTTGGGAAATATTGGCTTCATTCAAAACAAGAGACAGAATGCCTCCTTGTCTTAAGATCTGTGCTGGACACCCGGCAAAATGTATGTGGCCCCAGTATAGTTAAACAAGCTTGCTTCCTGGAAGGTTCTTTAGCACTAACCTGCATCATGAATTCCAAGGGGAAACACTGCCACATTTTTCCAACTGATCTGACCACCCTTCTTCCTCTTCCTCTCTCTTTTCTACAGCTTACACAGTAGAAATAGTTTTCCTTAGGATACTTGTTTGTGAATAGCTGACTTAAATAAAATCCTGAGCCTAACTCATTTGTAAAAAGAGTATTTTTAAAGAACACCATTGAACTCTTATCCAAGTCAAACCCCGCATCATTTAAAAAAAAATGAGAAGATGCTATCCATTTTTTTATATATGAACTAACAGCATTGACATCATATTTGTTAGCAATGCAAAGATGGATCTTAATGGTTTTTTACAGCTTTAAGTGAAACAAATGTTTAATGTATCTGCTAGAGCGGTGATAATTCACAAAGTAGAAAAACAGCAAGCAAATTCTTGACTTTGGGCTTGTTTATACTTCTGTTGTAAAAGATGAATTCAGTACAACTTGATATGTAGTAGAAGAAAAAATCTGAGACTGGATTGTTTTTTGAATTATAGTCCAAGTGTCTGCTTTTGTCCATTTAAGGACTATCTTCTCTGGTACTTTTAGAGGAAAGGGGAGCTTGTCTCACTTCTCCTTCAGGGCTAGTCCAAACCAGCCCAGTTCTCTGTTATGTCCTGGCTGCAGCTCCTGCTTGGACCTCCATTCCCCTGAATCCTGGTACCCTGGATTCTGTTGCCTCCCTTGGTATGATGCTTCTGTGATACATGCTGCTGGCCTCGCTGGCTGAGCCATCCTGCAGGCTCATTTGCCTACATCATTCTGTTCCTGAACTTCCCACCATGATGTTGGTGGTAAAAGACTTCATTTTTTTAAGTAAAAGGAATGAGATTTTAGCCATTTCATCCTGATGAATTTCTGACCTCCTCGGAGCCCTGGATTGTCTCTTTTGTTTGCTCACACAGTCTCTCTTTCTCCCTCTCTCATTCTTTTAAAAGTTGAGCATATGGAGGTATAATTTATATATGATCAATACTATGTAAAGTTCACCCTGTTTAAATGTACAGTTATATGACTTCTGACAAGTGCTACAGTTGCATCTGTGTGTGTGTTTGTGTGTGTGTATGCTCAGTCATGTCTATTTCTTTGGGACTCCATGGTCTATAGCCCACCAGTCTCCTCTGTTCATGGAATTTTCCAGGCAAGAATACTGAAGTGGGTTGCCATTTTCTTCTCCAGGGGAGCTTGCCAATCCAGGGATCAAACCTGCAGGTGGATTCTTTACCACAGCGCCGCCTGGAGAGCCCACAGTTGTATGACCACCACCTTAATCAAGATGTAGAACTCTGCGTCATCCCCCTAAGTTCCCTTGTTCTCCTTTCTAGTCACCCTCACCTTACCACTAGCCCTTGCCACCACCAATCTGTTTTCTCTCAATATCTTTGCCTTTTGAAGTTGAATTTGGTGATTGGGATTGACATATAGACACTACCATGTGTGAAATAGATAACTAATGAGATAACCTACTATATAGCACAGGAAACCCTTCTCAATGTTCTTTGGTGACCTAACTGGGAAGGAAATCCTAAACACAAGGTATATATGTATATGTATGGCTGATCCACTTTTCTATACAGCAGAAACTAACGCAACATTGTAAATCAACTCTACTTCAATAAAAATAAGCTTTAAAAAGGAATTAAAGAGGAATCACACTGTATATAGCTTTACTTACTTAGCATTAATACATCTGATAGTTTTTCCATGAATCATCGGTTTGTTTGTTCTTACTGGTGAGTCGTACTCCGTTGTATGGCTGCACATTTCTTTTTTTAACCAATTTGCCAGTTGAAAGACATTTGAGGTGTTTCCCATTTTTGGGTATTTATTAATAAAATCACTGTAAACATATACTTACAGGTTTCCATGTGAATAAAAGTCTTCACTTCTCCTGGGAAATGAGATAGCGGAATCATGGGGTAAGTGTATGTTTAACTTAATAAGAAACTGACAGCTTTCAAAGGTGGCTGTTATGTCATATTGCATTCCCACCAGCAGTGCATACATCTCCAGTTGATCCATATCTTCATCAGCACTTGGTATTTTTTTCTTTTAGCAGGTCTAATAGGTACTTGTATAGTGATACCTCATTGCGGTTTTAATTTGCTCAGTGACTGACAGTGTTGCATACCTTTCATGTCCTTGTGTGCCACCCATACACTGTTTTTGGTAAAGTGTCTGTTCAAAACTTTGGCCATTTTTAAAAACTGGATAGTTTGTTTTCTTAATATTGCATTTTTAAGGTTCTTTATACATTTTTGTTATAAGTGCTTCATTAGACATATTTTACAAATATTTTTCCCAGTTGGTGATTTATGTCTGTAAAGTTTCTTAATTGTCCCTCAAAGAGCAGAAGTTTTAAATGTTGATTAATCAATTTTTTATTTTATGGATAATACTTTTACTGTGGTATATAAAGATGTTTTGCCTAACTCAAAGTCAAAAAGATTTTCTCTTATGTTTTCTTCTAAGAAATTTATAGTTTTAAAATTAAAATTTAGATTTAATTCATTTTTGTATATGGTATAAGACATGGGTCAAAGTTTTTTTTTTATATATAAATATCCAATTGTCCACCACAATTTGTTGAAAATACTATTCTTTCTAAACAAATTACTATATTAAGTTTCTCCAGAGATGCAAAGGACTTTCCTGATGAGTCTGTTGGTAAAGAATCCACCTGCAATGTGGGAGACCTAGGTTCAATCCCTGGATTGGGAAGATCCCCTGGAAGAGGCATGGCAACACACTCCAGTATTCTTTCCTGGAGAATCCAGATGGACAGAGGAGCATGGTGGACTACAGTCCATGGGGTTGCAAAGAGTCAGATACAACTGAGTGACTAAGCACAGCACAGAGACACAAAACCAATAGGATATATGTTTATATTTCTGTTACATGTACTTTATATTATGTTTATATTATATACAAAATATATACAATTATTTATTATGAGGAATTGACTAATTTAATTATGTAGGCTAAGAAGTACTACCATCTGCAAGCTGAAGCCCCAGGGAAGCTTTGGTATAATTCCAGTCCAAATTCAAAGGTCTCAGAACCAGGAGCACAGGTGTTTTAAGCTTCAGTCCAAGAGCAAAAGACCATTATTTTCATTCAAGCAGTCAGGCGAAAGGAGAGAAAATTCTCTGTTCCTCTGCCTTTTGTTTTATTCAGGCCCTCGATGGACTTGAAGATACCTGCCTACACTGGGGAGAGCCATCTGCCCTACTCAGTTTACTAATACCAATGCTGATCTCTCCCAGAAATACTCTCACGGACACACCTAGAAATAATGTTTATCCAGATTTCTGGACATCCTGTAACCTCTAAAGTAACACAAAACATTAATCATACCAATTACCTTGGAACCTTTGTCAGTAATCAATTGACCATGTATGTGTGCTCTATTTCTGAACTCTCTATTCTGTTCCATTGATCTCTCCTTTCATTAATACCACATAGTTTTGATCCATGTTGCTTTATAATGATTCTTAAAGTCAGAGAGAATAAGGTCTAATGTATTTCCCAGGTGGCTCAATGGTAAAGAATCTGCCTGCAATGCAAGAGACATGGGTTTCATCCTTGGGTCGGGAAGACCTTCTGGAGAAGGAAATGGCAACCCACTCTAGTATTCTTGCCTGGGAAATGCCATGGGGAGAGGAGCCTGGCAGGTTACAGCCTACAGGATCGGAAAGAGTCGGACATGACTTAGCGACTGAGCACACACACAGCACGTAAGATCTTATAGTCTTGTTCTTTTTCAAAACTGTTTTGGCTTTTCCACATAAATTTTAGTATCAGCTTGTCTATGTCTACAAAATATAGTTCTATTACTTTGGTTTAGGTTGTAGGTCGGATCTTCAGATAAATTTGGGGAGAGTATTGAGTACAATATAACAATATCAAGTCTTTGAATCTATGAGCACTATACTCTCTCCATTTGTTTAGGTCTTCTTTGGTTTCTTTTATCAATGTTCCATAGTTTTCACTCTACAAATAAATATTCCACAAATTTTGTTAGATTTATACTTAAGTATTTTTGTTTTTCAATGCTATTATAAATGGAGCATTTAAAAAAACTCATATTTCAATTGCTCATTCTTAGTATATACAAACACATTGATTTTTCTTTTTATATTGACTTTTTATAAAATGTGACCTTGCTAAACTCATCCATTACTTCTAGTTCATATTTGGAAACTAGGGTGTTTTCTATATAGACAATCATATCTGCTAATAGAGATAGTCTTATTTCCTCCTTTCCAGTCTGTATGCCACTTTTTCCCTTGTCTTATTACAGTGGCTGGAGTCTTCAGAAGGATGTTGGTAGGAGTGTTGAGAGTAAATATCCTTGCCTTATTTCCAATCTTAGCGGGAAAGTAATCAATCTGACACCATTAAGTATGATGTTAGCTGTAGGTTTTTAAATGATGTCCTTCATCATATTAAAGAAATTCCCCTCTACTCCTGGCTTGCTGAGAATTCTAGCATGAATAGTAATTTTGTCAGAAGTTTTATTCTGAATCTATTGAAACAATAATATGTTTTTTTTCCCTCAGTCTTTTGATACGGTGAATAATATGATTGGTTTTCAAATATTGAGCCAACATTGTATTTCTGGGATTAACTCCTTTTGGTATGATGTATTATTTTTATTACTGGAATCAATTTTTTTATTTGTATTTATTGCTATGAGTGTTTGACAAGACTCTTGAGAGTTCCTTGGACTGCAAGGAGATCAAACCAGTCAGTCCTAAAGGAAATCAATTTTGAATATACATTGGATGGACTGATGCTGAAGCTGAAACTCCAATACTTTAGCCACCTGAGAAGAGCTGACTCATTAGAAAAGACCCTGATGCTGGAAAAAATTGAAGGCAGAGGAGAAGGGGATGACAGAGGATGAGATGGTTGGATGGCATCAGCTCAATAGACATGAGCTTGGGCAAGCTCCGGGGGAAGCCTGGTGTGCTGCAGTCCATGGGGTCACAAAGAGTCGGACACAACTAAGCAACTGAACAATTGTTATGAGGATTTTTTACATCCATGTTCCATATCTATGTGAGATGTTGGGCACTCACTACTGGATATACTGACACTGTTCTAGCTATGTAGATGTCTCAGTGAACAAGACAGAAAGTATCCCTGACTTTGAGGAGCTTACATTCTAATTGAGGGGAGATGAGCATTATTTATTAAGTATATAGTATTAATATACGTCATGCTAGAATGTGATAAATGACATGGAAAGGAGAAAAATTATACCAGGGGACTAGGAATATAGGAGTTTGAGGTGGAGCAGAACTTAAGTTTCTTGAAAAGGTGAGATTTCAGCAAAGACCTCGAGGAGGAGAGGAAGTGAGTCTTGTGACTATGGGGAGCAGCTCTTCAGATGCAGGGAAGAACAAGTGCAAAGGCCCTGAGGCAGGAGTGCCTCTGGCCTGTGCAAGGGGACCAGGGAGGGGGCAGTGGAGGAGATGAGCTTGGGGAAGGAATGGGGAAATAAATCATGTGGGGCCTATGGCCATTTTGAGGACTGATTTCTAGACCAAGTGAAATAGAGAGCCATTGAGCAGAGGAGGAACATGATCTGAGTTGTCAGAGCATCACTGACTGCTGTGTTGAGAATAGACTGTTGGAGGCCAGGAAGAAGGAGGAGGACCTATTAGATTAATGCAGAGATGGGGTGATAGGGCCAGGGTGTTACACTGAGGGTCGTAGCAGTGATGCAGCCTGACTTGTATGAAAGGCCCAGTCAGTGTAATTTGAAGAGGAAAACAATGTGAAGTGGGAAAGAAGGAGCACAGTAAAAATGACTGCAAGGTTTTTGTTTTGAGCTTCTGGAAGGATGGGGCTATTGTCAACTGGGGTGGGAAGGCTGTGGGTGGAATGGATTGGGGACCAGAGCATGAGGATCAGAAGTTCATTTTTGGAGAGGCAAGTTTGAGATGTCTTTTAGACATAAGGAAGTGTTATCTCCTAGGCAGTTGGGTGTGTAAACCTACAATTTGGGTGAAAAGTATGAGCAACAGATATAAATGGTCTCTAGAGGAAAACAGCAGCTGGCAACAACTTTTGTTTTAAATAGGGGATTTTTCCCTCCTCCTGGTATAAGGCTTCCAAATTAGTAAAATCCTTTGATGATTTTCAAAGTCTAATGTACTTTCACACATTAAACCACATTTTTTGGAGGGATTTAATCAAGGTAAAGTAGCTTAATTAAAACAAAGGATTGTTAACAGAATTAAAGATCCTTAATCCATTAATTCATTTTTCTTCTATTTTCCTGGCTGAATTTTGAAGGGAAGCAGGATGTTGAAATATGAAGGCTGTGGGCTCTCTTGACATGAGACCAAGGTTTGTGTCTAGGTTCCACAGTTTATCAGCTGTGTGGAAGTGGCAAATTATTTAGCCTCCATGAAGTTGAAATAACTCCATCAGGAGTAATTACAGCACTAACTGTCATTAAAATTAGAAAAAAATTTTTTACCAGCATCTATAGTAATTTATTAATTCAGCAAATAATTATGACCTATTTTGTGCTAGGTGATGAATATTCTGCTATAAATAATAGACTGTCTTTGCCCTTATGAAATGTTCAGTATTGGAAGCAAGCAGTTTATTAAAGAGGAAACTAGAATGTTAAGAAACTTGTGAAAACCTTCTCAAACTCACTGATGGGGAAATGCAAATTAAACTCAATGAAATATAACTTCATACTCATTAGATTAAGAGGGAAAAAAGTAAGAGTATCCAAGTTTGGTGAGGCAATGGGGGAAACAAATTCTTTTTTTGATGAAGGTGGGAGTTCAATTGTACAGCCACCTTGGAGATGAACTTGACAATATCTAATGAAATAGAAAATGCACATCCCCTCCAACCCCAAAGTTCCACTGCTGGGAATGGCGTCTGGGAAACTCGTGTTTCTCAGCATGCTCAAGGCAACATGCTCAGGATATTCACTGCAGCACTTGTGATAGCAAAAAGTGGAAACAACCTAAATGTCTATCAGTGGGATTCAAACAATGTGATATTATTCAGGATTTTCGATGAATTCCATAGGTCACTGTGTATAAATCTCCCCGCAAAAGATGGGTAAAAATGCAAGTTGCAAAAGACACTACCCTTTGTCCTATTTAAACACTACACAAAACAGTATCATATGTTCTTATGTAGGAAAATGTTAAAGTATAGATAGGAAGATACATGCAAAGGTGGTTACCTCTATGGAGGAGAAAGAGGAATGAAATGGATGGGGTGAGGAGGAGAGACTTAGCTGCTTCTGTGATGATTTCTTGCTTAGAAATAAAAAAGAAGTGAACAGGGCAAAATTATTAAATCTGAGAACTTATAAATGGACTGTTATTATATATACTTTTCTGTTTGAAATATTTCATAAGCATTTAAAAATGTTATTGTGGTAAAGTATACATAACATGAGGAGAAGGCAATGGCACCCCACTCCAGTACTCTTGCCTGGAAAATCCCATGGATGGAGGAGCCTGGTAGGCTGCAGTCCATGGGGTCGCTAAGTGTCGGACACGACTGAGCGACTTCACTTTCACTTTTCACTTTCATGCATTGGAGAAGGAAATGGCAACCCACTCCAGTTCTTGCCTGGAGAATCCCAGGGACGGGGATTCCTGGTGGGCTGCCGTCTATGGGGTCACACAGAGTCGGACACGACTGAAGTGACTTAGCAGTAGCATACATAACATGAAAGTTACCATTTTAACCATTTTTGAGTGTACAGTCAATGGTAGTAAGCACCTTCACATTGCTGTACAGCCATCACTACCATCCATCTCCAGAACTTTTTTCATCTTCCCAAACCCACACTCTGTGGCCATTAAACACTAACTTCTCATTCTTCCTCCCCTCAGCTCCTGGCAGTCACCATTCTACTTTCTGTCTCTATGAATCTGCTACTCTAGGTACCTCATAGAGGTAGACTCATATGTTATCTATATTTTTGTGACTGGCTTAAAATAATATCCTCAAGGTTCATCCACACTGTAGTGTGTGTCAGAATACTCTTCATTTTTTAGGGCTAAATACTATTCCACTCAGAGAAGGCAATGGCACCCCACTCCAGTACTCTTGCCTGGAAAATCCCACGGACAGAGGAGCCTGGTGGGCTGCAGTTCATGGGGTCGTTAAGAGTTGGGCATGACTGAGCGACTTTACTTTCACTTTTCACTTTCATGCATTGGAGAAGGAAATGGCAACCCACTCTAGTATTCTTGCCTGGAGAATCCCACGGACAGAGGAGCCTAGTGGGCTGCCATCTATGGGGTCACACAGAGTTGGACATGACTGAAGTGACTTAGCAGCAGCAACTATTCCACTCTGGGTAAATTCCACATTTTGTTTATCCAGTCATCCCTCGATAGATGCTTGGGTTGCTTCCACATTTTGACTATTGTGACATAATTAAACCATTCAAATCAAAATAAATAAATAACAGGGAAGTTATAGTTAGATAAAGTAAAAATAGAACAGTCTTTTACTCAATAAGAATACCCAGAGATAAGCTTTTATCACACTAAGTCTGTACCCACTGATCTAGGTATGCTCATGGGAACAGTTGGCACAATGTGAATGGTGTGTGTGTGTGTGTGTGTGTGTGTGTGTAGTGTTTTAAGCTGACAAGGAATCTTTTTCATTCATGGGGCACCATGGCACAGACAATCCACACTAGCTGGCCATCCACTCTGTCAGAGGTGGGGCTGGCTGTGAGGGGCGTCTGTGCTCTGCAATCCCAGCTTCTGCATCTGCCCCTCCAGGAGCCACTTCCCCCACCACAGATGGTGCCCTGGCTCAAGCCAAAGTTTCCTTCTCAGTAAAGCTGGTACAAGTCAACAAAGAAAACAATCCCAGTCGATTGGCACGTGGTAAGTATTTGGGCTGAGAAGTATTTTGAGCCCACTGTGCCAGCACGACAGTTGCAGCTGAGGCAGACCGGGACCCACCCAATTCTGGCTCACAGCAGCATGCATCACACCCCATCACTACTGCTCATCTGAGTGGTTCCAGACGCCTGCCACCAGGGGTTCTCAGACTGAAAGTACTGGACCAGCTTCTCCTCACCAGTGTTCCTCAGAATTGCTTTAAATGACACAGGACAGATGAAAATGGAGCTGCTGTGGTTAAGGGGTGGGAGTGGGGTGAGTGTGAATTTGGAGGATCCAAACCCCAGTGGAGCTGCAAGGAAGCCCTACTCAAGGCTACTGACCACTAGTCTAAAAGCCCACTGGCATATGGGGACACAGGAAGGAAGAGGATTCTAATCCAGAGAGGGGTAAACTCTTGTATGTAAGGTGAACCAGATATTCTGGTTGAAGTGTGTGTGCATGTGTGTGTGTGTGTGTGTGTGATTGCCAGAGCCCCCTCCATATTGCCAGTGTGGTCTCTTAAATATGTCTTCCAGACACTTAGGGTTCCTCAGGGAGTGATTTGAAAATCTCTGACTCGTCTAACCTCACTTAACCCTTATGATGCTCTGCAGACCGTGTGTCATCATCCCCACGTAACAGGGTGAAAACCCCACAGGCTGGAAGTGATGGAGCCAGGGAAGCTCCTTCCGAGGTCTGAACTGCCCGTCTTTCAGCGGAGGCACACACACGCTGCAGCAGCTTAAAGAGAGAAGTCTTCTGGGAACTGAGGGTTCTGCCCCCAAATGAACCGTCCTTCTTGTAGGGGAAGCCCACTCTGGCATGCAGAATCAAGCAAATTCTAGCTGGGCAGGGTGGAGTTGGGGGGACGAGGGCCAAGCTCAGTGAGGTGGAACCAGGACTGGGATTACTGCTCATCTCCTGGGGAAGTCCCCTGCATTCAGGTCTCTCTTCCTCCAGCTCCTGATTCCCAGGCTCCTCACCCCCTTCCAGAAAGGGACCCAAGCTGCCAGGTGTCTGGTAGAAAACATATGACACATGGCAAAGCAGCAGTGGCTTCCTTCCTCCCAGACTGCCTGGCCCTCCAGGTGCCCAAGTCTACTCTTGTCTAAGGGGAAGGGGAGGGGCCGGCAGGGGACAGGGGAGAGCTCTGGAGAGCAGATGTGGGAGCTGTCTGTGGGG
>NW_011495032.1:14207513-14214763 GCF_000754665.1 Bison bison bison
GTGCCTTATGCCCAGTTGGAGGAGCAAAGGCCACATTGGGAGATGGTTGTGGCCTTTGTTAAAAGCTCTGCTTAGGAACTGGGTTTCAGTTTAAGTCTCTCTGTTACCAAATGCAAGTCCACATGCCTGATGCACAGTAAGGCCAAACAAACCGAAATGTCAGAGTTTGGAACAGAGAAAGGTTTATTGCAGGGCCCAGCAAGAAGAAAGGGTAGCTTATATCCCCAGAACCCCTAAACTCCCTAAAGGGTTTCAGCAAAGCATTCTTTCCGGGGGTGCTGCATACAGCTTGCAGAATCCCAGACCAGGGGTTGAGCTAGGCCATGGCAGCGAAAGCACCAAGCCCTAACCACTAGACCACCAGGAAACTCCCTCAGCAAAGCATTTTAAAAGGCAGGGAGAGGGAGGGACGTCCCAGGATAAGGCATCAGCTCATGCACAATACTGTGATTGGCTGATATTGAGATAACAGGATGGTTAACATTATCAGTCCTTAGGCACCAGTAGGTCTGGGGGTTCTGTGCTCATAATCATCAAATAGTTAATTCTTCCGTTTGGTGATGGGTTTTGGCATCTGAAAAACTCAGGAAATACGCAAGAGATATTATTATCTGGGACTTCAGAGAGGAGCTACAGCAGAGGGTGTGGAGAAGGCCCCATAAGCTCCGGATCCATCTCTAGACAAGACCCTTTTCTCTAAGGGCCAGTTGAAAGGTGAGCTATAAAAGGAAAAGCCCACAAAGGGCTCTCAAGGGTAGGACCAGAAAGAAAAATGGGAGCTATCTCAGACCCTGAGAAACTGTCTCCACCTTTGGTGAGTAGAAACAGATGGTGGCAGGCCACTCACAGAGACTTCGGTTCTGGAGGCAGAAGAGACCCTGCAGAGCAGCCCAGGGACATGTGGTGGAGGAAGGGAAGACTCGAGGGTGCTAGACCTCCTGAGTGCTAAGCCGGTTAAATGGACGCGCTTGCAGAGCTCACTGCCAGATGGGGCCGGAAATGGGCCCAGTGCCCGAGTTGACAGGGCAGTGAGTGGAGGCACCCTCAGACTGCAGCTCTTCAACCCTGTAGCCTGTTTGTTAAAGTACTTTTACCTTCTCCTTCTTAACAGCACCCCCCCATACACAGCTCCAGCCCCCCCTTTCTTTTTTCTTCTTTTTTTCCTCCTTTCACTCTTTTCTTTTGTAAATGGAATCACCCAGCAGATATTTGAGTGTGTAGGCATGTACACACATCCAAAGGTTTGCCGACTTGTTTTAAGATACTTTTTTACTTTTAGAATTTAAAAGTACACTCATTAAAAAATGGCTAAACCTAAAATGTTTTTGCAAATTTCAAAAAGTCCTTGAACACAATTAGAGTTGTACTTTTTTTTTTCTTTAACTTTCCCTGAGGAAATTTAGCATGAACCTGTCTCCCTCTTGTGGATTTAATCTTATCTCTTGGTTGTACTATGTGTCTAAAATCAGAGTACAATTTATTGCAAACTTTTTGCTGCCTTGCTTTTCTTTGCAAAAGAAAAGGAAGCATTATTATTATCAAAGGAAAAGTTTACTTTTCTGATTATAATTAGTATTTTGAAATAAATTTATTCTAACACATTATAATGCCAAAATTCTGCCTGTAAAATCTAATACTTATAGATTTAAGATTAAATTAAAACTACTTAATCCTTAAATATTAGACTGACTTTATTTTCCATTTTATAGTTAAGAAAAGAAAAACCACGACAAAACTAAATTTGTGCCTCACAATTTCTTGCAGAATTGTTAGCAATGATGACACAGTACAACAATACTTGATATTTTATCGATCATTTTCTTCTTGCCAAGCATTAGGTGAAGCACTTCACCTAAATTATATTACTTACTCTTGGCAATGAAATTATTAGTCTAATTTTGCTAAGAAACTGAGGCGTAAAGTGGTTAAATACTTGCTTAAAATCACACAGCCCTTGCTGGGGTTTAAGTTGGATTAATATCAGTAATCCTAAATGGAGACAGAGGAATGAAGAATAGCAGAAGCACCCATTAAATCCTCTCCCACATTTGGCCTTTGGGAGATGAGCTGAAAGACATATGAATAATCCATAGGGATTTTTTTCCCCCTCTGAAATATTTTCAAGGATAATGGCCTTGTAAATAGAGTAGATTAATCATATTTTATAATATTTGCAAAGTTAAACTTTAAAACATGGAATACTTATGATTAATAATAGACATCACTCCTGCCACAAAGAGGGGTTGAGACCCAGAAGTCTGGAGGTGGAGATGGCTGCCTCCTGTTGTTATTGCTCCATTAACACTTTCAGCCACACCCACCCCATTGATTTTGTGAGACAGAGATTACAAACTAGCAAGAACATGACAGGACAAGACTGCCCTGCTGATCCGGAAACCCCTGGGGCTGGACGGCAAGAAAGGGGAGGGTAACAGAGGCTCTTTCGAAACAAGTCAGTCTTTTAAATATTCACTATGGTGTCTTTGTCTATGAAATGTCATTCTGCTATCTTTGAACCACATTTAGGTCTACATACAAGAGACAGGACGAATGGATGCTATTAGCGACCTCTTATCAAATTACGGAAACTCGATGGCCTTGGTGATTCCTGTCTTCATAAATTTGGCTGTGAGTCAAAAGGAGCAGTTCTTGGGATGGGGCTAACCTATCACCCTGTCAGCACCCTTCTTCTTCCTGAGACCATATGGCATAAGGGGAAAAAAGGCCCAGGGAGTCCAATAGTCATGTTTCTGAGCAGAAACATCTGGTATTAATTGCCAAGAAGGCAACATAAACACAGCAATTCTAGAGTGGCTGGTGAATGAGATCAAGCATCTTTAAACATGAAGATGAAAATGGTAGCCCTTCAGATAGCAGCTCCAACTGACTTAGAGAAAATACGTGTTCAAAGGAGTTTGATTTTAGTCATGCCTGCGTGCTAAGTTGCTTCAGTCATGTCCAACTCTTTGCGACCCTATGAACCATAGCCCACCAAGTTCCTCTGTCCATGGGATTCTCCAGGCAAGAATATTGGAGTGGATTGCCATGCCCTTCTCCAGGGGATCTTCCCAACCCATTGATTTTAGTCAATAGACTTGAATACAAGGTACTGGGATGCTCTCCACACTAGAAGCCAGAAAACCCAAACTCAACTGGCTAAATAAGGGGCAATTTTTTTCCCCTTCAGGAAAAAAAGAAATGTTGAGGCAGCTGCAGGGTTGATTAATTCAAAAGTAAAATGATATCATCAAGGATTTAGGTTCTTTCCATATTTTCACTCTGCCATCTCATCTTGTCAGATTTATCCTCTAGCTTACTGTAATAGTCACAAGACAGCGACTACAGCTCCATGTGTTTATGAAAACATTCAGTAGGAGAAGAGAATATCCCCTCCTTGGGATTTTTTTTTTTTTCCTTTTAAGAGCAAAGAGGACGCTTCCCAACATTCCCTAGTTGGTATTTGCTCATTATTATATGTTGTCCAGGACTAGATCACATGTCCATGTTTAAAACAGTCACTGGCAAGAGAAATTATATCATCAGAACTGGCTTAGACCAATTATGATTCATCCTTGAGTCACATGGGAGAGGAATCACCTCAGGAGTGAAATAGGGGCTCTGCCTGGTGGCACTCGTGGTAAAAAAACTCCCCTGTGAATGCAGCAGACACAAGAGATGTGGGTTCGATCCCGGGTCAAGAAGATCCCCTGGAGGAGGGCACAACAATCCACTCCAGTATTCTTACCTGGAGAATCCCATGAACAGAGGAGCCTGGCAGACTACAGTCCATAGTGTTGCAGAATCAGACATGACTGAAGCGACTTAGCAGGTTATTATAAAGAAAAGGAAAGGGAAATGGTGGTTGTGTTAGCAACAAATGTTGGCTACATATGGTTTAGAATATGTGAGTATGTATGCATGTGTTTTCTTTTTTGAACATTATTTAAAGATCCTATTTATAGTCCAGACCCCAACTCAACTATTTGGAATGTAACTTGGCAGAAATAACCAAAGCCAACACCTGTAGGAACTTTGAATAAAAACACCTCTTAGTTACAAAAGAAAGAAGGGGGGAAGAAAGGGATAGAAAGAGAAAGAGGGAAAGAAAGAGACAAAGAAAGCCTCTGAGTTCACTTCTCTTGGCAGGAGGGGATTATAAAGAAAAAACAGTGCTTAGTACTGTCACTTTATATTTCAGCCTGACAATGGGCATTCCCCAAGTACCTCTGCAGGCAGTTTCTATACCAACGCAGAGAATAAAACCTATGAAGTCATTATTTCATGTTTTATAACTATAAAAGTAATTTTATATGATAAACATTTTTAGTATTTACCACGCTACCTGTGTATGAGTGTGTGTGTGTATGTGTGTGTATGTTGGAAGGAGAGAGAGAGGGGTAGAATGAAACTGTAGTTGTTTAGGATAAGTGCTTTAATAAGTCTCTTGTACACAGAAAATGAGGCTCCAGGGCATGTTTAGAAGGAAATAGCAAAGAGAGAGTGAAATTGCCTTGCATGTGCAACAATAGAGAGAGAGGAGGAAAGAAGAAATGAGAAGTGAGCTGTGCAGCAAGTTGGGAGCTATGGCTGAATTTAAAATGAGAAATTTCTATAGCAGGGTGATCAAGGGACTTTTATGAACAAGGATATCTGAGACTTCATTTGAACTTGTGTGATATATGATCCTCTTTGGTCACCCTAATCTGTGTCATCTTGCTTCACATTCTAATGCTGGTGTGAGTGTTTTAGGGGAAATCAAAATGGCTGCATCCCACATCTGGATCAGTGCAGAAGAAGGCAGAGAAACATCATGATGTTTGCATGAGATCCAGAGTTTTGTAGAAGCCTGGCACCACAAATGACTCAGAAAGTAAACCCCAAAATGCACAGAGATTTTGGAGATGGTCACAAACTCCAACTGGGATTTAGAAAGGAAGCAAAATTTTGTTTAAATCTTTAAGGAAGGATAGTGTCAACTGACACTTGGCTTGCATCAACATAATAAAAAAAAATTTGCAAAGACACAGGGCATAATTTTACATCCTCCCCCCAACCCACATTTCATAGACATTCTGTGTTTTAAAAAAATATATTCTATCTAAATCTGGATTCTTAAAAATTTTATTACAAGTTATAGCCTATTCCAATTCAAAAATAGAGAAAATTTTATAGGCCTGCCATTACAGATGATAGTGGAAGATATTTGTACAGTCCTTATAAATACCTTTTTGTAGATTTGGACAAGTATTTTAAAATTCTTGTTGTGTGCCTACCAATAACTAAATGCTGAAATAGCAAATGACTTGCTCCCTTGAATTTTAAATAGTGAAATTGCATCAAATGTGCTAAAACCTCAAAATAGATGTATTGAGCTGACTTTAATTAGTGTGAACTATTAAAACAGATTTATTGTGGTTGTTCTTTCTTCAATATCTATTTTTCTCTTACTTTTACATTATTCTTGACCTTTTGGCTCTAAGAGTTAGGAAATGTGTTAAAAGTCTGTCTTATGCAGGAAAAGTTTGCCCTTTTATTTCCTTACTGCTGCTGCTGCTGCTACTAAGTAACTTCAGTCGTGTCTGACTCTGTGCGACCCCATAGATGGCAGCCCACCAAGCTCCTCTGTCCCTGGGATTCTCCAGGCAAGAATAGTGGAGTGGGTTGCCATTTCCTTCTCCTTACTGGATATAGACAAATTTTCATGGTAGATACAAACTCTAGTTTTTTTAAAAGCAAAATACTGATCTTGAATATTAGCTGCTGACACAAACAGATGCGTGGACCTGTAATAATGTGCATGAAAGCTATGTTATGATTTCTAACCCTGCTGTTTAAGAAGTTTCCTTGAATATTACATAAAACAGATACAGATCACTGACAGCAAATTAGTGCCTGCTTTTCACTTTAAGGGGCCTTAATAACACTGGAGTTTTACAATCTGAGGAAATATTAATGCCACTTTTCTGTGCCTATTTCTGGAACATCCTTTCTACATCTGTGCTATAATCAACTCTTTCTCACCTGTGCACTAGAGACCCCCATTGAACTTGTGTAATTTTATAGAATATTAGGAACTCATACAGGAGTTGAATAGTTTTTTTAACCTGTGTGTGTGTATGACTCCTTGTAAAATGTGCATAGATACTACTGTGATTAAGAAAATACAAATTCATTGAAAAGTACTACTAGATTAATAGTTGCCTTTTATGGAAATTCCCTGATAGTCCAGTAGTTAAGATTCTGCTTTTCCACTACAGGCAGCACAAGTTCAACCTCTGGTCAGGGAACCAAGATCCTGCAAGCCACATGGCGCAACAAATAGTTGCCTTTTGTTTCTGGAAATTTCATCAGGAAATACTATGACTATTTCATGTGTCTATCTGATAATTTCTTTTTATGTTTGAAAAAGTGTTTGTAAAGGAGCAAAAAAAAAAAAAAGAAAAGAAACAACCTGAATGCCCAACATTTTTGTTGTTTATTCACAGAGTTGTGGCCAACTTAGGGGGAGGGTTAAATAGCAGATGGTGGATACTTGTAATTGCACTATTAGGCTTCAATTAAAAATCATGTTGTAGAATAAAATATTGAGTGACAAGAAAGAGATGTTAGCAGGATATTATTATACGGAAAAAAGAAACTTATAAATCAATATAATCTTATAACATTACTGTTTAACAAGTTCGGTTCAGTTCAGTTCAGTCGCTCAGTCATGTCTGACCCCATGAATTGCAGCACACCAGGCCTCCCTATCCATCGCCAACTCCCGGAGTTCACTCAAACTCATGTCCATCAAGTCTGTGATGCCATCCAGCCATCTCATCCTCTATCATCCCCTTTCACTCCTGCCCCCAATCCCTCCCAGCATCAGAGGCTTTTAAAATGAGTCAACACTTTGCATGATGTGGCCGAAGTACTGGAGTTCAGCTTTAGCATCATTCCTTCCAAAGAAATCCCAGGGCTGATTTCCTTCAGAATGGACTGGTTGGATCTCCTTGCAGTCCAAGGGACTCTCAAGAGTCTTCTCCAACACCAAGTTCAAAAGCATCAATTCTTCGGTGCTCAGCTTTCTTCACAGTCCAACTTGCACATCCATACATGACTACTGGAAAAACCATAGCCTTGACTAGATGGACCTTTGTTGGCAAAGTAATGTCTCTGCTTTTGAATATGCTATCTAGGTTGGTCATAACTTTCCTTCCAAGGAGTAAGCGTCTTTTAATTTCATGGCTGCGATCACCATCTGCAGTGAT
>NW_011495032.1:14214976-14243723 GCF_000754665.1 Bison bison bison
TACAGCCTTGACGTATTCCTTTTCCTATTTGGAACCAGTCTGTTGTTCTATGTCCAGTTCTAACTGTTGCTTCCTGACCTGCATATAGGTTTCTCAAGAGGCAGATCAGGTGGTCTGGTATTCCCATCTCTTTCAGAATTTTCCATAGTTTATTGTGATCCACACAGTCAAAGGCTTTGGCATAGTCAATAAAGCAGAAATAGATGTTTTTCTGGAACTCTCCTGCTTTTTCAATAATCCAGTGGATGTTGGCAATTTGATCTCTGGTTCCTCTGCCTTTTCTAAAACCAGCTTGAACGTTCACGTATTGCTGAAGCCTGGCTTGGAGAATTTTGAGCATTACTTTACTAGCATGTGAGATGAGTGCAATTGTGCGGTAGTTTGAGCATTCTTTGGCATTCCCTTTCTTTGGGATTGGAATGAAAACTGACCTTTTCCAGTCCTGTGGACACTGCTGAGTTTTCCCAATTTGCTGGCATTTTGAGCGCAGCACTTTCACAGCATCATCTTTCAGGATTTGAAATAGCTGCACTGGAATTCCATCACCTTCACTAGCTTTGTTCATAGTGATGCTTTCTAAGGCCCACTTGACTTCACATTCCAGGATGTTGGCTCTAGATGAGTGATTATACCATCGTGATTATCTGGGTCGTGAAGATCTTTTTTGTACAGTTCTTCTGTGTATTCTTGCCACCTCTTCTTAATATCTTCTGCTTCTGTTGGGTCTCTACCATTTCTGTCTTTTATCGAGCCCATCTTTGCATGAAATGTTCCCTTGGTATCTCTGATTTTCTTGAAGAGATCTCAAGTCTTTCCCATTCTGTTGTTTTCCTCTATTTCTTTGCATTGATTGCTGAAGAAGGCTTTCTTATCTCTCCTTGCTATTCTTTGGACTCTGCATTCAGAGGCTTATATCTTTCCTTTTCTCCTTTGCTTTTTGCTTCTCTTCTTTTCACAGCTCTTTGTAAGGCCTCCCCAGACAGCCATTTTGCTTTTTTGCATTTCTTTTCCACGGGGATGGTCTTGATCCCTGTCTCCTGTACAATGTCATGAACCTCATTCCATAGTTATTCAGGCACTCTATCTATCAGATCTAGTCCCTTAAATCTATTTCTCAGTTCCACTGTATAATCATAAGGGATTTGATTTAGGTCATACCTGAATGGTTTAGTGGTTTTCCCTACTTTCTTCAATTTAACAAGTTACAGACAGATAAAATATAGAAAAAAGAAGACATCACTATAAGCTTACTATTTTTTATCTCTGGGTAATGAAATTACAGTTTTTTCCCCCAATGTTCTATAACTTCAGTTATAAGGGAAAATTTACATTTATGTTTAAGTTTCCTTTTTTAAAAGAGTTTGCTATTGTCCCTCAAAGAAATAGTATTGGTGACCATTGGCTTTTCAATCCATTAGATATACTAAAGCTGTTTAATCTGGAGGTGTGTGAGATAGTGTTGACTAGTTTTTGCTGGCAGCCCTCTCCCTCACCCCATCTGTGGCAGTTCTGCTAATGATGTGACTTGATGCCTGTCGCCATTACTTGGGGAGGAAGCACAGCTGGGCACTTCTTTCTCAGAGAACAGGAGAGGTCAGAGGCCTTCCCTGATGACCATGAGAAGAAGAGTCATTTTAGGTCGTGTTAAGAAGATAAAAAAATCCTCTTTATTCTAAACAAATGTGTGTGTGCATATTGGTGTGTGCAACATATATGTATGTAGTATTTTGCAATAAGGGAGAATGTAATTAAAACCAGTGTTGCTCTGGGCTATTGTGGGCCATTACTGGCCCTTTTGCTGAACTGCAGATGGACAGAATTATGTTGCCTTAATAACGTGACTCTTAAGTGCCAGCTGTCATACAGCATGGCAGCCCTCCACGCTAACAAAGCCCTCATTAAATGGTTTGCTCGGAATAATTTGCCTGCTCTCCCTGCCTTTCTAGCAACTGACAACTCTGCTCCTCCCCCTCTCCACCAGACCTTCAGTGGACACCGTTAATCACTGAAAGAGAAGTCTTTGCCATGTGTGATGGGATGGTAATTTTTTTAATAGTACATGTCTTTATATTATTTTTATGCCCTGTTTCAAAAGTTTTTAAATGAGGTTGGTAGCTAACATCCTGTGCTATCATTCATTTTGTGGCAAAATAATAATTGCTAATTTTCTTCTTCAGAGAACCAGGGCTTTATCAGGAATAATATTATGCAAATGACTATGCAAATATAAGCAGAGGAGTATCTGGGGAAAAAAAGGAGTTTAGATAAATCCTTCAGAACACATCCAAAGTTGACTGAAAAAAAATAACTGTGCATTTTAAACTATGAGGTCACCATCATAGCAAAGGGAATTTATTACTAATGAGAATTTTGTGTGAAAGCTCTGCACTCAAAATAAAAGAGGTAGGGCATGCATCAGTATTTATTCAAGCTTAATTTATTTATGATATTATGGTTGTCCTTGTTAACTGTTAAATCTTCTTGGTATGGGTCTCTTCATTCTTTAAGTGATGCCTAACAGTCTAAAATACTTACTTAATGTTCAAACTTCTATTAGCATTAAGAATTAATCCTTTATTTTCTCCACTATCTATGCTTTTTCCTTATCATCAGTGTTTTAGTTCTTTCATGTTGATTATTATTGGAGGAAAGTACATTGAAATTAAGAGAAAAATGCTCAGATCTTTCAAGACATAGCTTATAGGATATTGGTAAAGAAAGAGAGTCTTTAAAAACTCTACATTATTCCTCAGGATCCTTTGGAACAGTGGGGAAAGAAGCCTGATTATGAACTCCAACACTGTTTATTTCATATATGTGATATATGTATATATTTAATGATCAAAGAGGAAAAATATGGTTATTTAGTACATTTCATGATAATAAACCAGAGGTTTTTTAAAAGACCTATTCTTTGAATTTGACATGAGATGAATATTTAAAAGGTCCTTGCTTTAAATCTCTATGAATCAAATCTATACCCAAGAGTGACCTATATGATATTAGGAGAAAAAACAAAGGCCTTTCTGCTATAAAATATCTCACCCACTCTTGCCTGGAATTCCCACTGGAAAATCCCTCTCTGCTATGCAAATCTGTTGCCAGAAAATAGTGAAATATTGGACTAGAGTAAATGAAGGGAGCTGCCTGGGTCTGAATCAGGGGGTGATTCATAAAGAAAGGTGGATACCTGGGCCACACTCAGTTCTACCTCTTCACAACCTGAGGTTTGCATTTTCAGCAGACTCAGCACTCTATAGAACTACCTCAGACTGTGAAAAATTAGAATGGGATAATAAAGTATTCGTTTCTGTATAGAGCCCCTCCCCCAAGGAGACAAAGGAGCCCTTCCCACAAGGAGACAAAGGAGGGAACAGTTTTATGATGATGCCCTGGGGGTTTGGTGGGTGGTGGAGAAGGTGAACTCCAGTTAGAGTTCAGAGACAGAAAGAGGATAGAGAATCAAAAAGAGAGAGGTGGCAGCTCTTTGAGAAAACCTCAGACATCACTTCAAGACAGACACAGAAGGCCAGACATCCTCTGAGATTTCTGGGGAAATAGAGCTCTGTGCCCAGTTGCCAAGGCTTTGGATTCCAAGGGATCTGAGGAGGACCCCAGTTACCACCTGCATTAAGTAATATCTCTGGACCTTAAGTGCCTCATCTAATAACTAGGTATAAAAGTGGGCTTCCCTCGTAGCTCAGCTGGTAAAGAATCTGCCTGCAATGCAGGAGACCTGGGTTTGATTTCTGGGTTGGGAAGATCCCCTGGAGAAGGAAATGGCAACCCACTCCAGTACTCTTGCCTGGAGAATCCCATGGACAGCCTGGCAAGCTACTGTCCGTAGGGTTGCAAGAGTTGAACACGACTTAGTGACTAAACCACCACCACCACATGAAAGTGAAATGTTTACCAGAAAGAAAAGTTGCTGAACAGGGAAGATAAAATAACAAGACAGCCAATGGTATGACTGTTGGAGCTTCCAGACATCGTGACCCAGCTCCAGCTTCTACTCTTTGTGTGACCTCAGCAGGTTATTTACTATAATCTATCTGAATCTCAGTTTTCTCAAGCATCCACTGCTGTTAAACATCTATCAGGCTACCCAGTGGGCTCAGTGGTAAAGAACCCACCTGCCAAGGCAGGAGATGCAGGTTCAATTCCTGGGTCAGGAAAATTCCCTGGAGAAAGAAATGGCAACCCAGTCCAGTGTTCTTGCCTGAAAAATTCCATGGACAGAGGAGCCTGGGGGGCTACAGTCCATGGGGTTGCAAAGACAGACACGACTTAGCAACTAAACAACAGCAACAAACTACCACGTGTTGTTTCACCGGCTCTTCCCTGGTGATCCAGTGGTAAAGAATCCATCTGCCATGCAGGAGACATGGGCTTGATTCTGATCTGGGAGGATCTTGAGTGCCCAGAGCAACTGAGCCCGTGTGCCACAACTACTGAAGCCTACATGCTCTAGAAGCTGTCCTCCACAAGAGAAGACGCCGCGATGAGAAACCTGAGCACCACAAACCACAGAAAAGCCCTCACAGCAATGAAGACCCAGCACAGCCAAAAATAAATAAGTCAAATTATATATTAAAAAGATCTCTCTATTTTATATGTGCATTTTCTTATGTAAATTGCATTATTTACATGTAAAGAATCTCTACATGTAAATACATGTAAAGAATCTCAACAGTACCTGGCACATAATAAGCAGCTTAATAATATTACTTCTCATCAATATTTCAGATATAAAGCAGTTGGCACCTGGTGGGAATTTAATAAATGAAAGTAATTATTAGTAATAATAATCACTTCTGGCTTCAAGGCAGGATCTGTAGCCAAAAGCTTCTTGTGCAATCCTGGCTGAACCCCATACCTTATTCCTAGTTTTTCATAATAGTTCTATTGAGGTTATTTGAGATAACATCTGGTTAGGAGAGTGATAGTTACACAGTGGTATAAGCACAGTAATCGGGCAGAGAAATACCTGAATGTTTTATGAAGGTGTGTGGGTGGAGAGCCTGGGGTGAGCTTCAAGACTCCCCTCAGTCCTTCTGCAGGGAGAGCCTGACAGCTGTGTCAACAGCAAAGCATCAGCTCAGTCAGTAAGAGCTGATCTTTCAGAAGCTAATGGATATGCTTCAAAAAAAAAAAAAAAAGATTTGAAAATTTAAAAATTGTACTCACTTGATTAAAAGCCTACCACATTCCTACAGGTCCTATTTCCTGCTTTGAGTTGAGCTGCCCAACAATCCCCACAGTGATGGCCACTTCTTTTTCAAGGCTGGAAATAGTTGTAATATTTTTCCCCCTCTGGTGACACTGTGTTTTATTCTCTGGTTTTCAAATTTGAAATGGGTGCCCAGTTCAGCATCCTTTGTGGCCACATGCATCCTATAGTCTTTGTAGAAGAATAAATACAGGAAAACTGTTTGAACCTTTCTTCCTGCCAGGCATTGGTGTAATTTATAGTTAAATGGCAGTCAGAGTGGGGGCAGTGTGGTACTCATGGGTGAGAGATACAGAGAGATAGATGAACCCAGATAATTTCAAGAATCTCAAGTTGTGGTTTCACTGTGGCCAAACATGGGGCCATCAGCCCCTCGCAGGGAGCTCTAAAAAGCACTGGTGATGTGTGCTAAGTTGTGTCTGACTTTTTGCGACCCTATGGACCATAGCCCACCAGGCTCCTCTGTCCATGGGATTCTCCAGGCAAGAATACTAAAGTGGGTTGCCATGCCCTCCTCCAAGGGATCTTCCTGACCCAGGGATCAAACCCTGTCTATTCTTTACCACTAGTGCCATCAGCTCAGTGTTTTGGGAAGCCCCAAAAACACTCAGGTGGGAAAAATCTCTGGTGGAAACATTACAAGCTTGGCTGCCACTCACTTCACTGCAAAACTGAAATTATTGGATGCTAATTTGTGTCTCTTACATTTTAAGGCTTTAAAAAGACATCATAGATAACATTATTAGCTAGAGACTCTTAAGTAAACAGGTAAATTCCTCTTGTGGCTTAGGTGAAGTCCTGGAGTGGGTAGAAATAGAATGCTTATAGCCTGAAAAGCACGTGTCTATGTGCATATTGCCTAACTATTGATTTATCAAGGAGCAGACTAGTGATCTATCTAAAAACCTCCCAAGCATAGTTCTCTTTTTATTAAAACCAATAACCTGCTTGTTCTTGTGGAATGTCAAGAACAGTAAACACATATGAAAATGCACAGTCACAAGAAATCTTTTAGTTAATAAGAGAAATGTAGAGAGGAAGTAGGATCATTCTTTTCATGTAAATGCTCTAAAACAGTTGCTCTTTGAATCAGGATAAAATTAATGTCACTACTAAAGTTTCGGGCAATCTTGATAATTCCAGTTAACAAATATTTATTGTGCACCTGCCGTATATTTGGGTACAGCATGATGAACAAGAGAAAGAAGGTGCCTTCAAAGACTTTAGTGGGAAAGATGAAAAATACAAAACTTATGTAAACACAGGATCTATAATGCAAGGGCATATGATATGTAACAGCTGTCACTTTGTGGGCTGTTTACTAATAGCTAAAGAGAATAAGATATTTTTCAAGAATCGGTGATTAGGAAGATCATTTGAAGAGGCATTTGACTTGGACACAGGAGCTTGGCTTAGCTGGACTTCACAGGGTCTGTATAAGAAAAGTGTATAAGAAAAGTGAGGTGTCAGCTGCTGTCATATTTAAGAGTCTGGACTTCATGGAGAAATGGTGAACCATTGACGTGTTTGAGCAGAGAAGTGACATAAAGTGGTAATTAAGAAACCGTAATCTGATGGAGTTGAGCAGGAAAGATTGCATCAGGAAGGGTCTGGAGGCTACGAGATAAGCAGAAGAATGTAAGAAAGAGGCTAAATGGGAAGGGATCCAGTCCAGCACGAGGGTATAATCCAAAGGCACAGAAAAGAAAAAAAATATATGGAAAGTCAAGTTTTATGGTTTAGGAACTAACAGACTCATGAAAAAAGTGTTTGAGTACCATCTAGAAAGCATCTAAATAGCTTTGCTAGAGTCTGAGGCAAAAAACTGATTGCTTCAATCAACTCAGTAAATGCAATTATATGCTAAATATTTTTATTGTTCAACTAGGTCTTTTGTAGCAGCTTTGTAACAGAAACAACATAAGCTAAAACTTAAAGATACACACATACTGTTCAGTCTGTTTGTATGTAAGTTTATGCATTTTTGTGTGTGTTCATGCATTAATTTCTGGGTGGGGAGGAGCTGTTTGTAGAGCAAGTTGATTTTGAAAACAACAGTTTGGGCCTCACAAAAGTTATGGTTTTAAGGGAAAATATGAATCACTATTTGGAATATTCTTCTTTTTTTCCCCTGAAGTACAACTTCATATTCCAGAAGCAAAAGATAAAAATTTTGATAATGGATCATGTGGCAGATGAAGCTTAGCTATTTGTTCTTTTGTAATTCCTGCCACATGAGAGCTGTGTTCCCTGGCACCAAGATGACATCCACTAGAGTAAGAGCATTGCTTAAGGCTCCCAAAGAAAGAAAGAGAAATTGGAAAATAAGGTTTGACGTTGGCCTCAATTTATGATAATGGGTACTTAAAATAGGGAAAAAAAGCTTGTAATTTTGAGAGGTGTGGGAGGGAGTGGTTGAGCATGTATATGATACAGCTTTTGTCAATAATTAGTATTCAGTTTTCCTAGAAGCTGTTTTCTCCCTGTCTTTCTCCTATTAAAAAAAAAAAAAAAGAAACTATAAGTGAGAAAAAAAGAAAAGAATTGACAACAAGGGCTTAGTTCTAGCTCAAAATCCATTGTGGAGGCATATGCTCTATGCAATATTTACGAGGGATGATCTTTGATCTTTGTAATTGGTAGGAAAGCAGTCTCTGGTGCTGTTATGAATTGGAAAGTGCATATGACTATGGTTCTATTTCCCTAAGCAATGACCATTTTATAGGTATAGGTCCTGTTTGTAATTGAAGATCTTTAACCCTTTAATATGATACTGTTGAAGAAGTCAGAGCCTTCAACTCTCAAAGAGGCTGTCTTAAATCTTTCTTTTACATATGATTCTCTTCCTGTTCCATTCTTCTTCAGAAGGCCTCTTATTTATACTATTTGCTTAATATTTCTCTCCTCCCATTGGTTGTTAAGTTTCAAGGGTATCTATATCTAGCCATCTAGTCCTGACCACTTCTTTTTTTAAAATTAATTAATTAATTTTAATTGGAGGCTAATTACTTTACAATATTGTAGTGGTTTTTGCCATATATTGACATGAATCAGCCATGAGTGTACATATGTCCCCCATCCTGAACCCCCCTCCTACCTCCCTCCCCATCCCATCCCTCAGGGTCATCCCAGTGCACCGGCCCTGAGCGTCCTGTCTCATGCGTCAAACCTGTACTGGCAATCTATTTCACATATGGTAATATACATGTTTCAATGCTATTCTCTCAAATCATCCCACCCTCGCCTTCTCCCACAGGGTCCAAAAGTCTGTTCTTTACATCTGTGTCTCTTTTGCTGTCTCACATATAGGGTCACCGTTACCATCTTTCTAAATTCCATATATATGCATTAATATACTGTATTGGTGCTTTTCTTTCTGACTTACTTCATTCTGTTTAATAGGCTCCAGTTTCATCCACCTCATTAGAACTGATTCAAATGCATTCTTTTTAATAGCTGAGTAATATTCCATTGTGTATATGTACCACAGCTTTCTTATCCATTTGTCTGCCGATGGACATCTAGGTTGCTTCCATGTCCTAGCTATTGTAAACAGTGCTGTAATGAACATTGTAGTCCTGACCACCTCTTTGAGCTTCACTTACCTATATCCAGTTGTCAATTCAATTTTTCTATTTTAATATTTAATAATCACCTCAAATTTATCAAGGCCAAAACAATATCCCTCCCGTCCAAGAAAGCCTGCTTCTCACTCAGGCTTCTCCATCACTAGATTTCTCAGCCAAAAACTGAGGAGCCATTCTTGACTTTGTTCCCTCCCTCACATACTGTGGCCAATCTGCTGACTCCCTGTCACCTCTAACTCTCAAGTATATTCATAGTCTGTCTGCTTCCCTTCATTCCCACTGCTACAATCCTAGTCCAACCACCATCCTATCTTTGTAATGGCCTCTGAACTTGCCTTCTTGACAACATGATACTTTAAAAGGGTAAATCAGGTTGAATCATTTCCCAGCTTAAAACTCTCCAGAGGCTTCTCGTTGCAATTAGAATGAATTCCAAGCCCCTTGTCTGGCCCACCAAGACCCTATGGCACCTGGCAGTATTGATCAATTTCTCCTCTACTCACTATTCAGTGAGTCAGTCATAAAGATCTTCTTTTAGACTCTCAGAAAAACAGACACTTTGCAAGCTTCTGCCTAGAACTCTTTCCCCAGATCTAATCTGTCTTATTTGCCTTAATATCTCTGGTACCAGAAAGGGTGACTAGGATGTAGTGGACACTCAATAATTGTTGGCTGAAAGAATGAATACAGTTAGAATTACAGAAGTCAAATATTGTAGTCAAGGTATCATCAAGACCAGGGCAAATCCATATTACCTAGAAAACTTTGAAAATGGAGGAAGGATATGTGGAAAACAAGCTCAGGTCTATTTATCTTTAAGAAAGTTATCATACATAATACATCATCTTAACATATGATAGAAATATATTATACTTCAGATATTACATTATTCCTAAGAAGCTGTGTAAGTTTTCACAGTTCTTTTACAACTCTAAAATACAGTATTCCTAAAGATAAGAGGAGAAAAGGTGCAAAAGTATATTCCAAGTATATTTATACCTTGATTTTTGCATGAATAACTTATATAGCAAGTGTTTTGCATATGAATTTGATTATGGAAAAACTACAGGGCCTTACAAATGAGAGATGTAACTGTCTAGCTAATTTTTTTAACATATGCTGTGTTAAAAGTGAGTTCATACCAGACCATTTTCCAAATCAAGCCCCAAAGCAAATGCATTTTTAAATGAAATGAAATATATACAAAATATTAGTTTCAATATCAGACAATAAAATAATACAATTAATCCTTCACCTTAGGCCTTCTTTTTCATCAAGAACACAATTTTCCCCTCTTTCAGAAAGGGCTGACAATTGACTTCTTCCATGGTTGAAGGCAAAGTACCTGTGAACAAACCTGTTTTTCATTTAATATAACTTTCTCTCTTGCCCCTTTAAAGACACATACAGAAAACTTTCCTAAGGAAACCTTTTAGCTTTTCTTCCCTCAGGATTGCTATTAATAAGCACACCAAAAACAAGGGAGGTTTGAACTATTTTAAAATATGCAACCCATAGTAATGAATTAATTACCATATAATACTTAAAGCTTTGATTATTCGTACATGAGAGCTTCCATTATTAATGATTGCTTATGAAATTAATCTTTCTAATTTCCATTATGATTCAAATTAACTTGATTAGTTGGTCTCATGATTCACATTTCTATCAACCTCTACTTTTAATTTCTGAAGCATAAAATGACATAAAATGTCTTTGGGGGAAAATCACTTAAAATTAAGATTTTACTTTGATATACTAAGTAAATGAATTGAGTTAGATGAATAGTAATTGAACTTTGTTTTCATTCACACACTGTCCTCTGGTGTTTAAATGTCTACATTGCATGTTAAAAAGGAAAACCCAACATCAAATGCAAAAGTTAATCGCTTCTTGCACTTGGGAAGGTACGTTTGTCTTTATATTCGGTCTAATCAACTATCTGCCTTATTTAGATTGTAGGTAAATGGATGAAAAATTCAAATAACATGAAAAAATTAAGTGCTTTCTAAAAACACAAACTAAAGTCTTAGAGAACGCACATTTGTGTCAATAGGATACAGACTGTCTTCTTAAGGGTACACATGGAGATTTCTTTTAAAGTAAAATCAATCAGTACTAAGCAGTATGCTTCATTTCTTCTCCCTCCCCTGGATTTTTTTTCTTTAAGACACTAGTGTTTTCCCTAGAGGTTTTGACAAGGAAGAATTTAGTGATGATCTAGTGCAGGCATGAGGAGCAATTCAGCCCTCAATCAGGGCTTTGTGCTTATTTAGGAATTATGTAATTCTAATAAATGTCCCCTAATTGCTTTAATTGAACACTTTCCCCCTCAACATCTTCTGTCCCTTGATTTGAAGTGAAACCAGGGTTAAAACTCTAAAAGCTGTCTCTTTGTTTCAGTTTAAGTATCTTTTTAACTGGCTGGAGGCTGGACTCATGGATTTAATTTTTTTATCGTTGCATTTAATTTTTTGAGCAGTCTTTCTCCCCATTTTCTTGAATGACAACTATCATCATGTTGCTTTTTCAAATGTCTTGAATCTAATTTTATTTGTTTGGTAGAGTTGACTGAGGAAGCTCCATGAGGTCCATGACCAAGATAATGGGAAATGATAAATGTCTGCCTGAGGGAATTTATCTTTTTATTACAGTTATGTTCATGAGAAGCTAGTCATTCCGAGTAATCAGCATGATGCCATGAGGGAGAAGCTACTTGCTGGGAGTGATGCGTTTTTGCAGGTAAATCTATTTCCCTGAAGCTGGAAGAATACTTCTCAGACATATCAATGGGAGCAGTCCCTCCTCAGGAGCAAAGAGGGGCCAGATGACCTCTTAGGTGATTGCTGACATGAAGAACCTGTGACTGAGAATATCTTTTTGTAAATTTCCCACTATAGGGTAGTGATGGATAATACCCAGCAAAACCTGATCCCCAAGAAATGAGACATTTTCTCTTAGAGTGAGTGATTTGTATTCTGGAAAATTAGGATAACAATCATTGGATGCTATTTCTAGTAGTAAAATAAAATTATTTATACATTTAGAAAGGAATATATCTTATGGATCACCTTAGATGTATCACAGCCCTGCTGAGTATATCTAGGACCCTCCCTTTCTGGAGCTTCATGAGGGTAGGGAACATGTTTGGCTTCTCTCACTATCAAATCTGCTGTATCTAATAAAATACTTCGCATCTAATAAGCCTTCAATAAATATTTGTTGGAGGCAATGAACAAGTGAAAGTTGGCATGGTAAAATCTAAAGCATCCAAATGGTAATATTTTTAACACTCTACCATTGATAATCTATATCTACCTGTCGGCCTGTCTACCTGCCTATCTATGTATCTAATCTCTCATATATCTATCTATATCTTACATCCAGGAAAAAGATTACCTTGAGATCTGTAAGGAACTAATATTAATGGTTTAATTTTTATAAGTAAGGAATTGCTTTAGTGAGAGACACAACATCAAAGAGGTTTAAGAGAGAAGTCTGCTGACTGGCATGGCATGGTGAGGTCACTATGGTTTGAGGTCTGGCCCTAAGCTTGACAGATGCAGAATCTAGATAATGTTGCTCAATCACTGATGTTACTGCTATCTCAAAATTTACCAATACTACTATTGCTACTGCTGCTGCTATTACAGGAGGCCTGGCGTGCTGCGATTCATGGGGTCGCAAAGAGTGGGACACGACTGAATGACTGAACTGAACATTTATTAGAAGTCAATCGTGCCAGGCTCAAAGTCTTAAAAGCTTCATTTAATCCTCATAACAACTTCCTGAGGTCAGTACTATCATTGTTTCCATTTTCATAGAAGAAGAAACTGACATTCAGAGTGGTTAAGAAATTTGCTCTAACTCACACAGCCATAGTCTCCTTTGTGAATGGGGAACCCCTGTTCAGCAACTTCCTTACTCCCCGTGCCCCTTGGTAGGCCATGGGATATAAATCTCTGTCTGGGAAGGTCAGGCCTGACAAAGCCTAAATCTCCCTTCTCTACTGGACAGTCTCTGGCTTCTTCTCTGCCACTGCTGTAACTTCCCACCCAGTACATCTGGGCAGAGCGGGTGGGGAGCCTGTCCTTTAGCAATGCTGTGGAGAAGAATATGATTTGGATAATTCGGATGATGCAGCTTGCTAGATACTGTGTGCAAGCCTGAGCTTAGCATCCCCAGTAGTAATGTGGAATGTCTTAAATCTGGGCCTGCCTCTGTCCTCTCTGTCTCCTACCACTCAGGAATGTCCCAGGCACACTCACCCCAGGCCTACTGCATTAGGATCTCCCCAAGTTTGGGTCCAGAATCGTAAAAAAAAAGAAAAATCCCCAAAGTATTCAGATCAACTCAATTGTGCAAATACCAGTTAAAGTCCTTGATATCCAAACCTGAAAGAATGAGGTCAAAAGAGTGAAGGTTTCCTCTGAAATCTCCACCTGGTTTCCTGAGACATACGAGACCAGACCTCCCAGGCCCATTTGGTACAATACCATCAACACAAACTTTGCTGCAGGAGGCAACAGTGGTTGTTGAGCACGTACTGTGTGTTTGGCACAACTAAGTGCTTATAGGTATTGTCTTAATGGGTCCTACCTAATGTAGTAGGCCTGGGGTGGGTGTGCATGGGGTACTCCTGAGGGGCAGGGTTCAATAAGAGGATAAGGGCTGGTCCAGATTCAACTACATAATAGCGCTTATACTGAGGTATAAAGACTATAGGTAGCTTTGGTTAGGGAGACAACCTGTTGCCAGATAATAAATAATGCAACCCCATGGACTATAGACTCCATGGAATTCTTCAGACCAGAACACTGAAGTGGGTAGCCATTCCCTTCTCCGGGGGATCTTCCCAACCCAGGGATCGAACCCAGGTGTCCCACATTGCAGGCGGATTCTTTACCAGCTGAGCCACCAGGGAAGCCCAACAAATAATGAAACAAAATACTATTGGCTTGTTTTCTTCTTTAATTCATGCCCCTGTCCCTCTGACTTTGAGAACTGTCAGGGCAGGGAGCCTGTCTGTCTTGCTCACTGTTCTGTGCCTTGGGCGTATTTTAGTGCACAGAGCATAGGAGGCTCAAAAATATTTGTCAAATGCATGAAAGAAAGGGCAGTGAAATGCTTACTTCTACTGTTAAAACCTTTATTTTCTGTGAGAAAATGTGAAGCCAAATTACATTCAGATTTCGAGCAAAGAGTTATTTGGAAGGCATTGTTGACTAGTGGTGTCACACTATGATGGTCTCCATTCCCTAGATTATTCTGGCTAAGAGGGATCATGACCCTCCTCCTTAAATAGAAGTGAGTTTTTTAAATAGCAGTTTTATTGAGACATAACTTACATGCTATAAAATTCACCCCTTCAAAGTGTAGAATTTTAGTATATTCACAAAGTTATGCAGCCACCACCATTATTTCATTTTAGAATATTTCATCACTCAGAAAAGAAATCCCATACTTATCAGCAGTCACTCTTTAGTCCCCACCCCGAACATCTAGTAATTGCTAATATTTCTGTTTCTAAGGACGTGCCTATTTTAGATATTTCATATAAATGAATTAATACATGTGAACTTTTTGTCTGGCCTGTTTCACTCCGTGTTCAAGGTTCACCCATGTCATAGCATGAATCAGTACTTCATTCATTTTTATTTCCATATAATATGCCATTGTATGAATATATCACACGAACATATCCACTCTTTGATGGACATTTAAGCTGTTTCCACTTTTCAAATATTATAAATAGCACTGCTATGAACAGTCATGCATGAGTTTTTGTATGAACAGACATTTGCATTTCTCTTGAGTGTATATCTGAAGGAGAATGAATGGATCATAGGGTAACTATGTTTTACTTTTTGAGGAACTACCAGACTATTTTCCAGTTGTGTCTGACTCTTTGCGACCCCAGGGACTGTAGTCTACCAGGCTCCTCTGTCCAAAGGATTCTCCAGGCAAGAATAATGGAGTGGGTTGCCATTTCCTTCTCCAGGGAATTTCCCTGACCCAGGGATTGAACCAGCGTCTCTTTATGTCTCCTGCATTGGCAGGCGGGTTCTTTACCATTAGCGCCAGTTGGGAAGCCCCACATAGATAAAGATGAATATTCATGTATGAGTTTTTCTCTGAACAGATATTTGCATTCCTCTTGACTGTATATCTGAAGGAGAGTGAATGGATCATAGGGTAACTACGTTTTACTTTTTGAGGAACTACCAGACTATTTTCTGGTAGTCTGCAGAATGACTGCAGATTGCTACAATTCAACCAGCAATGTATAAAGCTCCCAATTTCTCAGCATACTAACACTTGTTATTGTCTATCTTTTAAATTTTAGCCATCCTAATGGGTGTGAAGTGGTATCCCATTGTGGTTTTAATTTATATTTCCCAAATGACTCTAAAGACTAATGGTGTTAATAGCCTCATCTTTTCATATCCTCACTGGAATGTATGTCTTTTTTGGAGGAATATCTATGAAGTCCTTCATCCGTTTGTCTTTATTGTTGAGCTATGTTTTTTATATATTCTGCAAATAAATTCCTTATCAGATATATGATTTGCAAACATTTCCCCCCATTTAGTGCATTATCTTTTCACTTTGTGGCATTATCCTTTGAAGCACAGTAATTTTTGGACATAATAATGTCCAATTATTATTATTATGTCCAGTAATAGTTATTATTTAATAATTTTGACAATGTCCAATTTATCAAGTTTTTCTTTTGTTGCTTACACTTTTGGTGTTATAGCTAAGAAACAATGGCCTAATCCAAGGCCATGAAAACTTATACCTGTTTTCTACAAAGAGTTTTATAGTTTTATCTCATACTTTTAGGTCTATGATTGATTTTAAAGGAATATTTATATATAATGTGAACAGAAGTGGTTTAACTGATGGAATTCTTTCTTTTTGAATCTTCTAGGCTCATAGAAGACCATTCTTTATAGTGTACATGATCTTTCTTCAGATATTGAGAAGGCTGCAAATGTTTTTTAACCAAGCCCAGATTATTTGATTTCTGAGACATGCTCTCCTGGTCTGTTGACCAGAGAGGCTTCTTTTCTTTTAAAGTGACTTTTGTAGATTTGTAACCATGTTCACCATGTGTTGACTCTGAGAGAAACTTTTGGTCAGGTTCTTTGGGGTGGGCTCATCTAACAGTGGCTTCTTATGTTGACCACACAGAATCAGTTCAGTTCAGTTCAGTTGCTCAGTCATGTCCGACTCTTTGCGACCCCATGAACCACAGCATGCCAGGCCTCCCTGTCCATCACCAACTCCTGGAGTCTACCCAAACTCATGTCCATTGAGTCGGTGATGCCATCCAACCATCTCATTCTCTGTCGTCCCCTTCTCCTGCCCTCAATCTTTCCCAGCATCAGGGTCTTTTCAAATGAGTCAGCTCTTCGCATCAAGTGGCCAAAGTATTGGAGTTTCAGCTTCAACATCAGTCCTTCCAATGGACACCCAGGACTGATTTCCTTTAGGATGGACTGGTTGGATCTCCTTGCAGTCCAAGGGACTCTCAAGGGTCTTCTCCAACACCACAGTTCAAAAGCATCAATTCTTCTGCAGTCAGCTTTCTTTATAGTCCAACTCTCACATCCATACATGACCACACAGAATAGATTGTTCTGAACTTTTGGTCATGGTTGTTGTTGTTCAGTTGCTGTCATATTTGACTCTTTGCACCCCATGAACTACAGCATGCCAGGCTTTCCTGTTCTTCACCATCTCCCAGAGTTTGCTCAAAGTTAAGTTCGTTGAGTCAGTGATGCCATCCAACCATCTCATTCTCTGTTGCCCTCTTCTTCTCTTGCCCTCAGAGTTTTTAATTTAGTGAAATATATAGCTTTGTCTGAATTCAGTTGAAAATCAAAATAAACATTTTGGTAACACTTTATTTTTAGGATCTTAGAAGAAAATTTTTTGTTAATGTCAACTCAAGTTTATGGCTAATAGTTAGGGGCTTAACAGGCCAACATTTACCTTGGCACTTATGGAAATATGTCTGCTTTCTAACTAGGTTACACATTTACTCCTGAGACTAACTCATGGTTTATAATTAGCTGGTGAAGGCTTTCAGGTCTGGGCTTCCCAAGAGTGAAGATGAGCCACGTGTTCCTGTTAATTGCTCCCTGGGCTACAAACTAAAGAGCTAGAAGCCAACAGTTCATGGTAGACAATTCTCATTTGGCAGTTGAGTTTTCCCAAGTCAACAAAGCATAAGGTCGTTAATTCTTCAAGGATAGGAAAGGGACTTTTTCAAAATGAAATCTTATTTGTTGGGAGCATGTAGAATACAGGGACCAAGTTAATTTATTTTCTAATTACTGTACTTTACTTGACTGATTTACATATGCAATGGCACTGTGGTTTTGCTGTAGGTATGAGAATCACTGAGAATAACAGTTTTCTTCAACTGGATTAAAGGAAGTTTCCTAAATTTATGAAAAGCCTTCCATCATCATTATTTTATGCTCCAATATCCATACTCATGTTCACATTAAAAAAAAATCATGTTGTCTTCTCTTATGTAAGAAGATATAAATAGACATTCAAAACATAAGCAACATGATGTATGGTTCAGAAAATAGGAACTCAAGAAAACAGTTGACGGATTGTCCATCTGGTTATAGACAACCAATTTGTGATTAACTGAGCTACAGATCAACATGGAAATATACCTTAAAAATTCTCAGTCTTTCAATTAGTCATCTGATTTTAAAAATGTACCTTGCATGTGGATTTGCCATAAAACTAATGAACCTTAAGTTTTATAGCCTTTCATTTGCTGATGCCCTATGTAGGCCCTATACCAAATTTGCATGTAGAATTTCATATTCTTTTATTTAAAAGGAGCCTGAAAAATGTTTACTTCAGGTCTTATAAATCTGGATTCACCCTTATCTGACTTAGTTATGGCCCCTATCTTTATAAAGGCTATTTTTTAGATTGCAAAAACAAATGGTTAAATGCAGGTGATTCCTAAAATGAATTGTTTCTTCAAGTTATACCAAGAGATGGCAAAGGGGAAAACCCCAGACTCTTATATCTTAAAAAAGTATCTCTATTTTATCCATTGACTTTTATTCTCTTTTGCTTCATACCACAATGTATCACTGAGTGAACTGCTGAGGTCTAATGTTTGGAGAAGACTCTTGAGAGTCCCTTGGACTGCAAGGAGATCCAACCAGTCCATTCTAAAGGAGATCAGCCCTGGGTGTTCTTTGGAAGGAATGATGCTAAAGCTGAAACTCTAGTACTTTGGCTACCTCATGTGAAGAGTTGACTCATTGGAAAAGACTCTGATGCTGGAAGGGATTGGGGGCAGGAGAAGAAGGGGACGACAGAGGATGAGATGGCTGGATGTCATCACTGACTCGATGGACGTGAGTTTGAGTGAAGTCCAGGAGATGGCAATGGACAGGGAGGCCTGGCGTGCTGCGATTCATGGGGTTGCAAAGGGTTGGACACGACTGAACTACTGAACTGAACTGAACTGAACTGAATGTGTTTGGTGACTAGGAAGTTTGTTTTTATTCTTGACTTGGTAGTAATTGTGGAAAATCCAGTTCTACTTTTCTTTATGGCTCCACAGACCTGCTATAGGGGAGGCTCAGTTAGAGAGATCTAGATTTGTCTTACCCAAATGCCACGTCATGACTGGGTTGTAGTTTTTATGTATATGAAATAGGCATAAATGACTTTCCTACTTCAGAGATTTAAGGTGAAATTCAATAGAACTGATACCGTTAAGAAGATAAGAGGACTTCCCTAGTGGTACAACAGATAAGAATCCACTTGCCAATGTAGGGGATATGGGTTTGATCCCTGGCCCAGGAAAATCCCATATGCTGCAGAGCAACTAAGCCCTTGTGCCACAACTACTGAGCCCATGAGCCTAGAGCCTGTGATCAGCAAGAAGAGAAGCCACTGCAATAAGAAGACCATGCACTGCAACTAGAGAGTAGCCCCTGCTCTCCACAACTAGAGAAAGCCCATGAGCAGCAGCAAAGACCCAGCATAACCAAAAAAAAAATAAATTTTAAAAAGAAAAACAAGATGATTTGAAAATTAAGAGACTTCTCTGTAAGCCCTGAACAGGATGGACTAAAACTCTTTTCTGTATCTTATAGCCCCCAAAGTTAGTACCAGGTCTGGTATATATAAGTGCTCAATAAATATTTGCAGCATGAAAAATTACATGTAGCAGACTTTATTTATTTTCATTGATCTAATGCTTTAGTTAAAATACCACTAGTTGTTTCAAGATTAATCCCCCAAATCTCAATGGCACAACACAAAAAAGATTATTTTTGCTTATGGAAAAGTCAATGGTGAGAGAACGAAGGATAAGGGCTGGGTGGGGAGCAGGAGGGATGGCAGAGCGAGGGAACCATTGAGAGGCCCAGGGCATCAACATCCAGCCAGGTGAGACAGAAGGTAAGAGCATAGAAGGTGTGTGTAATAAACCAGGTCTGAAAGTAGAATGCATCCTTCCCAGGTTCAAGGCCAGAAGAACTCAGTCACTTGTCTTCAACTTACTCCCAGGGAGGCTGGGAAATGATGTCCCTGGCCAGGTAGCTGCCTCCCAGGAGCATCTCTGCCCCATGGAAGGGCAGCATGAATGTGGCTGTTGCATGTCACAGAGGCTCTAATGAGAGAGCAAGGGCAGGTGATCCCAGGTAGAAATGATGGGGTATGTGACCAGGAGGGAAGAAGGACAAAAAAATCTCTAGAACATCAGTTAGAGAAGAGGAATGGAAGCACAATACGGATGCACAGCAAAAATAGAAGCAATTAATGTGAGAAATACCCTTTGATCCCTTTGTATAAAAACAGAGCAGCATGCTTTAAAACCTCCCTCCGTGTGTCTCTTGCCTACATTTTTCTCCTTGGACTAAATCTTCCATTCATTTTCCATGCTACATTCTGCCAGAAAGACTCTGAAAGCCTTTCAAAAGCAGTTTTCAGTCTTGACTTTGAGTAAGAATGCTACACAATACTAAATCTCTAACATTCGACTCACTCCAGTTTCACCTTCGTGATGTTACTCTGAAAAACTGTATGGCTATGAAAAAAAATGCCAGCACCACTTACTCGTTTTTTTTGTTTTGTTTTGTTTTGTTTTAACAGCTTGTCATCCATTAGCAGTAGTTTTTTTTTTTTTTTTTAAGTGTTATTCTGCCAGTGACCTGGAAGTCTCTGAAATGAAATGAATTTCTAAAGAAGGAGGTCCACACACCAGAGCAAAGGTGGCAATCTACCTCTGGAAATCAAATTGTGCTGAAGTAGTTGCAAGTGAGTCAGCCTCAGCGAGAAACAAATTGTTTGAACAATAGACTTAATTAACTTGTGTTTATGTCTTCCATCACGGCAGGTGTGAAGTCCCAGGGCATCTGCTGATACACCTGAGCTGAAAGCCAGAGCTGCTTCTAGAAGAGTGTGAAAAAAGACGCATTAAATAAGGCCGTGATGGTACTGGTAGTTCATTCCTGTTGCCTTCCGGGAGGGCTTTGGAGGGAATGGAGACAGAGGACTGAATCTCCTGGAGCTTTGTTTACCGCATTTCTTTTCATTTTAAAAAAGCATTTAACATTCACAGAAGTGCAGTTTGGGTTGACTTATCAGGAGGACTCTCAGATACATGCTCCTTCTAGATGAGACAGGGAATGCCAGGAAGGTGAGGGCAAACTGGTATACATGAAGACCCAACTCCAGTTGATCCCTTTCTTACTTCTAATCTGATTGAGTGATTGCTCATACAATAAAACACATTTGGAAAAGTGCTTCAAGAACTTTCTCTGGTAAACAGAATTAAACACTTTTCTCTCTTTGAAAATTCCGTTGGAAGACGGGCTTACCTTCATTAAACATTCTTTCTCTTAGACTTTTAATGTGCTTATTATAATGTGTAGTAAATATGGCAATAAGATGCCTGGGGACAGATTCTACAGAGCACAGAAATAGCTTCTTGTCTAGTTGTGTTTTCAAGCTTGGTTTCATCCGCTAATGATTGGGTGATGAAATTAACTAGGGTTTCCTACATATTAAAAAAAATCCAATCTACTTATTATCAATTTTACTGATGAGAATAACTGCATTCTAGGTCAATGATGAAATGCTCAACTAACAGAGAATCTATGCTTTTCCTTCAATTTTTATTTTCTGTCAGAAATTTTGCTACTAATTTATGATACAGTTTTGGAGAGAAAAATGTAATTGATAGGTAGAACTTTTTGAAAATTCAGGTGAATTCTAAAAGAGAAATATGGAACATATTGTAACTGTCTTACTAAAGACTCTGATTAAAATGCTGATATATAACATGTATTTTTATACATGGTTTATTCATTCACAAATATACATACAGTCAATAATCATTGAGTACTTTCTCTGTGACCAGATGTGCTCTGGATGCTGGCAATACAAAGGTGAGTGAGACTACCCTAATGAGTTTGTAATAGGACATCGGATCTGGTAGGTTTATCAGTTCTGTTGTTTTTAAGATACGTTCATTAAGATGTGACCTCAAGAATAGATTTCGTGAAGTTCCCTTAAATTGTCCCAGATAACTGTCAGCCTTTTGAAAGATGAGAGATACGTTGCAGTTTGGTTTCTCTCAGAAGCAGACACAGATGGCATCAAGAGGGCAGAGTCTTATCGGGTAATAACACCTGTGAAAGGAAAGGGGAGGAAGGTAGCTTGTGTGGGGGAGACTTCAGTCTGCAATGCAGATCTGACCAAGCCTCTCTAGCTCAACCAGGAGCTCTGGAGCACAGACTGCCCATTGGAGGAGCCCTGCATTGGGTAGAAATGGTTATGCGAAAGGTTCCAGAACTGTCCACTCAGATTCTCCAAGATGCCATGTATGTACGGGGCACTGCAGGATATTTTTAAATTTCCAGGGAAACACAGTAACATCTGTCAGATACCCTACAAACGATTACTCTTTCCTTGTTTGGATCTAACTATTTAACAAAAGGAACTGGGAGGCAATTTCTTTCAGTTTAGGCAGTGCTATGAAAAAAATGACTGAGCCTCTGGGTGCCATGAACTGATAAGGCTTGAGGACTTCTGGGCTAGGCTCTTGTACCTTGGGACCTCAAGAAGGATGTGAGCACGGCTATCACTACCCTGCTCAGTCACTGACTGACACCACCTGAAAAGAGTGTGTCTCAGTCTGAAGGCTTGGTGGTCCCTAGTGAAGCTGGAGGCTGTTCCACTAACCACAGCCAAGCCCATTTTCTACAAATGACATGCTCCACAAATGCTGGGAAAATGAATAAAAACCTATTTGTATGACCAGGGGCCCCATGCTACATTGAAGGAACCATCCAGAAATGTTCCATACATAGATTAGGGTTGTAGGAGTAGCTTCCCAGGGGAAGTGGAGATCTTAGAAAAAATCAGCAGTTGCTCCAGGTTGGAGGCAATATTGTGGTTCAGTTTAGCTAAGGTTGAACCTTGCCATGGGAGGTAGCCCGACACCTTTTCCACCAGCCCAGCCGTTCAGTTCCTTGATATAAGCAGACATGGTTGTCAAAAGAATTATTAGAGAGCTGCAGTTGGTGATTCCAAACAATTTCATGGAGAACAAGGAGCTAATTCTAATACCCGGCATGCCCCTGAGCCCTCACTATTTTTTTTAACAACTCATTTCCCACTCACAAATGTGTTATATGGGTCTTAGTGTGACTATTAAGTCACCAGGCCCAGGTTGATGAATTAAGCTTTTATGCATCAAGTATTGTATCTTGTGAACTGCTTCGTGTCTAGATGATAAAAAGCAATTTCAGTAGCACTTAGCTTAATTGGTTTGTGACCAAGACAAGGACCTTGGGTCCCACTTACAGAACTTGGGCTGTATGCCTTGGCAATTCTAGAAAGCATATGTCCCGTATATTCAGTCACCACCTTCAGTCACTCATTACTTCTGAACCTGAAGGTGGACAAATTCTCTACATGTTAAACAAGGTTTGTGGAACATAATCTAGAAAATCACTGAAAGAAATTTTAGACAACATAAAGGTTGAGCTCTATTTCAAAAAGTTACCAGATTTCCCATCTGACCTGCCTCTTTTCATATTTTAACTCCCCCTACTTATGGAGCTGCAGTTATTCAAGCTCACATTTGCATCCTATTCCAATGCTCCCATTTACAAATGTTTCAAAATATTGTTTTTTTGTTTTTTGTTTTTTTAAATAAGCAGGTTTCCTTAATTGTCAGCTTGGTCAGAGGAGACCACATCTTACTTTTGTGAATTGGGAATTGATAAAAAGAGCCCTATACACACACATGACATCAGCTTTGTCACTAACTCTGTGCATGCTCTTGCAAAGTCCCATGTCTCCTTTATCTCAGCTTCCTACCTATAAACCGTGGAGCCAGGAGAGGCCCTTCTGGGAGTCTATAAACTCTAGAGCCCTACTACGGCTTACTTCCTGCTCCCGGAAGCCCCTTCTGGCCCCTTGCCAGTCGGGGAGATGGGTCTCCAGTCTCCAGGCTCCTCTCCTCATCAGGCCTTCTGTCTTCCATCCCCAGCTCTAGGCTCAGATAAAAGCTGCTCTGGAAGCTGCTGAGGCAGCCACAGCCTCCTCCTGGAGGAGAAGAAATTTGCTTTCCTGTCACCCATGGAAATTTCTTCATTTCCCCTAGGGAAGTGCCTGTGATAAATGCAAAATAGCACTAGCGCCCTCTGCTCAGCTGGTGACACCTGACTGTGTTTTCTGTTGACTCTAGCCGGTGATACTCAAGCTGCCTGTGGGGAAAAAAAAAATCTATTTTTATCTGAAATGATGGACAGTAAATCATATGCCTGGTTTACAGTAGCTCAAGGCCAAGAGCCGCCCTTGCCCCTTAATGGGCGATTCTAACCTAGGGCACACAGGGCCAATCTTTGGAGAGGAAACAACCCACACAAAAGATGGGCGGGGCAGATTTTGTGACTTTGGTTAGCTCTCACTTGAATGAGAGACTAATTAACATAAAAATTAATTTTAATGTGGCCATAAACCAGCCCAGAGTTTATATGCTGTAAGAGAATTATGGTAATTAGTGCATTCAGCCAGCACAACAGTACAAATATTCAGTGGCATTTGTGATTTCCAGCAGTACCTTTGCTACCTGCGCAATTCTCCTTCTGAGTATCTGTTTCTCAAGAACATGCTTTTTAATAGCTTTGACTTGACATTTATGTCTTGAGCAAAACTGAAATAGGCAGCTGAAGACTAATTATGCTAAATGTTCCAACAAGCATAATTACGAGCATTCCGGCAGGGGGCACTGGAAGCAACATTTCAGTGTGTGTGTGTGTTTTTTTCTTTCCTTTTTTGTTTTTTTCCTCTTCTTCTTTTTTTTTTAATTAAAAATTTCTTTTCATCCTTTAACTCCCCCCAGCTCCTTATTTTAGACTTATTAAATGGAAGCTGATTGCCCTATCATAATGATTCCTTTTTTTTTTTTTTCCATAAGCTGCACCGCAGTCACCTAGAAGAATTTTTATTTCAGCATAATGTTAAATTTTGCTTTCTGCTCTGTTAGATTCTTTCCATTCATAGAAGAAGCAAAATCTTGGCCTGAGCTCCAGCCTGGGACATTTTTGAGCAGAACATCTTGACTCACTTTAAGGACCACTGTGCTGCATTCTAACCGTGTGCCTGGCTTGGTGTTGGAGTTAATTGCAGAGGGGAGGACAAGGCATGAACGTGTACTTGCAAATTGGGTTTTTATTAAGTCAACAGCAAAATTGAGAAATGGAGCATTTCACAAGCAAATGTTAATTATAATGAAAAACTCCTAACAATATACACAGGAGAAAAGCAGATATATAACTGCTGCACTGTAATTTCCTGTGGTTCATAGTCAGCAGCATTTGCCTGCACAAGTCAAGGACCTTATAGGCAAGATTATCTAGAAAATCCCTTGCTTCAGAAGCCAAATCCTTTAAGTCTTCAGTATTTAAATGCAGCTGTATTGCTGATTAGATGTCAGAACTGGAGCACACTGAAGTGCCCTGTTCAGTGATTAACTCAATGGACCAATTTTGCTTTCAGATACTTCTACCAGAGGGAAAATTTGCATATAAATTTGGAAATGACTATCATCTTTTTGGGTTATGCAGGGACTGGGGGATGTAAAAGTTGTGAATGCCACAATAATCCTGTTCCACATTTGTCTTCTCTCTAATGTAATGTCTTAGTGAATTATCTTTATTACCAAGAGAATGGCAGGGCCACAGGGGGGTTGCTAGATCAAATCTTTTCTCATTTTTTTCCCCCATTGTTTTATTGATTTGTATCCCCACACTGTCTGCTATGTAGGAATTAGCACTCAGAGAGGACTTTCAACTCTGTATCATGGATTAAAATCTTTAGCTATATCTGAGGGTTTCCCAGTAGGTATGTACATGACTTTTTTGCTTTCATGCTTATAATTAATTTACCTAGTGCATCATGGCTTCCCTGATGGCTCAGCGGTAAAGAATCTGCCTGCATTGCAGGAGATGCAGGAGACGCATCATAGATTTGAGGTATAATCTTAGCACTCCCCAGCAGACAAATTCCTATACACATCAGCTAAAATTCTCCCTCCTTTCTGGATCCCCAGGTAGACAGGGCCTCCTTTGGCATCCAATCATGTGGGCAAATGAAGGCAAGAGATGGGCTATGAAATGGTTTAACTCTGTCAGCTAACACGGGCATTGCGTAGAGATACCAGAATATGTACCCATCACTCTGGACGCTCAGACTCAATTTGGAAACTGCATTTCCCACTAAAAAGACTGAGTAGAAAATAGAAGGGACCAAGAAAAAGACTAAACTCCAAGCTCTAAACCTCTGAATATATAAAAAGCCACAATAAGTGATAAGCAGCAGATGTTTATTAGGGTATTAGAGGAAGCGAATGCAGTTGATAAAGACTATATATAAAATCTGAACTGTGAGCAGCTGCAGAAACAGAGAATATTATGCAGTTAGTAAAGAGGGATCTGATACAAGGAAATAGTCACAAAGTACATATTGGTAAGGGGACAGAAGAGCAGGCCCCCTCCTAACATTTCTAAGGTTCAGGACAAGAGTACAACAGGAAGCTCACATAATGTAAGTCTAAATATTTAAAAACTATTAATCAGGTTTAAAAACTGGTAAATAAAACATGGTGTAACCCCCTACTTTGATAAATGTAATTGCATAAAGACCTGGAAGCAGGTTCAAGTAGAGATTCTGCATTGTCCTCTGGCCTGTGATCTTCCTCCTTTTATCACTCAGGCTCCAACCACATAGCAAGAGACCACCTGTGCATCTATGACCAGTTCCATGTCTATCTGAGCTCTGGCGATATTGCCTGGCAATAGGCACCCCCTGACCACACCACTGGCCTTGGAATTGTATACACACCATTATCAAGGTCCTATACTGGAGTAGACAACCCAAGAAAGAAGTATGTGCAGCTTGGAAGTGGGCTCAGGGCTATTGACAGGGAATTCCAGGATCCTAGATACTGACAGAGGGACTTAGAAGGGAACCTGGGCTCTAGATGTGTCCCATGGGGAGGACAGGATGGGCTTTTCTAAAGTGCTGAGACCAAGGCAGGACCCTCTTACCTGAGTCTAAGACAGCACAGGCACATAGAAGAGGATCTGTGGATCCAGGTGATGAAAGAGCAAGAAGGATGCCTTCCAGGTAAGAGTAGGGACAATTATCTTAGTCACACCAGGAATTGCTGGTATGGCTCCAGCAGTTCCTGGTGAAGGGAAAATGGAGTTTCATGCAATAATAGCACTCTAAGCTATGCTATTTATAAATTGGTATACATGGTTGTTTATTAGTTACCTATATATGGTTCTCATCCATAGTGTGGGTTCAATAATTTACACTTTATCTTACCTCCTTGAATCAATGACTTGGGCAGATGAACTCCAGTTCACAATGGCAGTACACAGTCTGGCACCCAAAGTGGGAAGATCATGTAATCAGTCTTCTCTTGGGGATTTAAAATGTTTAATCCGAGAAGCAGGGGCAAAATTAACAAGGCTAGTCACTGTCCAGGTTCTGACTGTTCCGGGCTGTAGAGCTTGTGGTTTGGCTTTCTGGGCTGGTTGCAGAGGAGAATATATAAAAAACTGGAGGCCAAGATATTTCCTTTTGAAGACAGATGGCTCATTCATAGGATATAAAGAGAAACCCCAAGATGTGGATTTACCTTATCCCCTCAACAACTTTTCAGTAGCAAAATGCCAGTTAATGAAAACAGAACGACCAAAGCCAAACACATTTATTATCAGATGTCTCCAGTGGACCACTGTTATAGAGAGAACATTTCACGTAGATACTCCAGAGGAAAGGGAAGAATGGACAGAAGCTATCCAGGCTGTAGCAGACAGACTCCAGAGGCAAGAAGAAGAGAGAATGAATTGTAGTCCAACTTCACAAATTGATAATATAGGAGAGGAAGAGATGGATGCTTCTACAACCCATCATAAAAGAAAGACAATGAATGATTTTGACTATTTGAAACTACTAGGTAAAGGCACTTTTGGGAAAGTTATTTTGGTTCGAGAGAAGGCAAGTGGAAAATATTATGCTATGAAGATTCTGAAGAAAGAAGTTATTATTGCCAAGGATGAAGTGGCGCACACTTTAACTGAAAGCAGAGTATTAAAGAACACTAGACATCCCTTTTTAACATCCCTGAAATATTCCTTCCAGACAAAAGACCGTTTATGTTTTGTGATGGAATATGTTAATGGGGGAGAGCTGTTTTTCCATTTGTCGAGAGAGCGGGTGTTCTCCGAGGACCGCACACGTTTCTATGGTGCAGAAATTGTCTCTGCCTTGGACTATCTACATTCCGGAAAGATTGTGTACCGTGATCTCAAGTTGGAGAATTTGATGCTGGATAAAGATGGCCACATAAAAATCACAGATTTTGGACTTTGCAAAGAAGGGATCACTGATGCAGCCACCATGAAGACTTTCTGTGGTACACCAGAGTATCTGGCACCAGAGGTGTTAGAAGATAATGACTATGGCCGAGCTGTGGATTGGTGGGGCCTTGGGGTTGTCATGTATGAAATGATGTGCGGGAGATTACCTTTCTATAACCAGGATCATGAGAAACTTTTTGAACTAATTCTAATGGAAGATATTAAATTTCCTCGAACACTCTCTTCAGATGCAAAATCATTGCTTTCAGGCCTCTTGATAAAGGATCCAAATAAACGCCTTGGTGGAGGACCAGATGATGCAAAAGAAATTATGAGACACAGTTTCTTTTCTGGAGTAAACTGGCAAGATGTGTATGATAAAAAGCTTGTACCTCCTTTTAAGCCTCAAGTAACGTCTGAGACAGACACCAGATATTTTGATGAAGAATTTACAGCTCAGACTATTACAATAACACCACCTGAAAAATATGATGAGGACGGTATGGACTGCATGGACAATGAGAGGCGGCCGCACTTCCCTCAATTTTCCTACTCTGCAAGTGGACGAGAATAAGTCTCTTTACTTCTGCTACTTCACTGTCATCTTAGGTTTATTACTGAAAATGATTCCTGGACATCACAGCAGTCCTAACTCTTACAAATGCAGGAGCACCTTCAGACATCCGAGACCAGTCCAAGGTCTTCACCCTTCGCCGCCTTTCACCCACATGAGAATACACATATACGCAGACACACTCGACATTTTTGTTTTTGCATGAAATTGTATCTCAGTCTAAGGTCTCATGCTGTTGCTGCTACTGTCTTACTATTATAGCAACTTTAAGAGGTAATTTTACAATCTTTGAAAGTCATGAGCCCACCATCGTTCATTTGTGCACCAACTGTCATCTTTTGATCTTTTAATTTTTGTTTTTCCCTAACAGTGAAGGCTAAATGATTCTAGGTACATTTTTTAACTTTCTAGA
>NW_011495032.1:14243823-14245146 GCF_000754665.1 Bison bison bison
TATTTATAAATTGGTATACATGGTTGTTTATTAGTTACCTATATATGGTTCTCATCCATAGTGTGGGTTCAATAATTTACACTTTATCTTACCTCCTTGAATCAATGACTTGGGCAGATGAACTCCAGTTCACAATGGCAGTACACAGTCTGGCACCCAAAGTGGGAAGATCATGTAATCAGTCTTCTCTTGGGGATTTAAAATGTTTAATCCGAGAAGCAGGGGCAAAATTAACAAGGCTAGTCACTGTCCAGGTTCTGACTGTTCCGGGCTGTAGAGCTTGTGGTTTGGCTTTCTGGGCTGGTTGCAGAGGAGAATATATAAAAAACTGGAGGCCAAGATATTTCCTTTTGAAGACAGATGGCTCATTCATAGGATATAAAGAGAAACCCCAAGATGTGGATTTACCTTATCCCCTCAACAACTTTTCAGTAGCAAGTAAGTTAATTACAATTGTTGATTCACCTTGTATTTATTTATTTGTATGGCTGTATGTGTCAGATACTTTGAGATATGTGAAAAGCCTATGAAAAAGTTTAGGTTTGTTCTTAACTGCAGATAAATTTTCAGTTTATATAGAATTTCAGTTCCTTAGCATTGGAACTGAAAGATTCCATAGATTATTATAATGTGTGGTCTTATATAATCCAAAATAGTATAATTTTTGCCTAGTTAGAACTTTGTGATAAAAACCATTCCCCAGGTACATACCTCAAGTTTTTCTTTAAAATGTAAACAGAGACCTTTGAACTTGACTGCTGGATTGAACTTGACTGCTGGATTGAACTTGGTTGTAAGATGTTGTAGTTCTTAGTGCACCTCTAATCGAAGTTTCCTGTCATAATCTTAACCCTTTTGATTGATTGTATGATAAGAAACAAGTGATTTGATTGATTGTATGATAAGAAACAAATGATTTATTTATCTTAAACATTATTTTCTGAGAAGATTTTGTTTGTGGTATATTTTTCTTCCTTACAAATATCTAACACTATTTCTTCCTTACAAATTTCTAAATAAGTTTGTAATTTAAACTTATTTAGGAATTATATATTTTCTTGAAAATAGCCAAAAATAAACTGAAAGATGATGATGATGATGGTGATTATAATTGTTAAAACCAGACTTTCAGATTGTTTAAATTGCTGATTAATCAATGAAAGGGGTTTTCTGTGTTAATTCAGGAGTAAAACATTTTAAAGCATAATATTAAGTTAAAATAAATTTGCATAAGAGGTAAAGTTTGTGATAAAATCTTTAACTAGACACACCATTCTTAATTTTAATTTTGATTGTATGCTGCTGCTGCTAAGTCGCCTCAGT
>NW_011495032.1:14246351-14259298 GCF_000754665.1 Bison bison bison
ATAGTAAGGGCCTTCCTTACTAACTGCAGGGTCTTTCTATTACACGTCAGTGTACACACTTTGCTGCTACTGTTTGTACTGTCTACAGTAGAATTTCCTTATCTTGCTCCTGGTAGTGCATTACAGGCAAGCATGAAATGTAAAGTATTTATTTAAATAAAAAGAAAAACCTCTAAATTGGTAATTGAATTACCTCCCTGTAGCTTTATAGTTTGTGACATTTCTTGACCTTGCTAGTTCTTTCATTAGATCCGCACAAGATCTAGTCATCTGGTTAAGGATTTTAAGCAGACGCAACTACGAACCCAAGAAACTGTATTTACTCTTACTGTTGGTCATACTAAAACTGTTTCTTCCCTTCAGTCTATGACCCACAAGGATGTGAAATAACTACAAGAAACTGTTTTGTACACTGTGCATCCTTAGTAATTTTACACGTATATGATAGGGACGCACATTATTTTCCTTCGTACAGACAGCTTAAATAAAGCACTATGTCAATCTGCTAAAAAAAAAATAAAAATAAAAAAAAAATAAAATGTTTAATCCTAGCTGGGCATGCTCTAATCACCTCAGTTCTATCACAATTATGGGGTAGGAGAGGTAATAGGAACAATAAGGAGACTAAAAAAAAGTAATCCATTAAATATATAGTAGCACTTTGCCATGTTCTTCTTTTATCCCCTCAATAAATCTAAAAGATGAGGTATCATTAAATCTACCTTGTCTCAGAGAGCTGGAATAATGCCACACAGCTCATGTTCCTAATAAACATTATTGTATTTTTTTCACTATTTTTTCCCCTATGGATTCTTTATGTGTAGGGTCCATGTTTCTACCTGGTGCATTGTAGGTAATTCATAAACATCATTAAATACACATTTGGTTTCTCATGTGGTTAATATTAATTATGTTTTCAAAAGTCCAGAAGGTAATGTGATATAGAGACCAAGTGTAAGTTAATAGACTGAGGTGTCCAAGAAGCAGGCATGCATAAGACTGGGGCCTGTTAACAATGTCATTTCTAGTCTCTAGAGTAGTTTGGCAAGTTAGGCTTGCAAAGGGGTTCACCCATGCTATGTTCCTGAAATGCAGCTGAACCCTCTCGTGGGAAGGGCTACTTGGTGCTCATCTGCACGGGACCACAGAGTGGAGGAGCACACAATATCCAACTCTGTGCTGAACAGCAAACAAAAATGAGTGAAGGCAAGGAGCCTGGGCAGAAGCAATGTTTTAAATTGACCCAGGAAGACACACGCCTGGATAGAGGATGTGAACTAACATGTCGTCCTCAGCAAGGGGGCTAAACTCTCTCAGCAAAGGGTAAGGTGCAGTGGGTCACGTCTGGGCCCATCTGTAGCAAGAGCAGTTCCATCACATTGTGCCCTTTTGCCTATAAAGAAAAGTGTGTTTGCATTTCCTAGCTGTTGTGGAAGAGGACAACCTGTCCTCCTTGGGAGATACTTTGATGAAAACTATCTACCTTTTTTACAGGTAATGCTGATCAGTAAACAAGCATAGATCTATTGCCCAATGGGTTTCCTATCATTTCCTCACTTGAATTATAATTCCTACCTGCTCTGATAGGCTGGAGGCATACAGAATGGCCAAGTGGGAGACAGCAGAGAATGGGCTGCTCTTGAAAGGCAAAAATACAGTGCTGGGCGTGGTCAATTTCTCCTCCCAGGCTCTCACAGGAAATCTGTCATCTCTGGGGAGCAGTAAGTGAAGGGCAGGCTGGCCTGGCATTGCTGGGAAATGGACAGGTCCCAGCTCGCCCCAAGGGAAATTCCAGTGGTATTCCAGTTATATCTAGGTTATATCTCAACTGAATGACTTGGAAGATTATTTGAATGCAATGAGTTAACTAATGGCTTTAAGAACCTTATGTAGCTCAGCCTGCCAATTTTTGCTCTGCAACTGCGATCAAAATACTTAAGAAGCAACAATTTCTTTCTAATGAGTTGTACTCCTTATCAATACAACTTTAGATCCTCTTTTTCAGGACATTTTCCTTCTGCCTCTTACCTCATAGGCTTGATGTCATTTATGCAGCAATTTGGGGCCCACCACCTGCTTCCAGCTCTCATAGTATGTGACAACTGATAGACTAAACAGAAATTACCAAAAATAAAACTATATGGACCTATCACATAGGTCTTAACCATGATACTAAATATAGTAGAGGGTGCTGAAAGAGAACAGAAAATATCAAGCATGCTTTTCATTTTGAGCCCATTACCTATTGCTTTTCATTGAAAGTTGGTGGCCAGCAGTGTCTTTCCAGTTCTCTTGAGATGATATGCTATCCCAGAAGCTCAGTATGATGGATGAGACACTTTTCATGACATCCATTTTTTGAGAAAGCACCAGGAGAGTTAAAGAGCCCTATTCCTGGGCAAGCACCCCGTGGTGTTAGCCCAGTTGATATTAACCCTTTACAGTCATTCAGCATTTTCCCATTATTTTCAGGAGCAACAGTACTCTGAAAAGAAATCAATCTTTTTTTTTTTTTTTCCAGCCATGCCACACAGCTCATGGGATCTTAGTTCCCTGACCAGGAATTGAAACTGGACCCTCAGAAGTGAAAGTGCAGAGTCCTAACCACTGGACCACCAGGGAATTAATTCCTCAAACCAGTCATTTAGAAGGTAAGAATTCAAGATAAAATATTATTGACTTGTAAAAAGTTGGAATGCATTTCTGCTTGATTTTCCCTCAGCAAAAAACAACATGAAAGAAGTAACTTTTCCTTCCAGAGTCCATCTGTAACTATGTTTCTCTTTGTGCTCATAGTGACCAAGGGTCTAGAGAAGACAGTTTCTCATAGTGGCAATACTTGGGCAGTGGTTGAGGCTAAAGACATCATTTCTGCTTTAAACTTGGCTTGGGGCATTCGTGTGACTGCAGTTAAGTCATGAGATTCCCAGCTTTTGTCTTTGTCAGATGTTTAGCAACTTTACACCTCATGCAAATATGTCCCCGGGAGGGAAATGCTCTTTAGCAAACCTACTTTATAGTACTGGATTTGGCTTTGGTGCCCATGGAGATATTTTTTTACCAGCTTTACAAACAGATCAAAGCTCTTTAAGCCCATGCTGCAGGCTTGTATCCAGGTTCATGATGCCTGTCTGACTGCCTCTCCCAAGCAAGACACACCTCTCAGCCCCTCGTTAATATCCACAAATGATACTTGGGTTCGCTCCTTCATGGTGTCACCAGCTGGTGATGTGCTGCGGGTCCAGCTGTGGGCATTGTGTGTTGAAAACAGGCTTGAGCTGAAAGCTGTCTCCTGGGTTAAGCAGCAGGTTTTAAGAGGAGTATGAGTCAGGCATTTTTCTTTATTTGCTTTACATTATGAGGGCTTTCTAACTCAGACGAGCAACAAGAAAATAGGTCAGTTCATGGATGTAAGATTTTCTCATAGGATGATTTCAGAAGGAGCAGCCAGGTTTGCATGAATGCTAAAGCCTCCTTTTGCAGTGGCAGGGGGGATTTTCCTTCCTGCCCCTCATTTCTTCTCTTCTCTAGGTGTGAATGCATGGATGCTAAGATGCTTCAGTTGTGTCCTACTCTTCATGACCCCATGGACTATAGGCCACCAGGCTCATCTGTCCATGGGATTTCCCAGGCAAGGATACTGGAGCGGGTTGCCATGCCCTCCTCCAGGGAACCTTCCCAACCCAGAGATCGAACCCGAGTCTCTTATGTCTCCTGAATTGGCAGGTGGGTTCTTTACCACTAGTGCCACTGGGGAAGCCCCCTCTCTAGGTTTATGCCCCCATAAATGTTTCCTGGGGCTTATCAGGTGGCGCTAGTGGTAAAGAACCGCCTGTCAATACAGAAGACATAAGAGACCCAGCTTTGATGCCTGGGTTGGGAAGATTCCTTGGAAGAGGGCATGGCAACACACTCCAGTATTCTTGCCTGGGAAATCCCATGGACAGAGGAGCCTGGCAAGCTACAGTCCATGGGGTTACAAAGAGTTGGACACTACTGAATCGACTTAGCACACACGTATGCAAATGTTTCCTAGGGGGGAACTTCCTTTCCAGGAGGAAAGTGAGGAAGCACCCGTTCTAAGTTCATCCTTGCTGTGTGACCTTGGGCAAGATACTCAACCCGTCCAAGTGTCAGATTTCTTATCTGTGATACCAGTGTCATAATGCAGTTCCTGGTGTGATCATGAAGATATCATTAAACACTGAATAAATGGTAGCTCTTATTTTGATGATAAGAGTATGATAAGCCAATTTACTTGCCTGATGTTTAGCTGCTATTTACCTAGGTGTCAGGAAAGGTCTTAGGAAGCAGGCCATGGGGCTTCAGGGGGTGGGCCTCATTGGCTGAGGGAGGCAGGCATAGGTCAGGCCTGGGAATCCTGTCTCCTTTCCTGGAATTGCCCCCCCGGCAGATCCCTGAACTGGAGCCTGTGTCTCCAGGGGCCTTGGTCCTTCAGTGGCTGCTACTCCCTGTGCTGTCCTCCACTTTTCAATCCCGTCCTGCGAGCAATGTTCCTTTCCCCTCCTGCAGTGAGGGCACATCCTCCCTTGTTGCTCCACTGCTTCCCCATGACTTTTAAAAACATCCAGCTGAGTTTTCAAATATTGAACCTGTCCTTCGGCTGCTCAGGTGAAAGTTGGTCCCTTTTCCTTTCTCCATCTTGCCTATGGCTAGCGCAGCTGGCTGCAGGAGACGCACCTCTCTTTTCTTTTGCTCTATGTCATGTCAGTCATTCTCAAAGTGTGGTCCCAGGATTAGCAGCATCAGCATCCCTTGGGAATTTGTTAGAAGTTCAAATCCTTGGGCCCCACCCCACACCTTGCGGATCAGAAACTCTTGCGTGGGGCCTGTCACTCTGGGCTTGAATAAGCTCTCCGGGTGATTCCAGTGCTCATTTAAGGTAAGAGAATCACTATTCTACACCTTTGGATGCAGAATTTGTCTCTAACATGCTTCTCAGGGAAGCCTCCGGTGATGGGTATTAAAGTAAAGGACTGCTGTGTCTGCTGAAAGCATCCATTCTTGCACTGGCTAAGCTGAGGCAGACAATCCCATCTGATGTGGATTACCACTGGGGCACTGTCTAAGCTGGCCTGAAAGTGAAAGTCACTCAGTCCCGACTCTTTGTGACCCCATGGACTGTAATCTGCCAGGCTCCTCTGTCCATGGAATTCTCTAGGCCAGAATACTGGAGAGGGTAGCTATTCCCTTCTCCAGGGGATCGTCCCAACCCAGGGATCGAACTCAGGTGTCCCACATTGCAGACAGATTCTTTACCATGTGAGCCACCAGGGAAGCCCAAGAATATTGGAGTGGGTAGCTTATCCCTTCTCCAATAGATCTTCCTGACCCAGGAATTGAACCAGGGTCTCCTGCATTGCAGGTAAATTCTTTACCAGCTGAGCTACCAGGGAAGCCCCTAAGTTGGCCTGGACTCTACTTATTTCTGCCCTAACTGGCTTCATGGCCTCCCTCTGCATCCTACTCCCCTGCATTCTCCCCAAACTCCACTCTCAGTACCTCCCTCTTCTCAGAACGAACCCGCTGACGCTTCAAATGTGCTGCAAGGAACTTGATGGACTTTCCTGATCAAATCTGTCCAGATTTGTTCTGCATACTTGGAACAGATACCCCAGTCATTTTTTCTCTAGTTTTATTGACATATAACTGGCAGAGAGTGCTGTGTGTTTAAGGCATACAGCATAATGACCTGACATACATACATTGCTAAGTGGCTACCATAGTAAGTTCAGTTAACATCCATTACCTTGGATAGTTAACAAAATATTTTTACCTTGTGATGAGAGCTTTTAGGATCTAAACCCAGGGACTTTCAAACATACCCTGCAGCAGTGCTAGCTAGTCATCGTCTTGTACATTCTGTCCTCAGTACTTATTTATCTTGTACCTGGAAGTTTGTACCATGATTTCCCCAGTCTTTAAGGTGAGATCCCAAGTGCTCCAATTATGGAGACCACCTGAAGCTTTAAGAGGTTCTTAATGTTATTTTCCTGAGTACTGTGTCCTTTGCTCCACAGGCATGGCTCTGGTCTACACTGGTACTGCGGCTTCTCTTTTTCTGTTAGAGTTTTCAGGTCCCAGGGAGCCCTCTTTTTCAGTCCTGTCTCTAATAAGAGTGGATCCTGGGAGCATCTTTCTCTGGCCTTTTTTTTGTTTTGGTCACACTGCATGGTATGTGGCATCTTGGTTCCCCAACCATGGATGGAACCCACGCCCCCTGCATTGGAAGTGCTTTGTCCCAAACACTGGACCACCAGGGAAGTAAGTCCCTCCCTGGCTGTCTTATCTGTCTAGCCTAGCCTCCAAGCTCTCATTCTCCTTTCTGATTGTGTATGCTCAAGATGTCTGTCTCCCCCAAAGAAATCAGTGCTTGTTTTCCTCTCCAACCATCCCCTGGTTTGCCTGCCTTCTCTGTTTCTTCTCTTCTTCCTGGGCACTGGCCCTGGTAGGAAAGTCTGACACACACATATATATTTTTTATCCCATCATTTAATTGTAGAAAATTTCAGACCCAAAGAAAAGTGGACAGAATAGTACAATGAAAGTTTTTATACTCTCCACTGGATTCACCAGCTACAGACATTTTGCCACATTTACTTTAGCCTTTCTCTCTCCACACATGCATACGCACACACACACACACACACACACACACTTTTTGTCCCTGAACCATTACAGACATCATAACATTTTCCCCTTAAATATTTCAGCTTGTATTTTCTAAAGCAGGACATTCTCTTGCATAAACACAATATCATTATTATATACTATGTAATTACAATCCCAAAGAAAGGCAATGACAAAGAATGCTCAAACTACCACACAATTGCACTCACCTCACATGCTAGTAAAGTAATGCTCAAAATTCTCCAAGCCAGGCTTCAGCAATACATGAAACGTGAACTTCCAGATGTTCAAGCTGGTTTTAGAAAAGGTGGAGGAACCAGAGATCAAATTGCCAACATCTGCTGGATCATCAAAAAAGCAAGAGAGTTCCAGAAAAACATCTACTTCTGCTTTATTGATTATGCCAAAAACTTTGACTGTGTGGATCATAATAAACTGTGGAAAATTCTTCAAGAGATAAGATTACCAGACCAGCTGACCTGCCTCTTGAGAAACCTATATGCAGGTCAGGAAGCAATAGTTAGAACTGGACATGGAACAAGAGACTGATTCCAAATAGGAAAAGGAGTATGTCAAGGCTGTATATTGTCATCCTGCTTCTTTAACTTATATGCAGAGTACATCATGAGAAATGCTGGTCTGGAAGAAGCACAAGCTGGAATCAAGATTGCTTGGAGAAATATCAATAACCTCAAATATGCAGATGACACCACCCTTATGGCAGAAAGTGAAGAAGAACTAAAGAGAGTCTTGATGAAGGTGAAAGAGGAGAGTGAAAAAGTTGGCTTAAAGCTCAACATTCAGAAAACTAAGATCATGGCATCCGGTCCCATCACTTCATGGCAAATAGATGGGAAAACAGTGGAAACAGTGGCTGACTTTATTTTTCTGGGCTCCAAAATCACTGCAGAGGGTGACTGCAGCCATGAAATTAAAAGATGTTTGCTCCTTGGAAGAAAAGCTATGACCAACCTAGACAGCTTATTGAAAAGCAGAGACATTACTTTGTCAACAAAGGTCCATCTAGTCAAGGTTATGGTTTTTCCAGTGGTCATATATGGATGTGAGAGTTGGACTATAAAGAAAGCTGAGTGCAGAAGAATTGATGCTTTTGAACTGTGGTGTTGGAGAAGACTCTTAAGAGTCCCTTGGACTGCAAGGAGATCCAACCAATCCATCCTAAAGGAAATCAGTCCTAGTTGTTCATTGGAAGGACTGATATTGAAGCTGATACGCCAATACTTTGGGCACCTGATGCGAAGAGCTGACTCATTTGAAAAGACCCTGATGCTGGGAAAGATTGAGGGCAGGAGGAGAAGGGGATGACAGAGGATGAGATGGTTGGATGGCATCAACAACTCAATGCACATGAGTTTGGGTAGACTCCGAGAGTTGGTGATGGACAGGGAGGCCTGGCGTGCTGCAATTCATGGGGTTGCAAAGAGTCAGACACAACTGAGCAACTGAACTGAATATATGTAATTATATTATATGCATATATTTTAAGTAATATAAACAGTCCCTAGTCAAATTACTCCAAGTATCCTAATAGTTTTATGTCATCATGTCTATTTAGTTTTTTTTAATCTGGAGCAATTTGCATGACTTACTTAAAAATTTTTTGAACTTTTCCATATGGTGGCATTTTGGAAGAGTGCAGGCCAGTTGTTTTGCAGATTGTCTCACAACTGGGATCTGTCTGATTGTTTCCTCATAATTTGATCCAGGTTAAAACTTTTTGAACCAGATTACTAGATAAGTAATATCCTGTTCTTTTCACACCCAGACATTGGTGCGATGTGCTGAAATTCAGGTTACACATGAATAGGAATATATGCTATGATCCCAGAACCAAAGAGCAGCAGAGACTCTTACAGCTTCCTGCAGCTACTTCATATCACAGGTGGATACACTAAGGCACCAAGAAGTCAAAGCCTTTCCCGCAATGCAGCTGGTGGCACTTAGCTGTGGCCGGTACACCATGTGGTAAACTCTCCTAAAATGCTAGCGTCCACTTTCTTCAACTTCTCAGGACTCCAGTGATTGTGAGAGGAATCCTGGAGATGTGGGCAGTTAACATGTGTATACATACGCCAGAGAGTGTTATCTCGAAGTGTTTTTCTTTTCCCTGCTTTGAAGTCTGACAAATCCCCCTTGTGCCCTCTCTGAGAGATACCAAAGAAGAAACAAATGCCTGTTTTTTATGGGAAAGATGAGCTTATGTAAAGAGTGGCCCTGTACCAACCTTCAGAAGTGCTTCTAGGTTAAGAGAATCAGCAGCCCTGCACTTCTGAGCTATTTGCGTCAGTTTAAAAGGCAGATGTCTTTCCACTGACCTGTTTTCCAGTGCTATAATCCCATTAGCTTGGCACTGTCCTCTGGAGTTCTGCTTTGTTTGGGAATTTAAATTTCTTTATTTGTAACAGATCAAAAGCTATCTGGCACATATGTCACTTGTGGATCAGGGCACTTTGAAGGATCGTGCTCCCTTCCTGACTGCACATGTCTGCTGCTTCCTGGATAACTGCTCAGGGTCTGCCATCCCTCTCAATTTTAAGCAGCAACCCTAATTTCAAACCTTTCAGCTCCTCTCCCTAAGAGAGTAACTACTAACTTTGTTGATGAATGAAAAACCAAAACTTAGTGTGAGACTTACCAGGCTGCTCCATGCTGTTGAGTAGGGCATCTCTAACAGACCCTTCAGTTTGGGTTTCGGTAGGGGTGTCTTGGGGCGTTGGTGTGCTAAATAGTCTGAGTAGTGGACTATTAGTTTGGTTGAGTTTGGGTTACTGTGGGATGTGGATCCAGTTGCACTTGTGGACATGGGACTTGGGAAAGGTTGGAGTTGGAGATGCTGAGAATCACCAGCATGTGGGAAGGAGTGGAAACTCCTTTGAGCGGAAACTTCCCAGGTCACGCTGCCACTCCTGTGAGGATGGTGTGAGAACAGAAGAGGCCCAGGAAAGAATCTGGCTAATGTCCACATTTAGGGGGACATTGAAAGGATGGAAACTAGTGAAGAAGGAGTACAGGAAAGAGAAAGAGACAGTATCGATCAGATAGTGGAAGGGAACCATATCTCAATTCACTTCAGTCTCTCAGTTGTGTCTGATTTTTTGCAGTTCCGTGGACTGCAGCATGACAGGCTTCCAGGTTCATCACCAACTCCCAGAGCTTGCTCAAATTCATGTCCATCAAGTCAGTGATGAAATCCAACCATCTCATCCTCTGTCATCCCCTTCTCCTCCTGCCTTTAATCTTTCCCAGCATCAGGATCTTTTCCAATGAGTCAGTTCTTCGAATCAGGTGGCCAAAGTATTGGAGTTTCAGGTTCAGCATTAGTCCTTCAAGTGAATATTCAGGACTGATTTCCATTAAAAGTGACTGGCTGGATCTCCTTGCAGTCCAAGGGACTCTTAAGAATCTTCTCCAACAGCACAGTTCAAAAGCATCAATTTTTTGGTGCTCAGTTTGCTTTATAGTCCAACTCTCACATCCATACATAACTACTGGAAAAACCATAGCTTTGACTATACAGATCTTTGTTGGCAAAGTGATGTCTCTGCTTTTTAATATGCTGTCTAGGTTGGTCATAGCTTTACTTCCAAGGAGCAAGCATCTTTTAATTTCATGGCTGCAGTCACCATCTGTAGTGATTTGGAGCCAAAAATAAAAGTTTCTCACTGTTTCCATTGTTTCCCCATCTATTTGCCATGAAGTGATGGGACCAAATGCCATGATCTTCATTTTTTGAATGTTCTGTTTTAAACCAGCTTTTCCACTCTCCTCTTTCACTTTCATCAAAAGGTTCTCTAGTTCCTCTTTGGTTTCTGCCATAAAGGTGGTGTCATCTGCATATCTGAGGTTATTGATATTTCTCCTGGCAATGATTCCAGCTTGTGCTTCACAAAGCCCAGAGTTTCTCCTGAAGTACTCTGCATATAAGTTAAATAAGCAGGGTGACAATGTACAGCCTCGACGTACTTGGAAACAGTCTCTTGTTCCACGTCCAGTTCTAATTGTTGCTTCTTGACCTGCATACAGACTTCTCAAGAGGCAGGTCAGGTGGTCTGGTATTTCCATCTCTTTCAGAATTTTCCAGTTTGTTGTGATCTACACAATCAAAGGCTTTGACATAATCAATAAAGCAGAAGTAGATGTTTTTCTGGAATCCTATTGCTTTTTCGATGATCCAACAGATGTTGGCAATTTGATCTCTGGTCCATCTGCCTTTTCTAAATCCAGCTTGAACATCTGGAAGTTCATAGTTCATGTACTGTTGAAGCCTGGCTTGGAGAATTTTGAGCATTACTTTGCTAGTGTGTGAGATGAGTGCAATTGTGCAGTAGTCTGAACATTTTTTGGCATTGCCCCTCTTTTGGGCTGAAGTGAAAACTGACCTTTTCCAGTCCTGTGGCCACTGGTGAGTTTTCCAAATTTGCTGGCATATTGAGTGCAGCACTTTCTCAGCATCATCTTTTAGAATTTGAAATAGCTCAACTGGAATTCCATCACTTCCACTAGCTTTGTTTGTAGTGATGCTTCCTAAGGCCCATTTAACTTCACATTCCAGAATGTCTGGCTCTAGGTGAGTGGTCACACCATTGTGGTTATCTGGGTCATGAAGATCTTTTTTGTACAGTTCTTCTGTGTATTCTTGCCACCTCTTCTTAATATCTTCTGCTTCTGTGAGGTCCATACCATTTCTGTCCTTTATCGAGCCCATCTTTGCATGAAATGTTCCCTTGGTATCTCTAATTTTCTTAAAGAGGTCTCTAGTCTTTCCCATTCTGTTGTTCTCTGTTTCTTTTCATTGATCACTGAGGAAGGCTTTCTTATCTCTCCTCCCTATTCTTTGGAACTCTGCATTCATATGAGTATATCTTTCCTTTTCTCCTTTGCCTTTAGCTTCTCTTCTTTTCTCAACTATTTGTAAGGCTTCCTCAGACAACCATTTTGCCTTTTTGCATTTCTTTTTCTTGGAGATGGTCTTGATCACTGTCTCCTGCACAATGTCACTGATCTCCATCCATAGTTCTTCAGGCACTCGGTCTATCAGATCTTATCCCTTGAATCTATTTGTCACTTACCCCACATTCAAGGTCAGGAGCAGCGGCTGTGCTTTGCTGGAGCACCTATGAAGAGATATGTCATGTCCGTGGTAAGAGAAGCCCAAGTAAGATGGTAGGCGCTGAGAGAGGGCATCAACAGGCAGACAGACTGAAACTGCAGTCACAGATAACTAGCCAATCTGATCACACAGACCACAACCTTGCCAACTCAGTGAAACAATGTCATGCCATGTGGGGCCACCCAAGACGGACAGGTCATGGTGGAGAGGTATGACAGCATGTGGTCCACTGGAGAAGGTAATGGCAAACCACTTCAGTATTCTTGCCTTGAGAACCCCATGAACAGTATAAAACGGCAAAAAGATAGGACTCTGTAAGATGAATGCCCCAGGTCAGTGTGTGCCCAATATGCTACTGGAGATTAGTGCAGAAATAACTCCAGAAAGAATGAAGGGATGGAGCCAAAGAAAAAACAACACCCAGTTGTGAATGGGGCTGGTGATAGAAGCAAGGTATTATGCTGTAAAGAGCAATATTGCATAGGAACCTGGAATGTTAGGTCCATGAATCAAGGCAAATTGGAAGTGGTCAAACAGGAGATGGCAAGAGTGAATGTTGACATTCTAGGAATCAGCAAATTAAGATGGGCTGGAATGGGTAATTTAACTCAGATGACCATTATATCTACTACTGTGGGCAGGAATCCCTTAGAAGAAATGGAGTAGCCATTATGGTCAACAAAAGAGTCCAAAATGCAGTACTTGGATGCAATCAAGTACAACAGAATGATCTCCATTTGTTTCCAAGACAAACCATTCAATATCACGGTAATCCAGGTCTATGCCCTGAACAGTAACACTGAAGAAGCTGACCGGTTCTATGAAGACCTACAAGATCTTTTAGAAATAGCACCCAAAAAAGATGTCCTTTTCATTATAGGGGACTGGAATGCAAAAGTAGGAAGTCAAGAAACACCTGAAGTGATAGGCAAATTTGGCCTTGGAGTACAGAATGAAGCAGGGCAAAGGCTAATAGACTTTTGCCAAGAGAATGCACTGGTCATAGCAAACACCCTCTTCTAACAACACAAGAGAAGATTCTACACATGGACATCACCAGATGGCCAACAATGAAATCAGATTGATTATATTCTTTGTAGCCAAAGATGGAGAAGCTCTGTACAGTCAGCAAAAACAAGACCAGGAGCTGACTGTGGCTCAGATC
>NW_011495032.1:14259398-14260719 GCF_000754665.1 Bison bison bison
AGAGCTCCAAAGAATAGCAAGAAGAGATAAGAAAGCCTTCCTCAGTGATCAATGCAAAGAAATAGAGGAGAATAATAGAATGGGAAAGACTAGAGATCTCTTCGAGAACATTAGAGATACCAAAGGAACATTTCATGAAAAGATGGGCTCAATAAAGGACAGAAATGGTATGGACCTAACAGAAGCAGAAGATATTAAGAAGAGGTGGCAAGAATACACAGAAGAACTGTACAAAAAAGATCTTCATGACCCAGATAATCACGATGGTGTAATCACTCATCTAGAGCCAGACATCCTGGAATGTGAAGTCAAGTGGGCCTTGAAAGCATCACTAGGAACAAAGCTAGTGAAGGTGATAGAATTCCAGTTGAGCTGATTCAAACCCTAAAAGATGATGCTGTAAAAGTGCTGCACTCAATATACCAGCAAACTGGGAAAACTCAGCAGTGGCCACAGAACTGGAAAAGGTCAGTTTTCATTCCAATCCCAAAGAAAGGCAATGCCAAAGAATGCTCAAACCACAGCACAATTGCTCAAAATTCTCCAAGCCAGGCTTCAGCAATACGTTAACCATGAACTTCCAGATGTTCAAGATGGTTTTAGAAAAGGCAGATATATGAGAAATAAAATTGCCAGCATCCACTGGATCATCAAAAAAGCAAGAGAGTTACAGAAAAATATCTATTTCTGCTTTATTGACTATGCCAAAGCCTTGGCTCTGTTTCACAATAAACTGTGGAAAATTTTGAAAGAGATGGGAATACCATACCACCTGACTTGCCTCTTGAGAAACCTGTATACAGGTCAGGAAGCAACAGTTAGAACTGGACATGGAACAACAGACTGGTTCCAAATAGGACAAGGAGTACATCAAGGCTATTTTTTGTCACCCTGCTTATTTAACTTATATGCAGAGTACATTATGAGAAAGTCTGGGCTGGAAGAAGCACAAGCTGGAATCAAGATTGCCGGGAGAAATATCAATAACACCAGATATGAAGATGACACCACCCTTATGGCAGAAAGTGAAGAACTAAAGAGCCTCTTGAAAGTGAAAGAGGAGAATGAAAAAGTTGGCTTAAAGCTCAACATTCAGAAAACTAAGATCATGGCATCCAGTCCCATCACTTCATGGCAAATAGATGGGAAAACAGTGGAAACAGTGGCTGACTTTATTTTTTTGGGCTCCAAAATCACTGGAGACAGTGACTGCATACATGAAATTAAAAGACGCTTACTCCTTGAAAGGAAAGTTATGATGAAACTAGACAGCATATTAAAAAGCAGGGACCTTACTTTGCCAACAAAGGTCCATCTAGTC
>NW_011495032.1:14260819-14261188 GCF_000754665.1 Bison bison bison
TCAGACTTAAATTGAAGAAAGTAAGGAAAACCACTAGACCATTCAGGTATGACCTAAATCAAATCCCTTATGATTATACAATGGAAGTGAGAAATAGATTTAAGGGAAAAGATCTGATAGACAAAGTGTCTGATGAACTATGGATGGAGGTTCGTGACATTGTACGGGAGACAGGGATCAAGACCATCCCCAAGGAAAAGAAATGAAAAAATGCAAAATGGCTGTCTGAGGAGCCTTACAATAGCTGTGAAAAGAAGAGAGGTAAAAAGGAAAGGAGAAAAGGAAAGATATACCCATTTAAATGCAGAGCTCCAAAGAATAGCAAGAAGAGATAAGAAAGCCTTCCTCAGTGATCAATGCAAAGAAATA
>NW_011495032.1:14261288-14264580 GCF_000754665.1 Bison bison bison
AAGGAAAGTTATGATGAAACTAGACAGCATATTAAAAAGCAGGGACATTACTTTGTCAACAAAGGTCCGTCTAGTCAAGGCTATGGTTTTTCCAGTAGTCATGTATAGATCTGAGAGTTGGACTATAAAGAAAGCTGAGTGCAGAAGAATTGATGCTGGGCTGCAAGGAGATCCAACCAGTCCTTTCTAGAGATCAGTCCTTGGTGTTCATTGGAAGGGCTGATGTTCAAGCTGAAACTCCAATATTTCGGCAACCTGATGCAAAGAGCTAACTCATTTGAAAAGACTCTGATGCTGGGAAAGATTGAGGGCAGAAGGAGAAGGGGATGATAGAGAATGAGATGGTTGGAAGGCATCACCGACTCAATGGATATGCATTTGGGTAAACTCCGGGAGTTGGTGATGGACAGGGAGGCCTGGCATGCTGCATTTCATGGGGCTGCAAAGAGTTGGACACGGGTGAGCAACTGACTGAGGGTTACATGAACCCTGGTTCAGGAAGATATCCTGGGGAAGGGCATGGCAACCCATTCCAGTATTCTTGCCTGGACACTTCCATTAACAGAAGAGCCTGGCAGTCTACAGTCCATGGGGTCACAAAGAGTTGGACATGACTGAGTGACTAACATTTCCACGTTATCTGAACACAAGCACGGCAGTACTGTGACAATTGATCTGATAGCCTAGGTGGCTCCTAAGTGACTAATAAGATATGATGGACAAAAGGATGATCCACGACTGGGAGGGACAGAGCTGGATAGCAGGAGATTTCATCATGTTACTTGGAAGGGCACAAAATTTAAAACTCATGAATTGTTTGCTTCTGTAATTTTCTATTTAATATTTTCAGGCTATGGTTGACCTTGGGTAACTGAAAACCTCCCAAAGTGAAATCACCATTGAGAGGGGGTCTATTGTACTCTTCATGCATGAAATCAGATTTAAATAGCAAGGTTCACAAATCAGGACAAGCCTTCACCATAGCTTTACCTTCATCCTTGTTGCTCTACTTACCCAGGGCACTAATAAGTAAGTAAGTGAAAGTCCCTCAGTCGTGTCTGACTCTTTGTGAGCCCATGGACTATACCGCTCGTGGAATTCTCCAGGCCAGAATATTGGAGTGGGTAGCCTTTCCCTTCTCCAGGAGATCTTCCCAACCCAGGGATGGAACCCAGGTCTCCCACATTGCAGGTGGATTCATTACCAGATGAGCCATGAGGGAAGCCCAAGAATACTGGAGTGGGTATCCTATCCCTTCTCCAGCGGATCTTCCCGACCCAGGAATCGAACCAGGGTCTCCTGCATTGCAGGTGGATTCTTTGCCAACTGAGCTATCAGGGAAGCCCAGCCAGGGCACTGGCTTGCATTAAGTTCCCCAAAGAGAAAAGCTTACTGTTATCCTACACTGAAAACCCTCCGCCAAGCTACTTTCAGCATAAACCTTATCAATGTATCACATTCCCAACCAGTAGAGGTTATACCATCAATGTAAAATAAACAGAAAATAAATGCTGTGGCTAATCCATGTGCAATTTAGAGTTCCATGTCTGTCTGGCTGTACATAAGGCACCACAGGCTAGATACATTCATACTAGAATATCCCAGAGGCATGGTTTTTATTGGTTTGAACAGCAAGAAATAAAAACTAAGATAAATTTAATATTTAACTCTCAATCTTTAGTTTCCCTCATTAGCCTGACTTGCCCACAGCCATATTGCTGTAAATTAAATAGCTGAAGCTGGTGTGTTGCCAAAATGCACAGCCAGAGAAATGTTAACAATTCTCTCCTTGTTCTTATGCTTGATCAAGTTAAAAACAAAGAAGTAATCTGTTTGTCATCCAGAGAAGTCATTAGAAAACTCTCAAATTATTTTTGAAGTTGGAAATAGAAAACTGGCTATATGTTCAGCTCTAAGATGGTCTTCAAAAACGAAGGCCACCATGAAGACCATGTTGAAGGTGGTCTTCAACATTCAAAAATGAAGATCATGGTATCCTGTCCCATCACTTTATGGCAAATGGATGGGGAAACAATGAAAAAAGTGACAGACTTTATTTTCTTGGGCTCCAAAATCACTGTGGATGATGACTGCAGCCATGAAATTAAAAGACGCGTGCTCCTTGGAAGAAAAGCTATGACCAACCTAGACAGCGTATTAAAAAGCAAAGACATTACTTCAGTTACAAAGATCCATCTAGTCAAAGCTATGGTTTTTCCAGTAGTCATGTATGGATGTGAGAGCTGGATAATAAAAAAGACTGAGCACTGAAGAATTGATGTCTTCAAACTGTGGTGCTGGAGAAGACACTTGTAGGTCCCTGGACAGCAAAGAGATCAAAGCAGTCAATCCAAAAGGAAATCAACCCTTAATATTCAGTGGAAGGACTGATGCTGAAGCTGAAGCTCCAATACTTTGGCCACCTGATTGAAAAGCTGACTCATTGGAAAAGATCCTGATGCTGGGAAAGCTTGAAGGCAAAAGAAAGGGGGCTGCAGAGGATGATATGGTTAGATAGCATCACTGACTCTATGAATATGACTTTGAGCAAACTCTGGGAGACAGTGGAGGGCAGGGGAGCCTGGTGTACTGAAGTCCATGGGGTAGCAAAAGAGTCAGACATGACTGAGTGACTGGACGACAACATCACTGAAGAGTTTCAGAGAAGTTTCCTCCAATCAAAACATTATCAAATTATTGTCACCCAAAGGAATCAAGAAAATGCCTCTGATCAGTTCAGTTCAGTTCAGTCGCTCAGTCGGGTCCGACTCTTTGCAATCCCATGAATCAGAGCACGCCAGACCTCCCTGTCCATCACCAACACCCAGAGTTTACTTAAACTCATGTCCATCGAGTCGGTGATGCCATCCAGCCATCTCATCCTCTGTCGTCCCCTTCTCCTCCTGCCCTCAATCCCTCTCAGCATCAGAGTCTTTCCAATGAGTCAACTCTTCGCAGGAGGTGGCCAAAGTACTGGAGTTTCAGCTTTAGCATCATTCCTTCCAAAGAAATCCCAGGGCTGATCTCCTTCAGAATGGACTGGTTGGATCTCCTTGCAGTCCAAGGGACTCTCAAGAGTCTTCTCCAACACCACAGTTCAAAAGCACCAATTCTTCATCGTTCAGCTTTCTTCACAGTCCAACTTGAACATCCATACATGATCACTGGAAAAACCATAGTCTTGACTAGATGGACATTTGTTGGCAAAGTAATGTCTCTACTTTTGAATATGCTATCTAGGTTGGTCATAACTTGCCTTCCAAGGAGTAAGTGTCTTTTAATTTCATGGCTG
>NW_011495032.1:14264934-14293273 GCF_000754665.1 Bison bison bison
ACAATATACAGGTCCATGTCCAGTTCTAACTGTTGCTTCCTGACCTGCATATAGGTTTCTCAAGAGGCAGATCAGGTGGTCTGGTATTCCCATCTCTTTCAGAATTTTCCACAGTTTATTGTGATCCACACAGTCAAAGGCTTTGGCATAGTCAATAAAGAAGAAATAGATGTTTTTCTGGAACTCTCTTGCTTTTTCCATGATCCAACGGATGTTGGCAATTTGATCTCTGGTTCCTCTGCCTTTTCTAAAACCAGCTTGAACATCTGGAAGTTCACGGTTCACGTATTGCTGAAGCCTGGCTTGGAGAATTTTGAGCATTACTTTACTAGCGTGTGAGATGAGTGCAATTGTGCGGTATTTTGAGCATTCTTTGGCATTGCCTTTCTTTGGGATTGGAATGAAAACTGACCTTTTGCAGTCCTGTCTTTGCCAACGTTACTTATTTGCCCATGATCAGTCTTGATCTTAATTTTTTTTCTTTATTATTATTTATTTTTGTTGTGCTTTGTCTTTGTTGCAAGAGGGTTTTTCTCTAGTTGCAGTGCACGGGCTTTTCATTGCGGTGGCTTCTTTTGTTGCGGAGCACGGGCAGTACGGTGTGTAAGCTTCAGTAGCTGTGACTCCCGGGATCTTCAGCACAGGCTCAATAGTTGTGGCTCAAGGGCTTAGTTGCTCCAAGACATGTGGGCTCTTCCCAGACCAGGGATTGGCAGGCGGATTCTTTACCACTGAGCCACCAGGGAAGCCCCTTGACCTTAATTTTTAATCCAAAAGATGGAATCAAGTATCTAGCAAGTATCGCCCTCTTGAAACACTTTGTTTGGAAAACAGAAGCTTTCTGCCTTCCCCAAGCTCTACTCAAGTGGGCGTTGGGGGCAGGGTGGCCCTTTTTCCTTTTGGACCATAGCACACAACCTTCTACGAAAAGTGACCTCAAATCCCCTTTTAGCCACCAGGTGGCAGCAGAAATCCAGCTTCTGGTCTAGGCCAGGCGAGGCTTAACCAGCATGGTTCTGATGTACATTGTTTAATTAGTATTCTGATTATAGAACTATAGAAATTGAGATGTGAAAGAACATTTCTTAAAAGTTCTAATGACCACATATGTTTAAGTGAAGGGAAAAAGAACAAATATATATGTTAGGAACACAATATTCAACACAACAGATTTCATCTGTGAAGGGAAGGAAGTATTCCAGACACCTACTATGTGCCAAGCACTTTACTAAATGCCTTGTATGCTCTTTCATCTGATCATTAATACAGACTTGTTGAGTGGGTGCCAATGTCTCTATTTCACATATGGAGAAACTCAAGTGGGGATAGATTAAGTAACTCGCCTGAAGTTTCAGAGAATTAAGACAGAGACAAGGTGTGAACTCAGTTTGATCACATAAATCCATGATTTTCCTGTTATGTCAGACCATCTTCTGTAATTGTGGCTATCAGAAACTGGTTAAAACGGCCTTTGAAGGATGGCTTAGTGTTGGACTACTGTATGCTTGGGGAGGGGGTGGATTTACTAGCCAAATAGCGGGATTTTGATAGTGAGAGAATGTGATTATTGTTTGTGTAGCCTCTGTTTTATGTCTCGGTACTTGGGCTTGTTATAGGAAGTAGGAGGTCAACAATGCTCTCTAAATTTGAGCTGTCAGTATAAACAGGAGAAGCTTCTTGGAATCTGTAGAGTCCTGACCTAGAGAGAGAATTATGTTCTGAAGAGGGGATAGAATGCTTTTTGCCCCAGGACAGTATGAACCTGAAGTAAATGACAGATTTCATGTCAAGTGGGAATGTTTATTAGTGTGGGAGGTTCTGCTATACTTGTTGCCTTTATAATTAAATAGTACACTTCAATCTCTCCTTCATATCTCTGACTCCCATTAGGTGAGATGAAGAAATTATCTCCCTTTGTGTTCCTATACCTCTCCTTCCTATAAATTTCTCAGTTTTCACTAGTTAAACCCTTATTTTTATGTCCTCAAGGATAGTAATTTACATTTTGTTCTGCAGCTGTAAATAAAAACAATTGTGGTATAATTACATAAAGGGTATTTATCACAAAACTGAGCAGTGTATGGTCAGTAGGGAATTCTCTCCAACTGAATCTCAAGTCTTGAGAGGGGAATTCTGTGATCATCAGGGTCCCGTGGATTCTCCTCTCTAACGAGCTCAAAATCACACCATATCTGGTTTAATTACATCTGGGCCACAAATTTCATGTAGATACTTTGTTTTTAACAGTTCTGTTTGCCATTTCTTATTCTGATTGTTAGAAGAAAATAGAACTTGTTTGTCATATCACTGTACATGGCCCCTTGACCTTCTATCAACTGTATGGAGCAGTGTAGTTCCTTTATGGGTTTGCTCCACATGTGTCACTGTGGGCTTTCTTTGAAAAGTGTACTGCTTGGCTGGTTTCTCTGTTTGTTAGATCTCAGGTTTCCTCCTTAATTGGATTTGCTTTTGTGTTTTGCTAAAACACATCCTTAATAATTATTTCAGAAATAGTGCATGAGGAATCTATTTTCCAAGGGTTTGCATATCTGGGATATCTCCCTGCCACTCTTGATTCAAATTTCATAAGAAAAAAATGTTCTTTGATTTCCCTCTTAAAGTTTTTAGTATGTCTTTATTTGTATCTAATACTAAGTCACTGAAATTAATGTCATGTCTCATAATTTCTTCTGGAATTCAGTACTATCTTAATATCATTTTAATTAGTATATTAATATTATTTTAACAAAGGAGATTCTATGGGTAAATTTTGATCTTTGATGAGTCTTTTGGGCTGCACCCAGTAATAAGAAACCACCTCCTATTTCTTTTACACCTTTGCAATACCAACTAGGCATCTTTTTTTCTTATACATTCTATTTTGTTACTATGAAGCCTTCCAGAGGGGTTTTATTTTGTTTATTTTATTTTTTAAAATTAACTTATTTATTTTAATTAGAGGCTAATTACTTTACAATATTGTAGTGGTTTTTGCCAAACACTGACACGAGTCAGCCACGGGCACACATGTGTTCCCCATCCTGAACACCACCCCCCACCTCCCTCCCCATCCCATCCCTCAGGGTCATCCCAGTGCACCAGCCCTGAGCACCCTGTCTCATGCATCAAACCTGGACCAGCGATCTGCTTAACATATGATAATATACACATTTTAATGCTACCCTCTCAAATCATCCCACCCTTGCCTTCTCCCACAGAGTCCAAAAGACTATTCTTTACATCTGTGTCTCTTTTGCTGTCTCGGATATATGGTTATTGTTACCGTCTTTCTAAATTCCATATATATGCATTAGTATACTGTATTGGTGTTTTTCCTTCTGGCTTACTTCACTCTGTATAATAGGCTCCAGTTTCATCCACCTCATTAGAACTGATTCAAATGCATTCTTTTTAATGGCTGAGTAATATTCCATTGTGTACATGTACCACAGCTTTCTTATCTATTCGTGCTGATGGACATCTAGGTTGCTTCCATGTCCTGGCTATTGTAAACAGTGCTGCGATGAACATTAGGGTACATGTGTCTCTTTCAATTCTGGTTTCCTCAGTGTGTATGCCCAGCAGTGGGATTGCTGGATCGTACGGCAGTTCTATTTCCAGTTTTTTGAATCTCCACACTGTTCTCCATAGTGGCTGTACTAGTTTGCATTTCCACCAACAGTGTAAGAAGGTTCTCTTTTCTCTGCATCCTCTCCAGCATTTATTGTTTGTAGACTTTTTGATAGCAGCCATTCTGACCGGCGTGAGATGATACCTCATTGTGGTTTTGATTTGCATTTCTCTGATAATGAGTGATGTTGAGCATCTTTTCATGTGTTTGTTAGCCATCTGTATGTCTTTGGAGAAATTTCTGTTTAGTTTTTTGGCCCATTTTTTGATTGGGTCATTTATTTTTCTAGAATTGAGCTGCAGGAGTTGCTTGTATATTTTTGAGATTAATTCTTTGTCAGTTGCTTCATTTGCTATTATTTTCTCCCATTCTGAAGGCTGTCTTTTCACCTTCTTATAGTTTCCTTCGTTGTGCAAAAGGTTTTAAGTTTAATTAGGTCCCATTTGTTTAATTTTGCTTTTATTTCCATTACTCTGGGAGGTAGGTCATAGAGGATCCTGCTGTGATTTATGTCAGAGAGTGTTTTGCCTATGTTTTCCTCTAGGATTTTTATAGTTTCTGGTCTTATGTTTAGATCTTTAATCCATTTTGAGTTTATTTTTGTGTATGGTGTTAGAAAGTGTTCTAGTTTCACTCTTTTACAAGTGGTTGATCAGTTTTCCCAGCACCACTTGTTAAAGAGATTGTCTTTTCTTCGTTGTATATTCTTGCCTCCTTTGTCAAAGATAAGGTGTCCATAGGTATGTGGATTTATCTCTATTTTGTTCCATTGATCTATATTTCTGTCTTTGTGCCAGTACCATATTGTCTTGATGACTGTAGCTTTGAAGTATAGTCTGAAGTCAGGCAGGTTGATTCCTCCAGTTCCATTCTTTCTCAAGATTGCTTTGGCTATTTGAGGTTTTTTTGTATTTCCATACAAATTGTGAAATTATTTAGAGGGGTTTTAAAAGCAGTATTTCTGTCATTATTTTTTGAGTCTTATTTTCCCAACTCACTTAGAAGTAAAATATTTCATGAGAAGTGGTGTGGGGCCCAGAACAAGTGAACCACTGGTTGTCAGGCAAGATTTAGAAAATATAAGCTTCCTGTAGATTTAAAGCTAGAAAGCCCACATGCATAAAGAAAGTCCTCTTAGTCCACTGAGAAATGCTTATAGGTTTCTGAAAACTCCCTTTCCCTCCACAAAAGAGAGAAAATCATTAAACATGTTTATTTATGCCCCAATCCATTGCTTTCTATAGCAAAAATCTGTAATTCTCTTGCCAATGGAACAAAAATTGCTTTAAATGGTAACAGTCAAAAAATGCCCAAACCAAAATATTTGCTGCATTTTTCTTTCTAGTGACCTCAATAATACCTAAGTGGATATATAGTTATTTCTTGGACTAAAGGAAACAGAGGATTGTGTTTGATGAAGTCTAAGGGACTTTAGAGTGTAAACATCTGAACCCCTGAGAAAAAGTGGGGCCATCTCCTCTGCTACTGAATGTGTGTAAAACACACAAAGGGCTTCCCTGGTGGCTCAGTGGTAAAGAATCCTCCTGACAATGCAAGAGATGCAAGTTTGATTCCTGGAGAAGGAAATGGCAACCCCCCTCCAGTATTCTTGCCTGGGAAATCCCATGGACAGAGGAATCTAGCAGGCTGCTGTCCATGGGGTCACAAAGAGTTGGACACAACTTAGCTACTAAACAACAACAAAAATATACAAAGATAGACATTGTGGGGAAACCCAGGAAGATTAGTCCATAAAAAGCTATGTTCCTGTGATTCATGTGTTAAAGACTAGATGGAGGAGGGGATAAAAATTTAAATGGAGATCAAATCTAGCATTAAAAAAAGGAAAAAAAAATACATAAAAGCTGTGGGGATGTTCAAGATTCTTCCCAGGGATTTGAGGCAAATTTTGAATAGTGTTCAGTGAATATCTGGGTGTCTGTGCAATAATAAGGATGATGTCAGTTTCAAGGAAGAAAGTCCTCATTGCTCCACTTTCATAAGCATGGACAAGATTAAGAGTTCTGCTCAAATGGACCCCTAAGCTCTACTAAATTTAAAACCTGACATTGTGTTTCAACAATTATGTTGGGATTATCTAAAATTCACTCAACTATGTATTTTTGATATCGTTAGCATGGCTTGCTAATTGCTAATAGCTTAAAGCTCAACATTCAGAAAACGAAGATCATGGCATCCGGTCCCATCACTTCATGGGAAATAGATGGGGAAACAGTGGAAACAGTGTCAGACTTTGTCTTTTTGGGCTCCAAAATCACTGCAGATGGTGACTGCAGCCATGAAATTAAAAGACACTCCTTGGAAGGAAAGTTATGACCAACTTAGATAGCATATTCAAAAGCAGAGACATTACTTTGCCAACAAAGGTTCGTCTAGTCAAGGCTATGGTTTTTCCTGTGGTCATGTATGGATGTGAGAGTTGGACTATAAAGAAAGCTGAGTGCAGAAGAATTGATGCTTTTGAACTGTGGTGTTGGAGAAGACTCTTAAGAGTCCCTTGGACTGCAAGGAGATCCAACCAGTCCATTCTGAAGGAGATCAGCCCTGGGATTTCTTTGGAAGGAATGATGCTAAAGCTGAAACTCCAGTACTTTGGCCACCTCATGCGAAGAGTTGACTCATTGGAAAAGACTCTGATGCTGGGAGGGATTGGGGGCAGTAGGAGAAGGGGACGACAGAGGATGAGATGGCTGGATGGCATCACTGACTCGATGGACATGAGTCTGAGTGAACTCTGGGAGTTGGTGATGGACAGGGAGGCCTGGCGGTCTGCGATTCATGGGGTCACAAAGAGTCGGACACGACTGAGCGACTGAACTGAACTGAACTGAATTGCTATTGCTACTGCATATAGTAGGTAGGTTTTGAGTAACTCTCTTGAAAACAAATATTCAAAAAGGGTTCTTATGTCCATTGCATTCCCTTTCTTGAGCTGTAATGAGCAAAACCAGCTGTGCTTCAGCCTGGAATCACAAAAATTAAGGCTAATGGTTTATCATGAATGAACTTCCAGTATAATTTCAAGTCTTGACCTCTCAACCATAGACGCATGGAGTTCTCCATTTGAGACTGTAAATAGTCAGCTCTGCTGAATATTGTTGCAACCTGGATGTAAAACAAAAGGCACTTTAGAAGAAAAAATGACTTTTCTTGAATGTAAATATGTCTTTCCAGAGGTTGGAAAAGTGCAGATGATCTCAAGATGTCCATCTGACAAAACTTGGCCTGACAAAGGGCTGAATCAGGCCAACAGGGCCTCCAAATGCATCAGGCACTATTTTTTCCCTGACGTAAAGCACTACAAACTCTTTTTTACCCACAATTTTACCAGTCAGAAAGCTAACACAACCCTTTATCCCCAGACTCCATCTTTAAGAGAAGGCAGTAATTAATGTTGTGTGACTTTAGGATTATATCAACACAATAGGACCACCTTAATTTAAGCCCATTCTTCAGATGATGTCAGTTTTGTGTAACATTCCTGGTGGTACCCCTAAAGCAATGCAGAAACTTGGGGTACCTGTGCCTCCTCAGAGATTAAATTGTACAGTATCAATTTCCTAGTTGTATTGTACTGGTTTTCTACGTCCAACCATCTCTAATCATTTCAAATAAATCTAAAGCCAGACACAGATGTAGTGAGCTGAGCCCCTATATATGTTTAAAATAATCTTTGAGTGTAAAAGTTTTCCCTGATAAAATGACTTTTGACTCTTTCCACCCTCCCTACACAACTTACCTTTAAAAATTGATAGATAAACAGATAAATGGATGAATCAAACAATCTGGCTGTGCATATTGATAAGCTATAATGCAAGAAAAAGGTTAGGCTTCCCAGGTGGCAAATTGGTAAAGAAACTGCCTGCCAAGGTAGGAGACAGAAGAGACACGGGTTTGATATCTGAGTCAGGAAGACCCCCTGAAGGAGGGCATGGCAATTCACTCCAGTATTCTTGCCTGGAGAATCCCATAGACAGAGGAGCCTGGTGGGTTACAGTCCATAGGATCACAAAGAGCTGGACTCAACTGAACCAACTTAGCACGCACGCAAAGAAAAGAGGTTGACTCAAGAAACCAGTGGGATCTTTTTTCCTTAAAGTCATCACTACTTTTTTTCTAAACTTCTTATGAAAATAACTCAGTTTCTAGCAGCAGCTTATGCTGGTAGAGGCAAGCCTGATATCCAGTAACTGTGGTATGATTTGAGAGGCATGCGAATTAAGTGAAATTTCAAGTGCCTTGCCCATCACTTTATACACAAGGCCTTTAACAAATATTAATTTCTTCAGAGTCCAGCATTAGCATCAATCTTTGAATTCTTTTTCCTTTCAGTCCTCTTTAAATACACTCAGCTCATCCTTTCATTCACACCTAGATTCTCTCCCCCAGTATTCATCATGACTCCCTGTGTGCCACCGCCTGTGTGGGTATGGGGAAACAGTACTGAATAATAAATCCCTGACCCCACAAAGCAGCGAGTCTAGTGTTAGCAGTAGAGCAGAGATTATTCTTCCCATAAGAGGAATGCAGCCAGGAACCTGGAGGAAAGCGGGGGAAAGGGTCAGGAAAGTGTCCCAGATAAGCAAAAGGAATTTTTAGGTCCCTCAAGCTATTTCTCACTATGGTTCAGTGCTGGCTTCAATACCACCCTTGACTCTGCACCAAAGACCAAGGTGAGTATGACTTCCCTTTGTTAGCTCTGGCTCACATCCAAAGGCAGTAATGCCAGAAGAATTGCTGCTTTAAAACAAAGAAAAAGAACAAAACAATAACCATCATGAAATAAAAGGCTTAAAGCTAAAGAAAAACAAAAATGTCATGATATGTGCATTTTTTTTCTGCAAAGTGATTTGTTCTGTGGTGGAAGACAGAGTCTGCATTTGATTTCTACAAGATATGCAGTAATGGGCTATGTACTCCAGGGGAAAACTATCCTTAAGGGAGCAGGAACGTGATGGATTCACTTCTCGGTGAGGTTTATAATATGTGGCAGTTTTAGCACAAGCAGGTACTTGGTCTATAAACTGGGAGAGCACAGAATTAGCCGTGGCTCGTTTCAAAATGAAGAAGAATGCAGCTCTCCCTCTCGCTCTTGGTTGTGAGTCCTTCTGGGGATAAACAGGAAGATTAAGTGTTTTCCTGATGTTGTGTTTGCCTGTCACGGTAATGTGCACACGCCCCATTGCCAGCACCTTTACACAGCCCCCCAGACCTGCTATTTTTGTTGGCAGGAGATGTTCGTTGTGAGACCCAGGTCTCATTCTGTGCTGAATGAAGTCAGGGTTATTTCCGCTTCTTGTTCCAATGCTCCCTCTCAATTAGATACTCTACGATTAGTTGCTTCGCAATTAGACACCGGATCTCTCAGTCTGTGAACATCCAGTTTCTTGGTCCCCGGAGGCCATTTCATGTCCTCCCTCCTCAAAGCCTGCTGTTCTGCTTGTTGCCATTTAAATGGTGCTAAAGAGAGCAGCCTGGCTGCCAGCTGGCTTCCCAGGGGCCCCCCGGTGCTGTTGGGCCTCCGAGACCCTGGTCTGAGCTTCAGCCGGTGTGTGGAAACCCCAGCTGTCAACTCCAAAAGAGATTTCATGTTACTGGCCTGATTCACACTAACTCATCTCATAAGAGGTTGCTGATAAATTAAAATGCCAATGTATCTATTTACCATTAGAAATATACTTGCCAAGCAATAAATCTGCATCAGCCACTCAGCTTGTTCTTTTCACACAATTAAAGTCTGTTGGAGAAACCAAATTCTAGATCACAAGGTTTCTTGGTGAGGGGGAAAACAGACTCTCGAACGCTGCTTGTTGGTGTGTAAATGGAGACACGTCTTCTGGAAGGCAGTGTTTTATTATGTGCAACATTTACATTGAACAAGCATGATGAGTTCTTTATTTGTGTCTCCTATCACCCCTTGAAAATTTATTCAGTGGTGGAGCTCCCATGTCACTGTCTGAAAACTTGGCCGGCCCCCTGACTTTTCCACTTACTCATATGGAATAGATTGGCCTATGATCAAAGTCATAAACACTGGCTCAATTCAGAAATGAAAACTATACAGTGCAAGCTATTAATCAAACTTCAGTCTTCATTCAGAGGTCAGACTTCTCCTCCTTTTCTCCCAGCTGGGGCCTCCGGTTGATGGGCCACCTATCTTTAGGATGATGGTTTTGGTCACGTCATTGAACTCCTCTCTTTCCCTCTTTCTAGTTACTAATTGCATCTTCTGGCCTCCCAGAGGATGGAGCAGGGTGAAGGAAGAGGCTGTCAGGCATGGTGAGGGGCACCATGCTTCCCTACCCCTAGACCTGCCCCTCTGATGGGGCCTTGCATCACAGCTCAGCTAAAGACACTCTGGTCAAAAATCCACTTCTCCTTCCAAACTCTCAGCCCTTTTTGCCTGAGTGATCCAAGGGAGGAGGAATTGCCTTTATTTTCATCCTTGATATTTTGTTCAGGCATTTAACTTTGGTGTAGAACATCATTGCAATTTAGATCCATGTACTTTTGGTTTATTTGGGTCTATTTTCTCAGACTGAATGCCTAGAACTGAAAAAGTTGTTTTCGTGGGTGTTAGTAACATGGTGGGTAGGAGCGAGGGTTCTGGAGTCTACTGTTTCCAAGGCCAAACTTCACTTTTTAATGTCCTGTAACATATGCATTGAAAGACTTAAAGATGTGCATAATAGTAGCAAATGCTTATTTAGCACCTGCTAGATAGCAGAGACTATTCCAAGAGGTTGATCTGTTCTGATAACTTCAGTTTCTCAGCAATCTTGTGTTATGTATTATAGTTATCTCCATTTTGCTGGAAAGAAACTGAGGCAGAGAAAGACTACATGCCTCAAGTCATAAAATGATAAATTCCATCCAGCAGTCTGACTCCAGAACCCATGTTCTTGATTTCTTTGCTTAGTAGTGCTCATGAACACAAGAATTCTAGTTCTAGGAATTTAGCCTCAGGAAATAGACACATAAAACAACACAGCTGGATCTTAATTGAAATATCTCTAATAACTTGAAAAAACTGGATACCACTTTTGTGTTTGATAGTAGGAGATTGATTAAATAAATATGCTAGTATAAACCCAAATCCTTTAAACATATATTTTAGAGGAATATTCACACATAAAAATGCAAAACCGCACCAGTAGTCAGGGAAATGCAAATGAAAGTAAGATCAGATACCATTTTTAACCCACCACAGAGGGAAAAAGAATGAAAAGGAGACATAATGTTCAGTGCTGGCAAGGATGCAGGAACAGGCACATTCCTTAACTACTGATGAGGGTAGAAATTGTTAGGCTATCTTTGCAAAGGAATTTGACCAGAACTTCTAAAGTGCTTAAAAATTAGAAAGGTGTAAAACCTTTGGCCAATAATAATATTTATGGGAATCTTCATTATTTAAGATAAAGCATGTATATAAGGCAAAAATCTGGAAATAATTGAATGTCAATAAGACAATGATTGACTAATTTTGGTACATTCATGCTGTTATGTTAATCCAGCTCTTTAAATAATGAATTGGATCTTGATTTATTGACCTAGAGGAATGTCCATGATATACTGTGTGAAAAGAAAAGTTGCTTTCACAATAATGTGTAAAGCAAAATCCCATTTTGTGAAAACAAGAATCTACATGTGTATGAAAGTTTGTATGAGGGTGGGAAAAAGTGTGGATAGTTACAAATCAGGATATTAACTTCGGCTATCTAGCATAAATGTGTGGGGCAGGGTATGTGTGTGTGTGTTTATGAATCTTTGGACTATTTCATTGGCTGCATAAAGCAGTTATATTTAGAAATTTTTTATTTAAGAAAAAAGAATATTAGATTATATGAAAGACATATGTGTTTGTTTATGTGAGTGCTGAGAAAAAGACTTAAAAGATTATAGAATACAAAATATTAAAAGGAATTATTTCTGACTCATGGGATTTTTATTGTCTTATATCTGTCCATGTTTTCTGAATATTAATTATATAAGGAAAAAAAACTTTGCTAGGAAAAAAATGAGAAACTTTTTGTAAGGAAAGATAGACTTAAGAATTGAATTTCAAGAGAAATTTTTTTAAGAGGGTGATTGGTAAATGGAGTCAGAGCAAAAAGTTCAATGTACATTTGGACAGTTCAGGGTTTGAAAATGTCTTCTCCATTAGAGGGCGACAGCTTCTGTGTCATTAGCTAGTAATCTTGTTCACAATACATGACCTATAAAGATTAGCGGAAAGCCCAATTTTGAGATTTCCTTTGGCAATATTTTCTATCTAAACTGCTGTGGCTTATACAAAACTGTCTTTTTTCTAGAAGGGGGGAGATAAACAATTTGGATTAAGGAAAAAAAGTAATTTGGAATAGAAGCTTAATAAGAAACGAAGATGGATCCAGGCAGGCTTGGGGACACAGGACATACGAGGAGTGCAGAGGGGAAAGTGGATCACTTGATTTCAGAGCAATCCTGATGCAGGGTGCCCTAGGGCTTAGTGCAATGTAGCCATAAAGCCATGGAAATATCCACTGAGAACAAAAATGCATTTTGTGTTAAGAATTGGACTTAACTTTTTCAGCCAAAGGCCCATGGTATTTGTGTCATTCATCACTTGCCATCTGCAGTGCTTTGTCAGGTACTTTTTTGGGGGCAGCGGGGGAGACTATATGCAACATTCATCAAACCCTCACAGAATTAGGAGGGAGGTATTTTAGGAAAAAAATTCTTTTTATCTCTTCCTCATCTAGGTAATATTCAAACCAAAGCTTTAGTTATACAGAACCTCAGCTCTGGTATCTTCTCAGGATAAGGTTAGTACATGAAGAAAAGGAAGAAGAAAAATATTATGTAATTAGAGATAGAAAGAAGAAGGCAATGGCACCCCACTCCAGTACTCTTGCCTGGAAAATGCCATGGATGGAGGAGCCTGGTAGGCTACAGTCCATGGGGTCACTAAGAGTCAGACACAACTGAGTGACTTTACTTTCACTTTTCACTTTCATGCATTGGAGAAGGAAATGGCAACCCACTCCAGTGTTCTTGCCTGGAGAATCCCAGGGATGGGAGAGCCTGGTGGGCTGCCATCTATGGGGTCGCACAGAGTCGGACATGATTGAAGCGACAGCAGCAGCAGAGATAGAAATTTAATGACGATTAAAAATCCTAAGCTTCTTTGTCATTTACAACTATGGTTGAAGCAAACCTTCATTGAGCAGACTGGATCATAAAACTGAAGCTGTGAAAGACCAAAGACGAGAATTCTGGTTTTTCTACAGGGATCCCATTCAGGAAGAGGACTGTCATGTGAAAGGAGGAATAGACGGCAATTTATTTTTTTACTGTCTGTGATCCCAGTTGTACAGTTTTGAACCCATTGTTGTGGGGAATGTCAATGGTCCCTAACTGGTCCAGCATACCCAGGTAATGGGTTTCAGTTTGGGGCTATCTGCTGTTTATTGCAGCTGTTGAGAGGTAGTGTTTCCTGGTAATGGTGAAATGGAATGCCTTTTCTTTTTATGTCCCTTTTTGTCTGATACAGTATTTTTAGTTGTTAACTCAAGGTTGAAATAGACCTAAATAACAACCTGAAAATAAGAGCTTCAAGTAAAAACCTCTGTTTGGCCCATGCCAAGTAAACCGAAACCCAGACTTCTGGCTTTTCAACATCAATTAGAACAAGTGCTATGGAAGATGTTTCTAATTAGGCATTTCTGGAGAAATATATGACATGCAATCAAGAAATAATTATAATCCTAGAAGCTGATTTGTAAGGAGCAAGTCCTTGTTTATGCTTACTCCTTCCCTCCTATTTGGAGGCTTAGATGTGAATATTCCTACAAAAGTCACTCCCCACCTCTTCTCCTTCAGCTCATCCTCTTGTAGTCCACTGACTTTTATCTCTGGCCTCTCTCTGTCCACCAGGGGCTTTCCCTTTGTCCATAAACACACTCTAGTCTACTTCATCCTTTAAAACTAATCATCCACACCCCCCGCCCCAAAGCCTTCCTTCAATCTCCAATCCTTTTGACCTCCTGTCTAAGTCCAAAGTCACTAGAAGTGTAGTATGAATTTTCCTCTCCTACTGTTTTCTCTCTCATTCTCCCATTACTCACTGGTGACTCAGGAAAGAATCCGCCTGCCATGTGGGAGACTCATGTTTGATCCCTGGGTTGGGAAGATCCCCTGGAGAAGGGAATGGCAACCCACTCCAGTATTCTTGCCTAGAAAATTCTATGGACAGAGCAGCCTGATGGGCTATAGTCCCTGGAATTGGATACGACTGAGCAGCTAACACACACACTCCTGTTACTCATTTCCAGACTAGTATTCATATTCGTCTCCTTATGGAAGGTAAAAGGGACCCTAGATTAACAAGTTCTCTTCCTCCCTGGGCTCTAGAGCACTTGACCTTTCTGTCCCTTTTTCTTTCTTGAAATTCTTCCTTGGCTTTTGCAATCCTAATCGCATCGTTCTTCCTCAGCCCTTGTGGGCTCAATCTCATTCTTGTCCTTAGAACCTGGTATTTTTCAGGTTCTTCCCTTCTCTCTCTTCTCCGCTTGTGTGCATGCTAAGCCACTCAGTTGTGTCTGATTCTTTGTGGCCCTATAGACTGTAGCCCCCCGGCTCTTCTGTCCATGAGATTTCGCAGGCAAGAATACTGAGTGGGTTGCCATTTCCTTCTCCAGGAGATCTTCCCAACTCAGGGATGAAACCCATCTCTCTTGTGTCTCCCTGAATTGGTAGGTGGGTTCTTTACTGCTAGTGCCACCTGGCTTTGGGATAAACAAAATGATATTTATTCATTTCAGGTATTGCGATAAAAGGCAGGAATGCAAGATGACTAAAACATCACCACCTATTAGGAATACTTTGACATACTAACCTCTCATAGCCTCAATTTCCAGATGTCGTCAGTACTTGAGATTGAGATCTTCATTTCCAACTCTTGACTGTGGATCCCCAGTTGAAGACCAAAAGCAAACAACTCAAAACTGCTCCCTCATTGCTTCCTCCCTGGTTCCTCCCACGCTTAATGGCAGAAACATTCCTCTCATGTAGACACACTGGAAACCTGTGAGTCATCCTACATCCCTTTCTTTCAACCTCCACATCCAATAAATTTCCAAGTGCATCACTTGTCTAATAGAGGTTGCTAGAATACCTGTCATTTCTTCACTGCTTGGTCCACCTCCTCATTTCACACTTGGAAAATATTAATACTACAGAATCTTTTGCTTCCCTTTTCTCCAAGTTCTGCATCAACCCCAAATTTATCCTCCACAATGCTGCCAGAGTGCCTATTTAAAAATACAAATTTGATCTCATCTAACCTGCTGTATTTTGGCCACCTCATGCGAAGAGTTGACTCATTGGAAAAGACTCTGATGCTGGGAGGGATTGGGGGCAGGAGGAGAAGGGGACGACAAAGGATGAGATGGCTGGATGGCATCACTGACTCGATGGACATGAGTCTGAGTGAACTCCGGGAGTTGGTGATGGACAGGGAGGCCTGGCGTGCTGTGATTCATGGGGTGGCAAAGAGTCGGACACAACTGAGCAACTGAACTGAACTGAACTGAACCTGCTGTAAAAGACTTCAATGGCTCCTCATTGTCTAAAGATAAAGCCTAGATCATTTGTAAGACCCTTCCTATTTTGTTTACAACCTCCTTTCACAGTTTCTTATCTTGCCTTCGCCCTTCACCCAGTCACTCTCATTTCAACCACGTGTGTTACTGGATGTTCCCTGAGAGGAGTGAAGTCTCTGTCTTGGTTTATGTTGTTCCTCTCCTCATAGTGCTTTTCTCATATCACCCCATGTGGCAACATCCTCCTGTTTCAAGGCAAGGTCCAAAGGCTGTCTCTTCCTGAAGTTTTCTTTGACCTTTCTCAGGAAGAATAAAACACTCCTTCTTCTCATGTGCTCACAGAACTTTGCTCCCCCTTCTTTTGTAGCCTTATCAGATTGCATTCATAGATGTTTGAAAGTTATCTTGTCTCCTTGTGGATCAAGGACTGCTTCTCAGGCATTTCATCATCCTGATATCTTATCTTGGTCCAGCTCTCAACAAACATGCTCCATGAAGGGAGGAATGAAAGATGCCTGCAGAACGCCACCGGCTCCAGGGTTCTGTGGCCAAACCAGTCTTGTGTGACGCGAGCATTAAAGCAGTATTTGTTCCTGGTTCCAACAGACCCTAGCATATGCACCACTACAACTGAACCCTGTGACCCACCGGAGTCTAAGGAGCAGAGCTGTGAAGAGAAGCATTTTGTCCTTGTGGGAACGACACACTCATTTCTACAATCTGCCCATGGTGTCTCGGTCTAGTTAGGTTTTCTACCCTGAGGGTGAGAATTTCTAGCCAGAATTGCAGACTTCACTTCTTCCTGAGTTGAGTTTCTGTGGATCACTTTAGAACCCAATTCTCTTTCATCACTTTTTCCTGGGCCACAGACCTCCAGACCAATAGTGCATGCATATGTGCTAAGTCACTTCAAGTCATGTCCAGCTCTTTGTGACCCTATGGACTGTAGCACACCAGGCTCCTCTGTCCATGAAATTCCTCCAGGCAAGAATACTGGAGTGGGTTGCCGTGCCCTGATCCAGAGAATCTTCCCTACTGGGGTTGAACCCATGCCTCTTGTGTCTCCTGCATTGCGGGTGGTTTCTTTACCCTCTGATCCACTGGGGAAGCCCCAGACCAATAGTAAGAGGCCTTAATTTTAAGATGATTAAAACAAACCAAAAAAATCATGTCTGTTGGTTAATTGTAAATTGCTTGCTCAGCAAATTTAAGTTTACAGGGGTAAATTTAAATCATTCACTGTGTTTCTAAGTAATGAAGGCACTTCCCCATGGCACCATCATGTACCCAGATGGGAAATGCCTTTTTTTGGTGGGACTGGACATATGTGTTGCTCCCTCGGATTTCATGCTGGTTAAAGACAAGTGGCTAATAACTCCCAGACTCGTGCATGATAACCACATCTCTGGTGGCAACGGTACTACTAATTTTTCCACAAGAATTTTCTTTCTGTTACATGCGTACTTTTAAGAGTAGGTAGCCACAGCTGTGACCAGTATGACATTCCTTTCCATTTGTTTTTAATAACGACTCAAGTTAGCTTGTGAAGAAGATTCTCAACTGAGATTTTTCTTTCTTTCTGTCTTCTAAAGTGTTTATTACTAAAAGATTCAACTTTTAGATTCTCTGAAGAAAATTCTTTCCTAGGAAAGGTAAGAGGTTAAAGAAAATGTAGCTAAAATTAGTTTCTTTTTTGACTCTGCAAAAGGGATTGCAGCCATGGCAATAGTCAGAAGCAGTGACTTAACGAACGGTTTCAGAAATGAGCTCTTCACTGTGATTTGAATGAGCGCTCCATGAATCCTATTTTATAATTACTGCTTGATTCTTATGGGGCACTTGAAAGCTTGAGTGACTGTCTACCACGTTCATTCCTCAGGTGAAGCTTCTGCTTAACTGTGTCCAATCTGAGGCATCACACTGAACTCTCACCCTACCGTTTGTTTGCTGATGACAATTTAATTACACCTGCTGGCCTTCAGAAATCTCAATGATTAAGAATTGCTTTGTTTGTTTTGTACTCTGTTTCATTAATCTTCCTGGATTCCTTTTCCTCCGAGGAAATCAAAGTGTTTCTTGTTAATAATTTTCAGTATACCTAGAGGGATTTGGTGGGCTTCTCTGGTGGCTCAGAGGGTAAGAATCTGCCTGTAATGCAGGAGACCTGAGTTTGGTCCCTGGGTTGGTAAGATCCCCTGGATAAGAGAATGGCAACCCACTCCAGTATTCTTGCCTGGAGAATTCCATGGACAGAGGAGCCTGGTGGGCTACAGTCCATGGGGTGGCAAAGAGTCAGACACAACTGAACGACTAACACTTGCACTTTTTCAAAGAGATTTGGTAATAAGTTGGAAGAAAATAATGGTAATTGACCTCCCAAGGTCATTCTAAGTCACCAGAAATTGGGATAAGAATTTGGAGATTCAAGTGTCCTGGTTGCTTAGTTAAGATGAACTTTGACCAAAACATCTAGACCATATTGTCTGTCATATGTAGGCTTAGCTGGTCCTTAGCTCTGTAAGCAGGACATGCTGTGTCTGTGTATATACAGGATATACTCCAACCCTACAGCTAGTGCTTATCTCTAAAATGCAGAGAGGACAGGATAGCTGTGCCGAAGTGGGTCCACAAACTTCCAATTACTCTGATTCTCATGCTGTTTACCAAACAACCCACCAAGATTTACAGAACAATCTGTGGCTAACTTTTGGAATTTAGAATGTTATCATTACGGGTTTGCATGTTCTGTTGAAATGAAGGGAAAGGGGAAGGAATGAGAAGGACAGTGATGATCTAGAGTCTAATTTAATGTTGCCACAGATCTCTGTGTAAATAGCAGTGAATTTCTATTCTTTTTTTTTATAATAACTATAAATATTTTATTTTTTAAAGTTTATTTAAATTTATTTATTTTAATTGGAGGCTAATTACTTTACAATATTGTATTGCTTCTGCCACATATCAACATGAATTTCTATTCTTTATGAAAGATTACGGTACGATTCCAACCAAGTCAATTGTTTCTGGAGTCAGGAAATGGGGTGTGTTGGTAATGCATGGAGGGGAAAAAAGAGTGTTTATGCAAATACAGGCCTTCCCACAATGGCTGGGTCATAAAACGTTCACTTAGCAGCTCGAGATAAATATTAGGAATTGAGGAAACAGAAGTAAATGCCTTTTTCAAAAACAGGAAAACCAGGGATTTCCTTGGTGGTCCAGTGGTTAAGACTTGTGCTTTCAATGCAGAAGGCACAGGTTCAGTCCCTGGTCAGGGAACTAGATCCCATGTGCAGCATAGTGCAGCCGGAAAAGAAAAAAAAAAAAGAGAACAATAAAAGCAGAAAACCAGACTAGAGGCCATGAGCAGAACTTGTTCCTAATGTTTGTACTGTGATAGTCAAAGGTAGCGGGACTGACATCTAAAATGTGACACTCATCTGATCAGCTAGGTCGTCTGAGGACAGTTCGGATTTGGGGGAGTCCCTGTTCCATTTGCAGTGCCCTGAAGGATCTCCAAAACTGTTCAGCTCAATTTAGGTCATTCCTTTAATTATCGTTTTCCCATCAGTACCCCATTACTGACTCTGAATGATGGCTTTGTGCATTTTTCACTTAAGGGTAATGAACTGCTCTCTTCATAAAGTGCCATCATTCAACTTTGTTCCAAGGAGCTTCCTTACAGACAATTTCCATTTTAATCAGAAGTGAATGGGACTATTGCCTTTGAAGTGGACCATCTGTGGGTTTACCAGGAATTTTATCAGCTTTGATCTTTATTCAATTTAACTTTCTGCCAGAGCTTCCAGTAAAGTTCTTTTAAGGCTGCAGAAAGCAGAGCTCAGAGCTCAGGGCAGGCAGTTCCCTTGCACTCACTGTGCCAGCCCATATGTTCTGCTCAAAATGAGGCCATTTGCTTTTGTGAATCCCCATGTTGGAGGGGTGGGGAAAGCCAGTTGGGAAGGTGAGAGGATGGAATGTGTGGACACAGACTTTATTGTTGGTGTCAGTCTAGATGAAAGTGAGAGCTGGAACCTTCTTCCCCAAGCTCATGGTCTGTTTCTTTCTTTTTTTTTTTTAAACAACTTTATTGAGACAACTGATATACAATGAACTGCAGACTGAAAGAGTACAATTTCATAAAATTTAACTTATGTTTATCTGGGAAACTGTCACTTCAATCAAGATAATACACATATCTTCCACCACAGAAGTTTCATAGTGCCTCTTGGTAATCCTTTTTTGTTCCCGTCCCTAGTCAAGCACCATGACTATAGATTACTTTGCATTTCTAGGATTTTATGTAAGTGGACTCATGTTTTTTGGGGGGAGGTCTGGTTTCTTTCATTTAGCATAATTATTCTGAGATTAGTTCATATCATCACAAGTATAATTATCCCCTTTATTGCTGAGTGTTCATTGTATGGACATACTGCAATTTGTTAACCCATTGAGCAATCATTCTTTTTGTTTTATAAAATCATTAAGTATTAGAGCTAGAAGGGGCTTTACAGTTCCCTTGTGTGTGTGCTAAGTTGCTTAAGTTGTGCCTGACTCTTTGTGACCCCATGGACTATAGCTCGCCAGTCTCCTCTATCCATGGGATTCTCCAGGCAAGAATACTGGAATGGGTTGCCATGCCCTCTTCCAGGGGATCTTCCCGGAGGAGGATTGAACCCGTGTTTCTTACATCTCCTGCATTGGTAGGTGGGTTCTTTACCACTAGTGCCACCTGGGAAGCCCTTAGATTACAATTCCCTTAATCTAAGGAGATTGTTGGAAAGATAACTGGAGCCAGAACACTACTTGAGAATTTCCTTGGAGATATTGAAAATACCTCTTCCTGCCCTTCAATCCCAAAGATGAGGTGGACCCAGGGTTCTGCATTTTGAACTGTATCTTCTGGTTATTCTAATCCTGATACATGGCTAATAATACTTCAGATGGTGAACCAAATGGTTTAAATAATTTGCTCCAGGTCATAGAAGATTAGGAACAAAGGCTGAATTTAAATCCAGTTTCTGATCTTATATCACGCCAGCACCAAATCACATCTGACACGTGGATGCTGACACTGTGTGCTGGCATGAATCATTGCTTTCTAATGAAAGATAAGGCCACAGCTTGGTACTCTGAACTGCTCTCATCTGCTTCCAGAAGAGGGCACTGATAGCAAATCTTTTATTTTATGTCTGCCTGCCTGCCTGCCTCTGACCTTTCTTCCTTTCCTTTCTCCCTTCCTTCTTCTTTTCTCTCCTCTCCTCTTTTTTCATCACCAAAGTTGCAACATGAAAAGCAATGCAAGTGAGACAACAATGGTATGGGAAATTATTTTGTTTCAGTAAAAAGACAAGGCCCCTGCAGAAATTTCTTGACTTCATTGCACTTCTTTTTGGCAGGGCTATATGGTTAATTCCCTGACCAGGGATTGAACCTGGGCTGCAGCAGTGAAAGCCCAGAATTCTAACCACTGCTGCTGCTGCTGCTGCTAAGTTGCTTCAGTCATGTCCAACTCTGTGTGACCCCATAGATGGCAGCCCACCAGGCTCCCCCATCCCTGGGATTCTCCAGGCAAGAACACTGGAGTGGGTTGCCATTTCCTTCTCCAATGCATGAAAGTGAAAAGTGAAAGTGAAGTCACTCAGTCGTGTCCAACTCTTAGCGACCCCATGGACTATGGCCCACCAGGCTCTTCTGTCCATGGGATTTTCCAGGCAAGAGTACTGGAGTGGGGTGCCATTGCCTTCTTCTTTCTATCTCTAATTACATAATATTTTTCTTCTTCCTTTTCTTCATGTACTAACCTTATCCTGAGAAGATACCAGAGCTGAGGTTCTGCATAACTAAAGCTTTGGTTTGAATATTACCTAGATGAGGCAATGCAAACTAGGTGAGTGTTGAATTGCGAAGGGGCTCCGATATACTTAAATGAGTTTAGCTATTTCAGTGTTGCATTTGAAACACAATTATTGAATACAAACATATACAGAATGACAAATGCATTATTCCATGAGTCTGACAAGGAAACGAATCTCATTACTTTATGGTCACACTTCTATGACAGAACAGTTCTATTTTGCCAAAATGTATATCTGTGTTTATGCATATATACATGCTCCTTGATGGTCTATTTCTATACCCAACCCAAAATAAATACAATGAAAACTGTCTCCTTACAATCCAGTTAGTTATTTCTTGCATGTGTTGTGACAGAAACATTTTCACTGTGATTTCTGTTCTCGGGTAATGAGAAGCTGTGATAGACATTAACAGAAGAGGCTTCAAGTGGAAAGTTCTCCCAGATTTTCTCACCGCCTCCCTCCAAATTTGATATGCTGCGATGTTTTTAGTCTTATTATTCTAGTGTCTGGGTGGAGATGTCAGGAAAGAAAAGATGAAGTGCTGGAATCTAAAAATGGGTAAACAGCTGTCAAGAGAAATTCTGAAGATCTGTCTTTAAGCTTGGAGAAGGTTTAAAGAATTTATTCTTGGCACCATTTCCTATAATCAGTAATTAGTAACCCATTGAAAGGATATTTGTTAAATACCTACATTTTAGATAAAGACTATTGAGATTGCATTAAGCCAGTGGGAAAACATACTGAAATATTCATTCTAGAATAGATTTCAGTCTCTGGCAGTAGGTAGCCTCCTGAAGTCAAATAGTTCTTGGGAATCAATAACCCAGTTAGGCCCAGGAGACTGGGATCTCTAGATTTAGTAGACTGGCACAGTTGCTGGAACATCTGCCTATGGCTATGCACCTTAGAGGAAAGATGTTTTCTTTTCAGGCTTTAAAGCTCAGAAGATTTCGGAAAACAGGTCTCCAGGTACTGAACAACTACTTATCGATATTACAGTTGGGTTCATTGCTGTCCCTGCCCTGAAGCTTTTGTTGAAGTCTCCTTCCAATCAGTCAATTCAGGGTTTAATCTGGCTAATCCTTTTAAGCACTGGAATCCTTTTTCTGTTGTAATTTTTCCAGTCCAAGGAGAAGGAATACATGTTTAGATTCATAAGAGACCTGTGTTTTCTAGCACACTGCAGCAGTATCAGACATACGTAGCAAAAAAAAAAAAAAAAAGCAAACTACTTTTCTTCTTCTATGGTTTTGTTGTTCAGTTGCTCAGCTGTGTTCAACTCTTTGAGACCCCATGCACTGCAGCAGGCTTCCCTGTCCTTCACTGTCTCCCGGAGCTTGCTCAAACTCATGTCCATGGAGTCAGTGATGCCATCCAACCATCTCATCCTCTGTCGTCCCCTTCTCCTCCTCCTGATGAGAAATATTTGTAGTTTCTTGAACTCAGGTACAGTTAAGTTGTGTATGTTTCTCCTGCACAACTTAATTACCAGGCATGTTAAGTAAGTCTGTCAATGATGACAATCCAGTATGTTGACATTTTCCTATCTCCAGAAGTCCTTGGTTAGGCAGATCATGGGTACAAAGCACAGCGTTTGTAAGACCATGCCCCAGTAAATCTCAGATTAGAAGGTTGGCTTTGCCACTACCTGGTAACTTTTCCAATCAATTAAAAACATTTGTGGAAAGTAATGGTGGTCTGAATTACATTGGTGACAAGAGCTAGAAGTAAAGAGATGGTTTCAAAGATATCCAAAAGGTAGACTCAAGAAGACTGATGACCGTGTGACTGTATGAGTCTGGTGGGGCTGCTGCCACAAACCTGATGGCTTAAAACAATGAAATGTATTCTTTCACATATCTGAAGCCAAAAGTTTGGAACCATGGTGATGATAAGACTGCATTCCCTCCAAAGGCTTTAGGCAAGAATCCTCCCTTGCCTTCTCAGTTTCTGAGGACTTTAGGCATTCTTTGACTTATGGCTGAATAACTCCAACCTCTGCCTTGTCTTCCTATGGCCCTCTCTTCCTTCTCTGTCTTCTTTCTATGATAAGTCTTCTTCTGCCTTGCCCTTAGAAAAACACATGCCTTTGAATATAGGGACCACCAAGATAATCCAAGATGATCTCATCTCAAAATCCTTAATTATATCTGCAAACTCACTTTCTTCAAATAAGGCCACACTCATATGTTTGGGGATTAGGACATGCACATGTCTTTTTGGAGGTCACCATTTGACTCACCACAGTGGCCAACCTGAATATATTTGATTGTGCAGGTTCAGTAAGGGTAAATCAGTGGGAAGACTGTGGTGGCAAATAGCCAAAGAGGAAAGATTAGAAGAGATGCCATTTTTGTCATTTAGTTTTAGACACAAGTATAAGACGAGGGATAGAGAAAGTAGAAACTTAACTTCACCATTTGCCTTGTATTCACGTAGTCTTGAGATTTCCAATAATGCTGTCAATGTTATTCAATTAGTAGTCAAGAAAATAGATAAAAAGCTACAGTGTTCCTGACTATATTAGATTATTATGTCATCTTTGTAAAACTTTACTTGAAAAATACTTCAACATAAACAGTATGATGTAGGAATGAAATTAATTTTTCATTTATAACCTGGCAGCAGTTAGCTGTCATTTGAAGGATCCTGATCAGGAGTCCATACTCTAGCTATGATTATCAGGCACTTGCAAATATTGCTATGGAAATCTGCACGTGCGGATTTTCTCATTAGCATAAGAAATGTAAGGAATAACTTTTCACCGCTGAAATGGGTGGTGCTCAGAGTACATGTTGACTCTCAATTCCAAGCATACTTGCATGAAAACTTATAGGAATCTGGCCAGCCCAGCTGTCCAATTCCTTTGGAGAAGCCCTCAAAGGAGACTAAAGGAGAAGCCCTTTAGTCTTGGGTCCCACGTTTCACGGAGCACCCGCGCATGATCAGAATGTTCCCATTCTCACCATTAGAACATTATGGTCCAGCTTGGAGTGAACCTCTCATGCCAAGTGCCTGTTGGCAAGTCTGAGGACAGAGTGGAACTTCCCCAAACTCACCAGTTCAGGTTGAGTGTCTTTGTGTCCACTTGCTTAAAAAAAAATGAGCATTTTGGAAGATTTTTGGCTAAAGACTCACGTTCATCTTAGCCGGCCACTTTTTGAGGAAGATATGGGGGAAACTGAGGTGGCCTCACCTACATCTAATCCCCAGAAGCTATTGACCGAAAGTTCTATTTACCAACAGCCTCAGGTGTTTGTTAAATGTACACATTAGTTTGGATAATTTTGCAACAGAATCTCTTGACCTTTGAGCCCAGTTCCCTGCGAGAACTGTGGACAATACATTCTCTGGGTATCCAAGGAAAGAGAGGATGACTTCATACCTGGGTAAAGTGACCAACTGAGTGATCTCTTCACCCATAATCTGATGCAGGGGTCTACCTAAAACAAGTGTTCTATGTGCTTAGTTGCTCAGTCATGTCCGACTCTTTGAGACCCCATGAACTGTAGCCAGCCAGCCTCCTCTGCCCATGGGGATTCTCCAGGCAAGAATACTGGAGTGAGTTGCTATGCCCTCCTCCAGCATATCTTCCCAACCCAGGGATGGAATCCAGGTCTCCCGCATTGCAGGGGGATTCTTTACCATCTGGGCCACCAGGGAAGCCCAAGAATACAGGAGTGGGTAGACTATCCCTTCCCCAGGGGAGTTTCCTGACTCAGGAATCAAACCAAGGTCTCCTGCATTTCAGGCAGATTCTCTACCAGCTGAGCTACCGGGGAAGCCCAAGTGTTCTATAGTTACAGCATGAAACATGGAACTCAATGACTTCTCTGTTTGAATAGGTTGGATTCTCTGAGAGAAGTTCCTAGAATTTACAGTGTACTGACTAACGGTGGACTACAGTGCTATTTATGCAGCAGGCTCAGTGTATGATAAGTATATGTGTATGTGTGTGTACTTGCATTCACAAATAGAAGAGTTGGGGACCCATTTGAGAGGTTGTTTAGCCTTAGCAAGATCTTCTGTATGTACACACACACATGCACACACACCTGAATGAGAGGAGATAGTCTTTCTGATACTTCATAACTGATGATTCAAAACTGGAGGAATAATGAGTGGTTGCTACTTGATATTTGCTTCTATAAATGAGTAGTATTCGTGATGATTCAAGTAATAATTATTACCAGAAAACAATAATCTATAAAACTCCATTTGTTAAACCCATGTGATTTGAAAGAGTTCCAATAATTTTTCATCAGTTTAAAAACTATAAAAGGGGACAGCTCTAGTAACTTAACAATGCTGTTAGTTCTGTATATAATAAAATTGCCCCTGAGTTTATACTTCTGAAAGTGCCCATAGTTGCTGTAAACAAAAAGAATTTATTGAAGAGAGACTGTGGAAATGCTATAAATGTAAAGTAAGGGTAAAATTCTCTAACTGAAACATTTTATGTTTCTAAGAGTAAAATTTGCATGTGGAGAGAAAATAACTTTAATAAATGAGGAAAATATGTCAGTTTTAGAGAAGACTGCAAGCAAAAAATTGTGAAATACTAGCTACCTACTTATAATTTTTAGTGGTATCATTTCTCTCCAGTTTTGGTGAAGAAATTAAAGACTAGGCAGAAAGCAAACAAACTGCAACTTTTTATTGAAATTAACTTCCTAAAGAAATGTATGCAATAACTTCAGGGTAATCATTTGGAGTTGACACTTCTCCTGAAGTACAGCCAGTAAGTGTCACAGAGCTACCCAGGTATTGATACTGAAACTAAACAATCCAAGAAGTTTTTGGCCAGAAAGTCTTACTCTGATGGGAAAAGGGGAGAAAGGACGATAAGGAAAAGGAAATGGCCAAAGGGAAGCTAAAACCCCAGTGAGAAAATCTGATTCATTTCTAGTAATTATTGATTCATAAAATCTTAGTAGCAAAGATGACCTAAGAGTCACCTAATTCTGTCCCCTCAACTGCATTGCAGGCAGCAGTCACCCTGACCATTAAGGCCGTATTTATAGTCCACACTGCTATAATTGTCTGTTGCATTGCTTTCCCTCATGTTGAATCCAGCTCTTTAGATTCAGTGGGTCCTGGTTCTGTCCCCTGGAATACATGGGATAACTCTTCTCTCTGTTTTACCTGACACCTTTTCAAATATTCAAAGACAGCTGCTGTCTCTCTTCTCTGTCTCAAAATAAATGGGTAATCTGGGGCAGTTATGAAATCTGAGGATTGGGATGGCAGGGACATTCCAGGGAATGTCACACTACCCGTCTCCAGCTGATCTGAAGGGAACAACCTGACAACCTATAGAAGAGTCCCTGAGACAGATTAATTCGTCTTCATACCAGATTGTTTAGTCAAAAGTCAGGAATAAGAATTCTAATGCTATATTGAGTGTTTTGCTATGAAGTGAAGGCTGAATAAAGTCTTGGAGTCATGAATTGTGACATTATTTTTAAATTGCCATTATCATTTATTATCAGCCCAGTGTTACATCCTTGGTTTTATGATGCAAACAAAAAACTCAATGCAAATAAAGATTAACATGATGTTTTGGTAATGATTAGACCAAACAAGTGATTATTTTATATTTAATTTTTTTTCTTTAAGAAACCCAGAGACACAGTCTAACAGGGACTTGCAACTGGAATGTAAGATGACAGGTAGAGAAACCATTCAATCAACATTCTTTTGGACACTGACTAGTGTTGTATTGTCCATAGTTTAGAATACTTTAACAGAGTCAATGATTCAGTTTCAGTGTACAGTAGCAGTTTTAGAGTACATCCAAGTGATTGTTAGTTACTGCTTGAAGTGCCCTGATTACAAATACATGACATGAATGGTTATCCAACATTGAAAAGACAAAACTCAGAAGTCTGCACCCTCACCTCCCAGGAGCTATTCCAACATTTCAGCTAATTTTCTTCCTGATTTTTCATCAACACCAGAGATTTTGTAATGGTTATATTACTAAAAATATGTGAATGTTTATTAGAAATAATTTCTTTGTTGATAAAATTAGTCATGATAAAGACATACAGATCTGTTGAAAATACATAGGCAGTCTTGCTCTTTCAGGCACGAGGTATAAGAATCTCATGACCCCAATAACTGTAGTCTTCAAAAAGGTACTTGGGATTTCTGACTCTGACCAGTAGGTTCAGGTTTAGAAGGTTTTGGTTACTTGACTCCTATTAAAAATTTAGATAAATCCTGCCGCTATAATAAACTTTTCATTCAAGAGCTATTGCAGCACCTGAAAGAGTAGAGATTTGGGACTTTGTCACGCTCACAACAGCTTCTGTGACTGCTTTTGTTACTGCTTGCCTGTATGTAGGACAGAATTTCATCTGATACATTCTATCATTCTACCTGGAAGCAAGGATATGGGAAGAAAGACCTAAAACTTTCACTCACCTCTAGTTATTGAAGATGTGTTAGACTTGATTATTACTGCTCAGAAACCTTCACTCTCTCCCCTTGACTTTCTCTCTTAACATGTAAGGAATACACTTTCCCATCCTTTGACACTGGGATGGCCACAGAACAATGTTCACAGGACATTTTAGCCAATGTTCTCTCACTTCTCTGCCAAGACAGTGAGAGGAACATGCCCTAGGTGGCACTAGGGACAAGGACGCTGAGAAAAACAGGGAGCCGACCTGGTCCTGAACTGCAGCATAGATATGCCCAGTCATCAGCAAAGCTATGGCTGTAGACCTGCAGAGAAACGTAAGTGTTTGTCGTTGCGTACCATTGAGACTCTGGTGGTCAGTGCTTCTAATAAACATCAGCATGTTTGTGTTTCTAATAAACATCAGCAATTGCCACAATTGCTATGTGGCAAATGCTGACTGCATACAAGGCTACAAATATTTAAGTCCCCCTTCCCTTGTGGCTCAGCTGGTAAAGAATCTGCCTGTAATGCAGGAGACCTGGGTTTGATCCCTGGGTTGGGACGATCCCCTGGAGATGGGAAAGGCTACCCACTCCAGTTTTCTGGCCTGGAGAATTCCATGGACTGCAGAGTCTGTTGGGTCGCAAAGAGTCAGGAATGACTGAGTGACTTTCACTTTCACTTTCCCCAAGAAAAACTAATAGTCAGTTCAGTTCAGTCGCTCAGTCGTGTCCGACTCTTTGCGACCCCATGAATCGCAGCACGCCAGGCCTCCCTGTCCATCACCAACTCCCGGAGTTCACCTAGACTCACGTCCATCGAGTCAGTGATGCCATCC
>NW_011495032.1:14293398-14293576 GCF_000754665.1 Bison bison bison
TCAGGACTGATTTCCTTTAGGATGGACTGGTTGGATCTCCTTGTAGTCCAAGGGATTCTCAAGAGTCTTCTCCAACACCACAGTTCAAAAGCATCAATTCTTTGGCACTCAGCCTTCTTCACAGTCCAACTCTCACATCCATACATGACCACAGAAAAAACCATAGCCTTGACTAGAC
>NW_011495032.1:14293676-14316542 GCF_000754665.1 Bison bison bison
GCCTTGACTAGACGGACCTTTGTTGGCAAAGTAATGTCTCTGCTTTTGAATATACTATCTAGGTTGGTCATAACTTTCCTTCCAAGGAGTAAGCGTCTTTTAATTTCATGGCTGCAGTCACCATCTGTAGTGATTTTGGAGCCCAAAAAGATAGTCTGACACTGTTTCCACTGTTTCCCCATCTATTTCCCATGAAGTGATGGGACCAGATGCCATGATCTTTGTTTTCTGAATGTTGAGCTTTAAGCCAACTTTTTCACTCTTCTCTTTCACTTTCATCAAGAAGCTTTTGAGTTCTTCTTCACTTTCTGCCATAAGGGTGGTGTCATTTGCATATCTGAGGTTATTGATATTTCTCCCGGCAATCTTGATTCCAGCTTGTGCTTCACAAAGCCCAGCGTTTCTCATGATGTACTCTGCATAGAAGTTAAATAAGCAGGGTGACAATATACAGCCTTGACATATTCCTTTTCCTATTTGGAACCATAGTCATCAGCATCCAAATCAGAGTAGGGTCTAAGCACTTGAACATTGCTTCATATAATTCTCATAACAAATCTAGGGGGTGACATTATTTTTCCTATGATACAGATAAAATAATCATGACTAAGAGAGGTAAAACACCTTGGTCAAAATCATACAACTAGAAAGTTAGCCTCAATCCTGACTGTAGATAGAGTCCATCATCTCCCCCTATATTTCATTGCTCACTCTTACCAACTTGCTTGGGTTGAACTGAAACCTTAAGTAAAACTATATCCTTGCACATGGCAAGAGGGACAAAGAGTGAACACATGCACCAGTGAGGGTCATTCATGTGCACACTCAGTCATTTAATACTTGTTTGGTGAGAACCTACTATTGCCAGTGCACTATTGTGTGTCCTGGGGATTTAGTTCTTGCCCTCAGAGGGCACACATTCTCATCTTATTACAGCTGTGTTAGTTAAATATATACTTAAGGGATTTTTTTTTTAATGGTGTAAAGATTATGGCCTCATTATATACTATGTCTGTAAACAACAGCCCTAGTTCAAAGAAACTCCCTATCTTTGATAGTCTGACGTTTAGTGTGGTGATCACTAACTATTAACAGTGGAATGCATGTAACAACCACTCTCAGAAATGTATTGTTACTAATGATAAACCTGAATTGTTGCTCCACAGAGTTCTCTCAGACATCACAGGTCAAAGAGTTTAGAAAAACAGAGTTACTCCTACTGATCCACCGGGAGAGGGGGAAAAAAAGCAATGGGATATTATAATTCTTATTAATAAACATTATTAAGCTCAGACAATTTCTGAATTTTAGAATAAAATAATTAATCTACTGAAATGATGCTAAACCAGAAAAGATTAAAAAGTATAATTAAAGAACAGGAATGACATTTGTTATCAGAGGCATCTCAGCAGACTATCTGAACAGTGCACCAAACAATGTGAATTATTTCTACCATCATAATGGTATTTGCTATAATACAATGGCATACAAGAAATCTAATTGCAACCTGCCAAGGATTAAAAAAAAAATTATAATGTAAAAATACAGGAAGAGTAGATATGATCTGTATTTTTAAAAGAACATGGTAATACTACTATATGGTTCAATTTTTAGATATCAGGATTTAATATAATAAGAAAAGACAGAGAAAATGAAAATTGGGGAAACTTTTGAATAGGTGCTTTAAGAAGGGGATTTGCAACTGAATGGAAACCGGCTGATTTTGATTACACTTTAATATGAGATAAAGTAAAGATGGGATAAATCCAAAGTAAAACTTAATTATAAGTTTCTGCATAATCCCTGGAAAAAATATTAAAGATTAGATTCCAGAATTGTATTAGTAGCTCCATAAGATTTTACCATTCACAGTTACCCACTGTACATTAAGCATTGTCATAAAACAGATAAAAATATATTCATAGATAGAAATAATCATAAAGGTATTAAACGAGATATCTGGACTTAAAGTTTTGCCTTCCTCCTTCTGAAATAGAAAAAAATCATAAATACAATTTATTATAGAAAATAATCTGTATAAATACAAGAGTAAGAGCGAGGAGACAGAATGCTATGAATTCATTTGTCAGTAGAAAAAACAATTACATGCAAACCACTTTTCCTATGAAGAAAGCATGAACACAGCATGCTTTACATTATCCCTTGATTTCTTTTCATGGATATATAAATTCCCATGGATGGGAACACAGATAATGAGTCGTGGAGATTAATTGACCAAGTAATCAGACTAGTGGTCCTTGTTCCACAAAGGCTCAGAAAGATGGGCATCATTCATTCTAACGTAAAATAACCCTCAATTGTGAACAGAAAAGTCGACATCCCTTAACTTAAATGCTGACAACTGATAGATTTGCTGTACTGCACATAGGTGAGAATTATAGCTTTATTTTAGGTGAATATCTGAGATTTGAGAATATCTGATTATGAAGAGTCTGAGACTGGCCAATTAAGTGTTGATAGAAACTTACCATGAAGTATGGTTTCCATCCATTCTAAACTTTCAGAAACCAACAGTGTGGTAATAAATTTAGTGATTTGAGTGTCTTTTTTGTTTACCTGCAATACAGAAGGAAGTGGACATACACAAAATAAACTTCTGCTAAAAATCTGAATGGGTGATGAAGGCCATTTATCAATGCAAGATCAAACATACTTTTAGGGGTTGTACATTCTAAGAGTTGTGGGAGAAGAAGGAGGAGGAGGAAGGGGAGGAAGAGGATAATGAGGAGGAGAAGAAAAGGGATGGAGGAAGGGAGAGAGAAGGAATTAGAATATATTCTTTTAAAAAATCAATTTAGACATTTTTAGAAATGAAATTTCAGTTCAGTTCAGTCACTCAGTCATGTCCGACTCTTTGTGATCCCATGGACTGCAGCACACCAGGTCTCCCTGTTCATCATCAACTCCTGGAGTTTACTCAAACTCATGTCCATTGAGTCAGTGATGCCATCCAATCATCTCATCCTCTGTTGTCCCCTTTTCCTCCTGCCCTCAATCTTTCCCAGCATCAGAGACTTTTCAAATGAGTCAGTTCTTTACAACAGGTGGCCAAAGTATTGGAGTTTCAGCTTCAGCATCAGTCTTTCCAGTGAATTTTTCAGGACTGATTTCCTTTAGGATGGACTGGTTGGATCTCCTTGTAGTCCAAGGGATTCTCAAGAGTCTTCTCCAACACCACAGTTCAAAAGCATCAATTCTTTGGTGCTCAGCTTTCTTTATAGTCCAACTCTCACATCCACACATGACTACTGGAAAAACCATAGCTTTGACTATATGGACCTTTGTTGGCAAAGTAATATCTCTGCTTTTTAATATGCTGTCTAGAAAAACAGAAGTTAAAAGTCATTGTAGCTGGGGAAATATAAGTAAAAATTGCATTCCTACAGTAATGTCATCTCTGAAGAAATTATCTTTATCCATTTTGAAGTATTTTTCTAGAATATATAATTAAATAATAATATTGACTTCTTATATTTTAAAAAGGATGGAAAGTGAAAAGTGTTAATTGCTCAGTCATGTCTGACTCTTTGTGACCCTATGAACACAGCCCGGCCAGGTTCCTCTGTCCATGGACTTCTCCAGGCAAGAAAACTGGAGTGGGTAGCCATTCTCTTCTCTAGGGGATCTTCCCAACCCAGGGATCAAACCTGGGTCTCCTGCATTGCAGGCAAATTCTTTACCATCTGAGCCACTAGTGAAGACCCCCTCCCAAATAAAGATATGTTATTTATTATAATATTACTTTCATGAATTACTAAAAATATTGACACTTAAAGTGGTTAGAGTACTAGAAGACCTAGATATGACTGTGAGTTTATTGCATTTTAGAAGAATGTGTGATTTATTTCTGATTATAAGGTTGTTATATTGTGGACAGTATGAATAATTAGAATCATAAAAAGAAGAAATTGACAAATCTATAATTCTTTCACACTATTTATAGGTGTTATCACTTTGAAACATTTTCTTTCAGTCATTTTGCTTCTCTCTTTAAAAAATATACATATACAAATTTGTGTCCTAATTGTTAAAATAGTCTATCAGAAACATTTTTGTATGTGATTAAACATTTAGTAAGAATCATTTTAAATGTTGTATAATATTCCATTACATAAATGGGCTCTTCCTTTAATGTTCTATTTATTTGTATATTTATATTTGCTACTTTCAATGACCTCAGAATGCACAAAACTCTTTGCATTTCAGAATACTTTCTTAGCAAAGATCCTTATGACTGTAATTATTGAGCCAAAAGCTAAATGTTTTATACACTGTTATGGCAGACAATGACTAACTGTTTGCCAGACTTGTTTGATTTTCCTCCTGGGCACAGAGATAGAGTGCATTTCTCAGCCTTCTTTGGTGTAAGATGTGCACTCAAGAAGGAATTATTTCCAGAGGAACATGGGGAGAAGTGATGAAATGATGTACAGTGCTTCCAAGTGTGGCCTCTAGACACCTCACACAATGCTCAGCCTCTCTCTCCTTTGCCTGCTGGCTATATGTCAATGCAGAGGGAGCTTGTATGGCCTTTGTGGAAGACAGCAGAGCATCTGTCAGGCTGTTTTTGAAGGTCCGTGAAGCGAAATAGCCCTAATTTGCATTGCCTCTAATTGATATTATATGAGTGAGAAATAAAATTCTATTATGGTAAGCTATTAAAATTGGGGGTTTTATTCATTTTACTAACAGCGTAATCTTAACTAATAGGGATGTTGGCTTTGGAAATGAGCTACAACTCTCTAATATAAATCTAAAAGATGTGGAATCAGCATTGGGTAGTAAGGAAACTAATATCAGAGGATGGAGAGATGGAGACCCATGTAATACAATAGAAAAATATGTGTTAAAATAGTCACTGAAAATAGTTTGAAAGCAGATCAAGCACTCTCTATGCTGGTGGTAACTCTAGGGGAAGAGACTGGAAAGCAGAATTATGTGATGTTTACCAATTGTTACTAGGTTCTGTTAGGAAGATACTGGAAGGAAAAAATGAATCAGAAAATAGCTGGATGATTTTCAAGCAGAAATAAGAAAATACAGAGAGAAAAGAAATTTGGGGCATCAAAGAGTTGGAAAAGCTAACATTTCTAGACCCCAAACAATAGAAAACAAGATTGAAAATGCTTTTAATCAAGGACCCCATGACAAAGACCAATTTATAATATTAAGGGCATATCATTCTCTCCCAAGACTCCCATGCTCTCTATGACCTCAATGATGCTGGCATTAAGTTGTATGTATGTGAGAGAGGCATAGGGGTGAGGAAGCAAGGAAAGCTATCAGAGCTAATAATTTTATTTAAGAAAGAGATTTGAGTGGTATTCCTGGCATGTGAGACTGAGTGGTAAAAACACATTGCCAAAGAAATCATAAATCTGGAGTAAAAAAGCCTTTGGCTGCTTGAGCCTTCAAATCATTCTTGGACCCCTAAACTTGCCTAAGCAAGAAGTGGGCTGAAAAAGCTATTTGGTCTCATGGGAAGAGGCCTCCCACTTCACTGGAATTAAGAGCAAGATGGAAATGGACAAGGAAGCAACTCCCAGAGGGAAAATCCAACAACCATGGAGGAAAAATTGAGACGAGAAGCCGCCGACAGAAAGTAGAATCAAGGTCAAGGCAAAGCACTTCTCCCTGGAGGAAGGAACTTTCAGTCAGCATAAATGCTATTAGAGCAGTGACTCCCACGTCCAGAATCTTCCTTGTTTTGAATGAGAGGATTTATTTATTTATTTTTTGTAATTATAAAAAATGCTGTTTGGCAATACAAAGAAATGAAGTACTGATAGCGTCACAGAATGGATGAACTTCAGAAACATTCAGCTAAGTGAAGGAAGCCAGACACAAAAGACCACATATTATATGATTTCATTTCTATGACGTATGGAAAAAATGCACATCTACTGCGGCAGAAAGTAAATTAGCGGTTGCCTGGTATTGAGGTGGGAGTGAGGAATGACTACAAAGGGGCCTGAGCTGGAAATATTCTAAAACTGGATTGTGGAGATGGTCGTACAATTGTTAATTTACTTAAAAATCATTTAATTGTATACTTAAAACAAGTACATTTTAAGATGTGAGAATTCATCTCGGTAAACTTTTTTTTTTTTTCATTTGCTGGTGAATGTGGAGGAATGTAAGGAGGAAAAGTCTTCTCAGATTGCCCAGTCATAAAGAATCCACCTGCCAATGCAGGAGACATAAGAGATGTGGATTTGATCCCTGGGCCAGGAAGATCCCATGGAGAAGGCAATGGCTGCCCAGTACAGTATTCTTGCCTGGAAAATCCCATGACAGAAGGAGCTTGGTGGGCTACAATCTTTGGGGTTGCAAAAAATCAGACACAACTTAGTGACTGAGCATGAAGAATGAAATTTGGAATAATCTGTAGAGTCATAGGGTACTATATGTAAAAACTTGAAAAATTCAAATGTTTGTTTTCTCTTATCCAACAATTCCATTCCTAGGAATTTATTCAAAGGAAATATTTGGATACATGCTGTAAGATTGATTCTTTTTTTGTGTGTGAAATTGCCTACAATATTGAATAATTGAAATATATTTAATTATAAGTTAAATAATTAAATGTCTATCAATGGGGATTGTTTAAATACATTAGAATATATCCAAATGTTGAAATGACCTACGAGTGTGGTTTTTACCATGGAAATCTTAATGTATTTTTGTAGAAAACTATCCAACCACAAAAAAAATGCAGTTAAAGTATGCTACTTATGGTATGGCCCCATTTATGTTTGCTAAAACACAGGGGGATAAGGGTGTAGGTTTTTTCTGTTCCTGAAATAACATGAATTTTTTTCAACCACCATACATTATCATAGAAATAGCAACAAAACATATATACTGCAGAAATAAGCTTATGTTAAAGCAAAATAGAAATCAGATTAAAATTTTATATCTTTGATATGTTTGTACTACAAACTCAGTTTGACTAAATTCAGGGATATCCCCCTCCAGTTTGAAAATAGTTCAATTTATGTGCAAATGTATAACTCATTTGATGTTCAACAACCCATCTGACATACATTTTCATATTTTAATTTCTTTGATAGTGATGAAGTAAATCTTATAAACCACATTTATTTAATTTTTCCTATGGGCTGATTCTAATTAAAAGTACCATAAATAAAATTTGATCTGTGTTCTGGAGAATATTCAACTCTGCAATATAATACATAGGATCATTTTAACAAAATTAACTAAAAGAGTCAGATGTGGTTTGAGTAGGGTCACTCTTTGAGGTCTAATCCTTTGCAATCACCTAAACAAACCTGAAAAGGAAATATTTAGAGGTTAAATTCCTATCAGGAAGTAAAGAATTTGTGAATTTCCTTTATTGAAGAAAGTAAATATTTAAGGAGTTTTTACATCAAATTACCTGGGAAAAATAAATGTGACTCTAATAGCTCTTTCTTACAGTATGTTGCAAACATATTTGCTTAAAGGATTTATGACATTTGTTTATTGGTGCTAAACTCCAAATTAAAGTACCTTTCTGTATATCCTGTACAAATCTAGGATAGAATTAAGTAAATACGTCAGATTATGTGGGCTTCCCAGGTGGTGCAGTGGTAAAGAATCTGCCTGCCAATGCAGGAAGTTCAGGAGACATGAGTTTGATCCCTGGGTAGGGAAGATCCCCTGGAGTAGGAAATGGCAACCCACTCCAGTATTCTTAACTGGAAAATTCCATGGACAGAGGAGCCTAGCAGGCTATAGTCCATGGGGTCACAAAGAGTTGGACACAACTGAGCGACTGAATGCATATGCATACATGTCAGATTATGTATTAGAATTTTCTGAATATATTAGAACTGGTAGTTGGGGCATACTACAAAAAACAAAAATCCCCATTTATTTTCACAGCATCTCTGACATTAAGCAGCAGGTAGAAAGCTGTGTGTTAGAAAGTAGTGCTGCCTTGCAATTTATTTCAAGACAGAACAAAATAATATAGTTTTTGTTCAGTCACACTCAGTCATGTCTGACTCTTTGCGACCCCATGGACTGCAGCACACCAGGCTTCCCTGTCCTTCACCATCTCCCGGAGCTTGCTCAAACTCATGTCTATTGAGTTGTTGATGCCATCCAACCATCTCGTACTCTGTCGACCCCTTCTCCTCCTGCCTTCAGTCCTTCCCGGCATCAGTTCAGTTCAGTTTAGTCACTCAGTCATGTCCGACTCTTTGTGACCCCATGAATTGCAGCACGCCAGGCCTCTCTGTCCACCACCAACTCCTAGAGTTCACCCAAACCTATGTCCATCGAGTCAGTGATGCCATCCAGCCACCTCATTCTCTGTCGTCCCTTTCTCCTCCTGCCCCCAATCCCTCCCAGCATCAGAGTCTTTTCCAATGAGTCAACTCTTCTCATGAGGTGGCCAAAGTATTGGAATTTCAGCTTCAGCATCAGTCCTTCCAATGAACACCCAGGACTGATCTCCTTTAGAATGGACTGGTTGGATCTCCTTGCAGTCCAAGGGACTCTCAAGACTCTTCTCCAGTACCACAGTTCAAAAGCATCAATTCTTCAGCTCTCAGCTTTCTTCACAGTCCAACTCTCACATCCATACATGACCACTGGAAAAACCATAGCCTTGACTAGATGGACCTTTCTTGGCAAAGTAATGTCTCTGCTTTTTAATATGCTATCTAGGTTGGTCATCCCAGCATCAGGGTCTTTTCTAATGAGTCAGTTCTTGGCATCAGGTGGCCAAAGTATTAAAGCTTCAGCATCAGTCCTTCTAATGAATATTCAGGATTGATTTTCTTTAGGATTGACTGTTTGATCTCCTTGCAATCCAAGGATCTCTCAACAGTCTTCTTCAACCTCACAGTTCAAAAGCATCAATTCTTCAGCGCTCAGCCTTCTTTATGGTCTAACTCTCACATCTATACATGACTACTGGAAAAACCATAGCTTTGACTAGATGGACCTTTGTTGGCAAAGTGATGTCTCTGCTTTTTAATATGTTGTCTAGGTTTGTCACAGCTTTTCTTCCAAAGAGCAAGTGTCTTTTAATTTCATGGCTGCATTGATTTTGGAGCCCAAGAAAATAAAGTCTGTCTCTGTTTTCATTGTTTCCCTGTCTGTTAGCCATGAAGTGATGGGACCAGATGCCATGATCTTAGTTTTCTGAATGCTGAGTTTTAAGCCAGCTTTTTCACTCTCCTTTCACCTTCATCAAGAGGCTCTTTAGTTCCTCTTTGTTTTCTGCCAAAAGCGTGGTGTCATCTGCATATCTGAGGTATTGATGTTTCTTCCAGCAATCTTGATTCCAGCATGTGCTTCATTCAGCCTGGAATTTCACATGATGTACTCTGCACATAAATTAAATAAGTAGGGTAATGTAGCCTTGACGTACTCCTTTCCCAATTTTTAACCAGTTCATTGTTCCCATGTCCAGTTTTAACTGTTGCTCCTTGACCCGCATACAGATTTCTCAGGAGGCAGGTAAGGTGGTCTGGCATTCCCATCTCTTTAAGAATTTTCCCACAGTTTATTGTGATCTACACAAAGTCTTTAGCATAGTCAATGAAGCAGAAGTAGATGTTTTTCTGGAATTTTCTTGCCTTTTCGATGATCCAATGGATGTTGGCAATTTGATCTCTGGTACATCTGCCTTTTCTAAATCCAGCTTGAACATCTGGAAGTTCTTGGTTCACGTACTGTTGAAGCCTAGCTTGGAGAATTTTGAGCATTACTTTGCTAGTATCTGAAATGAGTGCAGTTGAGGGGTAGTTTGAAAATTCTCTGGCATTGTCCTTTTTTGGGATTGGAATGAAAACTGACTTTTACAGTCCTGTGGCCACTGCTGAGTTTTCCAAATTTGGGGGCATATTGAATGAAGCACTTTAACAGCATCATCATTTAGGATTTGAAATAGCTCCATTGGAATTCCATCACTCCACTGTCTTTGTTCTTAGTGATGCTTCCTAAGGCCCACTTGACTTGGCATTCCAGGATGTCTGGCTCTAGGTGAGTGATCATGCGTAGTGGTTATCTGGGTCATTAAGATCTTTTTTTGTATAGTTCTTCTGTGTGTAATGATAGGTATATTGATAGGTTGATAGATATTTTAAGTTCCAGGTTATTGATAGAAACTATGGATGTAAAATAATAAAACTTTAATTGAGAAGTGACAAATAAATAATTAGACTTTGAAACCAATGAATATTCATGACAATAAAAATAGGGTGTGTGTATGAGTGGAAGAGAGAAATATTTAGATACAACTCACAGGACATTAATTGCCTGTTAATGTTGAGTTGGCCAAAAACGTTTGTTTGAGTTTTCCCATACCATCTTATGGAAAAATCTGAATGATCTTTCTGGCCAACCCAGTAGAAAATACTGGGGCTGCTTGAGAAATAAAGCACTGAACTTCTGGTTTACTTAATAAAAGAAACTATTCCTTTGAATTAAGGGCTTTTCTTGCAATATAATACAGAACTATTATAAATTTTTAAACAGATGATATTTAGAATTGTCCTAGCTTTAGGACAATTACCATTTTCTCCTAGCTTTAATATGGAATAGGAATGTCATAGGAACATCATATATTTTGACTGGGTACTGTGTGTAATATCATATTCTTATCCTTTTAGATAAGATGCTGTTTTGAAAAAATTTTTTTTGTCCATACTGGCTTCATGTGAAGTGAAGTGAAGTCGCTCAGTTGTGCCCAACTCTTTGTGACCCCATGGACACTAGCCTGCATTATGCTCCTCCGTCCATGGAATTTTCTAGGCAAGAGTACTGGAGTGGGTTGCCGTTTCCTTCTCCAGGGAATCTTCCTTACCCAGGGATCGAACCCAGGTCTCCCGCATTGTAAACAAATGCTTTACCATCTGATCTACCAGGGAAGTCCATGTGGGATCTTATTAATAGTTACCCACTCAGGGATGGAACCTGTGCCCCTTGCATTGGAAGTGCAGAGTCTTAACCACTGGACTGCCAGGGAAGTCCCCTAGATGCTGTTTTTAAACTTCAACTCTTAAGCAGGAGAAGCATTTGGTTGAGAGGAAATCCTGGGGCGCAGAGGCAGCAAAAGGGCAGAGCAGCTCACATCAGTGTTACTGCCCCATCTCTTTAACATTCACTTACCCAGCTTCTTTATTGCTATTTTAGCCTCTAGGGCAGTGGTTCACAGCTCTGGCTGCATATTGCAATCATCTGGGGTGTTTGAAAATTGTGATGCCTGGTCTCACCTCCAGAAATCAGACTTAACTGGCTTGGGGTGTGGCTGGGGCATGAGGGCTTGAACAAGTCCCAGGTGATGCTGACTTGCAGGCAGTACTGACAGCCGTGGCTGCAGGCAGCAGTTTTCAGAATGTGATCCCGGGACTGACGGACAACAGAGCAGCACCAGGGAAATGTGTGAGGAATGCAAAGTCCTGGGCTTCACCCTAGACCTCCTGAGTGAGAAGCCCTGAAACTGGATCCCAGCTATGTGTGCTTTACCAAGCCTACAGGTGATCTAATGCTGTACACTCAACTTTGAGAACCCCGGCTTAAAGAAATGAAACTTCCATTGGTAAGACTGAAGCAAGTAAAGACTGAGGCAATGTGACTGTTGTTCACCTATCTTTTTTTAATCTTTAAAAGTGGCTGATAATCTAAGAGGATTTTGAAGGCTTTTCCCGGGGTTCTATTCCTTCACAAGTTTTACTATGTAGCTGATGACATCACACTGAATATGTCTGTTATGAATATTTTTCGTGACTCTTCCTCCAAATTGAGTATTTTTAGGCTTGTCAGCTATCTGGGTGTAGACAATAGTGAATGATGTCTTTAGCTGTACACAATAGTGACCTTACATATCTTCTGATAAACTGTGAGGACTGAATCTAAAGAGGAAATCTTACTGCTGTCAAACAACTGAGGCTTTTTTTTTTAAGATCCTTGAATTATTTTCTTTGATCATTGTAACTATATGTCTAATTAAGACCCCGGATCAAAGAAATTGTTTGATAAAACATAAATGCTTAGGAAACACTAAATAGGTCATCTTTGTTAAAGAAGAATCTCTAAATGCAATAAGCTTCATTTGTATTAGCACTGCTTGTCTCGAATTACTTTCCTACCTATGTATTTCACACATTGTATTAGTCTTCTATTGCCACTATAACAAATGACCACAAATTTGGGTCAGAATCTTGATATGAGTTTATGCTGGGCCAAAATCAAGGTGCTGGAAGGACTCCATTCCTTTAGGAAGCTCTTTCATTTTTCTTTCTTTTTTTTTTTTTTTTAAATTTTTTTTTATTTATTTTAATTGGAGGCTAATTACTTTACAATATTGTGGTGGTTTTTGCCATACATTGACATGGATCAGCCAGGGTGTACGTGTGTTCCCCTGCTTTCAGAGGCTCTTAGAGAGAATGTTTCCTTGCCTTTTTCAGCTTCTAAAGCCTTCTTGCATTCCCCGGTTTATGACACCCTCCTCTTTCTTCAAAACCAGCAGTGTATGATCTTTATAACACTCTCTTTTTTCCATTGTAACATCTTTTTTTTTTTTTTTCCTGATCCATAGTTCAGTTCAGTTCAGTCACTCAGTCATGTCCCACTCTTTGTGACCCCATGAATCGCAGCACGCCAGGCCTTCCTGTCCATCACCAACTCCCGGAGTTCACTCAAACTCACGTCCATTGAGTCAGTGATGCCATCCAGCCATCTCATCCTCTGTCGTCCCCTTCTCCGCCTGCCCCCAATCCCTCCCAGCATCAGAGTCTTTTCCAATGAGTCAACTCTTCGCATGAGGTGGCCAAAGTACTGGAGTTTCAGCTTTAGCATCATTCCTTGCAAAGAAATCCCAGGGCTGATCTCCTTCAGAATGGACTGGTTGGATCTCCTTGCAGTCCAAGGGATTCTCAAGAGTCTTCTCCAACACCACAGTTCATAAGCATCAATTCTTCGGCGCTCAGCCTTCTTCACAGTCCAACTCTCACATCCATACATGACCACAGGAAAAACCATAGCCTTGACTAGATGGACCTTTGTTGGCAAAGTAATGTCTCTGCTTTTGAATTCTAATAAAGATCTCTGTGATTATATTGAGCTCACCTATCTCATCCAGGATAACCACTCATCTCAAGGTCTTTAACTTCATCATAACTATAAAGTTCTTTTTGCCATGTAGGATTTACAGATTCTAGGGATTAGGATGTGAACATCTTTGAGGGGCCATTACTTATCCAACACACATGTCAAGAGACTGAAAAAGGGTAGGGAACATGTTTTGATAAGTTGCCTTTGGAGTGTAGTGGAGAGTAGAAAAGTAACTTCTTAGAGAGATCCACAAGGCAATACATTTCAGATTGTTGTGTACTTGAAAATCACTTGGGGATATGTAAAAAAATAAAAGAATATTCCTGAGCCCTGTCCCCAAAGATTCTGATTCAGAGTTTAAGCTGGGGAACTGCACTTCACCTTAGGCACGTTCACATCCCCCCTCACCAGCAGCGCTCCCAGAGACAATTTCATTGGTTGGAATGCAAGCCAGTATAGCCACTATGGAGAAGAGTCTGGAGGTTCCTTAAAAAACTGAAAATACAGCTACCATATGATCCAGTAACTTCCCAGGCAGTTCTGGTGGTAAAGAACCTGCCTCCCCATGCAGGAGACATGAGACAAAGGTTTGATCCCTGAATTAGGAAGATCCTCTGGAGATGGGTACGGCAACCCACTCCAGTATTCTTCCCTGGAGAACCCCATGGACAGAGGAGTCTGGTGGGCTACAGTCCATTGGGTCCCAAAGAGCTGGACACGGCTAAAACAACTGGAGCAACTTAGCAGACATGCAATTGCAGAACGTGGGGAGAAGCTGCCAGGAGGGAGGGGTGAAGAGCACAGAAACCAAGACAACTCTACAGCAGCAGTACCATTAACTCTGGGTAAACATCAGAATTACTGAGGGAACTGTTAAATACAGTTTTCTTGAGCCCCACTCCAGGAGGCTGTGATTCCAGAGGTCTGGGAAGGGCCAGGACCTGTGTTTTTGAAAAATGTTTCAAATGATTCTGACTGAGAACCATTGCCCCCATCTTAATAGAATTCCTCAATGTTCTCAGCAGTTCTACCTGATCCAGGCTTACCCAGAGGAGTATCCTATTTTCTTGTATTTGAAAACAATCTTCCTGGCTGATATTCTTTTTCTTTATGACTGATTAAACTATGAGTCATGTTCAGTTTTTATTTTCATGTCCCCAGTGCCTTTTGTGTCCCCAGAGCCTGGCACACAGTGTATAAATGTTTTGGGAATAAGTCAGTGATTCTCAGGTTTCACCCTGTGTGATAATCACCTGGTTAGTGATAGTGTGAAAGTGAGAGTCACTCAGTCGTATCACCTGTAGCTCTTGTTAAAAAACAGGTGGTTGCACCCATCCCCAGAGTTTCCAACTCAGTAGGCCTTGGTGGGGCCCAAGAGTGTGCATTTCTAACAAGTTCCCGGGTGCTGCTGGTGCTGCTGGTCTGAATTCCACACTTTGAGATCGCTGGAACACATAGAGTTTGAATTGTTAAAGCTCTAATTCTTTTATTACAAAATGAAAAATTTTTATAGATGGTTGAAAGATTTAAAACTTTTCCAGTTTTTGAATTGGCCTTAACATTTTTCATCCCTTGTATTTTTTCCCCCTTAAAAATTTTATCCTCTCGAAATTGAAAAAGAAAACCATATTTCTCAAGTAACACCTTTCCTGTGATATTTTATTGTTTATTTCTCCTCTATATGTGAATTCTCTTGAAACAAAACAATTGGAAATAATGGAGGAGTTCCTACTGATAATTCTTTTAAACTTGTGTCATTAGCATTGCAGATGCATAATCTAACAGTAAATTATCTTTTAATCTAAAGCTTTAGTTTAATTTACACTTTTGCTTCTTTGGTTAGTAGTTTTTTGTTTTTTTTTTTAATAATTTTTTAACCAAAAAAAAAAAAAATAAATAAAGTGAGTGAAAATAGGAAAATAGTCACATATGCATTATGAGATCAGTTACCACTAGAAATGCACAGCACAATTAAGAAAGATGAGTACTACAGAGTGATTTGTCTGATTTTCCTGAGACTTGACAGTGCATACTTTTTATTATAGAGATAAATATAAATTCATTCAGCATATATTTTCAGGAAGTTGTATTTCTTTGAGCAAATACATGATTTTTTTCCCTATATTTATCTAGCTAGAGATTATACATGGGGATTGATAGCCCTTATATGTACTTTTCAACCTAAGAAATCCTTTGTAGGACTTAAGGATAGCTTTCCTTATTCATACAAAATTGTAACAGTATGCTTTCTTTGTAAAATACTCCCTAAAGATTGGATCAGCTTTGCAGCCTTATGCCTTTGAATCTGGGTGTACTAAGAGTTTCTGATGGTGAAGTAATAAAAGGTATTGATTTTATTTGTTATACTCTCATGAAAAGGCTGTATAGCCAGATTGATGGGATGGAGGATTACTAAAAATATTTTATAGGGTTAGGAAATTTGAATTGTGTATACAGTGCTGAATTTGAGCATATTGCTGCATTGAAGGCAGGCATCTTGTAAACAAACTCTTGCAGCAAACCACTCTTGCAAGGACATTAGTCATCAATACATTTTTATTAAGTGCATGCCATGACTCCAGCACTGTGTTAAATCATCTTCTATCTCAAAAGTTTATTTTTGTCTTTTGCATATAAATTGGTAAAAAAATTTATTACCCAAAATAGGTATACTCAAGTTAAAAAATTTAAGATATAATTTGCATACAAAGAAAATTACAGATCATAAATGTACACATAGATTTTGACAAGGCATATACTCCTGAATTGCAACCCTTGTCAATCAAGATATTTTCATCACTCACTAATTGCCTCACATCATTTCCCAATCAACCTCTCCCTCCCATAAATAACCCCTGATCCAATTTCTGTCACATGTACTCTTGTGTCTGTCTTCTTTCACTAAGTACAGTACTTTGAGATTCATCCTTATTATGTGTATCAGCAATCGGTTCCTTTTAATGGCTGACTAATATTCCATTGCATGCGGCATAGGCAAATTTCCCACAACCTGCTGAATCTTCCCCAATGGAATGAGAATGTTGATAGGATATGAGGGCTACCCTAAGTTTCCTCCACTCCTCATACATTTGAGCCATTTTTCCTGAGAGTTGAAACCTTTCGCTTCCTTCATTGGTATCACTAGGGTCCCACTGTTCGATCAGAATTTAAATACAGAGTAGAGGACCAGCATTTCTAGCAAGCTCTCCATGGGGTGCTGAACATCCCGTATGAACATTAATGATTGACACTCTTTGCTTTAAGCAAATATTTTGCAAATATAAAGGATTGAGGAAAGGCCTAGAAGAATTAAAAATGAGTAACCAAATTTCTTCCAGTAATTCATTGATGGACTGAACTAAGCAAGTTTCCAAGATTATAAGAAGATTGTGGGAGGTGACAGGGGCAAGAATCTTTCCTCAGAGGTGGGAGAAACATAATTAATTAGAGGGGAAGTGGAGAATGGGACATGAGCAAGTCGCTCCTTTCTGTGCTTGATAAGATGGGTGGGGGCAAAACAAGAGGCAAAGGTGAGACGGGAAGAAAGTAAGACAGCTTGTGGTATCTTACAGGGAGAAAAAGCAGATTTCAGTTTACCTAAAGAACCAACGCTTCCCTTGCTTTCCTTCCAGATCACTGTTCTCCCATCTGCTGCCTCCCTGAGGGCTGCCAGCCTCACCTGTTTTTCCTTGTTGTTGCCTCCCAGCAGAAATGTGAGTACAGTTCAAAATTAAAAGAGCAAGTATATCAGTGTTCCTGAATCACTCGTTTAAAAACACAGCCCAAAGAAATGGGATCTTTTCTCTCAAGTGCAGTGATAAGGTGCTTAAATGCCAACATGATAAGACCAAGATAAATAATAGCAACAAGCCCTGTGATACACCCCAAAATGTCAGGCTGGTGTCACATGCTGTCCAATGAAATGTTCTGGATGATCTAGGGGCTGGGAGGGGGATGGTGTATACTTTTCATTCATAGAATTTATTCTTTTAAAGTGACAAACTGCTGTGAAATGTTTCTATCACTGCCGTGAAGTGTCTGGCTATCTCAGTCTTGCAGTCTTGGCACAGACACTGTGCACAGATAAACATATGTCTCGTATTTCATCTGTCTTTGTTCAGTGCTGCTCGGGCGTATCTCCTTGACTGCCAGCATCACCCAGCAGTCCTGGAGAACGGGGCTCAAAGAGTGTCTCTGGTTATGTTGTATCAACAGGCTAGTGCATCCCCACCCTCTACTCACCTTAGGTCTTTCCTCCTTTCTTCTCAGAGCTCAGAAAGGAGATGAGATAACTGAAGTCATCCTGGCCTTTATCCTAGCCACAACTTCCCTTTTCCTCAAGGGAAAAGCTTTTGCCTATACTTAGGCCCTTTAGGTATTTTAGAACATAAGGTGGTTACACATCGTTTGCTAGTGGAATATAGTCTAACAAAAATACAAAGTGATCTTCACTTTCATTTAGTGTCTGTTGTTAGAAATATTGATATATTTCATTGTGAAAACGTGAAAAAAGTGTTAGTCGCTCCATTGTGTTTGACTCTTTGTGACCCCATGGACTGTAGCCCGCCAGGTTCCTCTGTCCATGGAATTCTCCAGGCAAGAATACTAAAGTGGGCAGCCATTCCCTTCTCTAGGGATCTTTCTGACCCAGGGATAGAACCCAGGTCTTCCACATTGCAGGCAGATTCTTTTATCATCTGAGCCACCAAGGAAGCCCCATATTTCATTACACTATATTTTATTGGCATTATTTTGAAGTTATTATATATTATACTTATGAATAAGTGATTATATTTTTTTAAATGTTAAAAAACTTGAAATGCTTTAAAATGAAAAATGTTGAAATATCCCAGCTCTGTCTACTGAACAGACCCAGTAACAATGACTTCTCAGTAATCACGAGAATGTTGGCAGCTGTTGACTAAAAGCAGCAGTAGGGGAAGGTCAATATATAAGGTTTTGGTGAAGGGGGAGTTCAATACCATTAAGCACTCTTTTTTTTTTTCTTTTTTTAAATTTATTTTAATTGGAGGCAAATTACTTTACAATATTGTGGTGGGTTTTGTCATACATTCACATGAATCAGCCATGGGTGTACATGTGTTCCCCGTCCTGATCCTCCCTCTCACCTCCCTCCCTATCCTATCCCCAAGGGTCATCCCAGTGCACCAGCCCTGAGCACCCTGTCTCATGCATCAAACCTGACTGGCGATCTATTTCACATATGATAATATACATGTTTCAATGCTATTCTCTCAAATCAGCTCACCCTTGCCTTCTCCCACAGAGTCCAAACATCTGTTCTTTACATCTGTGTCTCTTTTGCTATCTTGCATATAGGGTCATTGTTACCATCTTTTTAAATTCCATATATATGTGTTAATATACTGTATTGGTGTTTTTCTTTCTGACTTACTTTGCTCTGTATAATAGGCTCCAGTTTCATCCATCTCATTAGAACTGATTCCAATGCATTCTTTGTAATAGCTGAGTAATATTCCATTGTGTACATGTACCACAGCTTTCTCATCCATTCATCTGCCGATGGACATCTAGGTTTCCTCCATGTCTGGGCTATTGTAAACAGAAGCACTCATTTTACAAAAGGTTTTTTGTTAGTTTTGATCCAATGTCACCATAAAGGGATTTAATGCTTCTCTAGGTGTGAGGAAATGCAAGGATTGAGATCATAAAATCTATTCCTAAAAACATCTATCTAAAGACCTGTCCCACCAGATTCCCTGGAGCACAGGCTGCCTCACTCCACCCTGCATTCCCTTAGGGGCTATGGAAAGTCAACAGGGTTCAGTCTCTGTAGGGGCAGATGGCAAATACCATCGTTTTTCAATTGTTGGCAATGCTTTTGGTAAATGCCAATTTGTAGTTGACACACTCAAATTGTGGGCTCTGAATACTGTTTCTTCCTGAAAGCTACCAGTAATTCATGGAGAGATTGCTGGTTCCAGATACAGAATGGCAAATGACAAGCTGAGATGAGATCATCTTGTTATGCTAGAAAGCAAGGCAGCTGCCCATTGGCTAATGGTGGGCAATTTTGGCATCAAAAAAAAGATGACAGCGATTGATTGAAATACACTGATTAAATAAATATGCATGAATCTATAATGATACTCAGAAGAGAAAGCCAAAGCACCAAACACAACTCATTTGTCATTATTAGAGTTAGTCAACTCTGTACTCTGAAAATCCGTATTTAAAGGGAAAACACTGACTTGATCCACATTTCCTGTGAAAATGTATTTTCAAGTTATAAAATAGCACTAGTACATGAGGGAATGTTTTCTTACAGAAGTATTTTAATGAACACATGTAGAAGGAATGATAGAATAATTCACCATTCTATAACATCTAATGAAATAATTGATTCAGGCAATAAATATTTATGGACGCTAAAACTAAGAAACCAATGAGGAACTGGATATTCCAAGGAAGGTAAAAGGTCACCTTATAACTTTACAACTACTTATCAGTGAGCATCTTTGGCCGTCTACGTAGGGCAAATAGGTATTGTGTACTTCCTCATGTGGTATCACATGAAATACATAGAACCACCTGTGAAGTATCCACGTCAAAAATGTTAGCTCTGTATTTAATCAAGTCTTTATAACTAAATTCTAGTTACAGAAAGATAGATGATAGAAAACAAATTGGAAAAAAAATCAGCAAGTTATGAACTGTTATGGAACAACTGACCCAGGTCACTGCTTGAGAAAAGGGTGATGTAGACGATGAATGTGCCAGACAACAAGAGACTTAAGAGACATATTAACTTCAACAGCAGAAGCAACAAAATTCCCTTCTGTTAGTTAATTCTGTGTCTTGAATCTGAATGTGTATTTAAGCAAAGAACTGGGATTGGTTTTTAGACTCATGTTATGTATCTGCTAACCTCTAGTGAAGAATATGGCTGGCTATTGATTTCTGCATCCTCTGCCCTCCCCTTTCTACTTCCATCCAAATCCAGTGGGGACAAGTTCAAGAAACTAATAGCAAATAGAGGGGCATAAATAGTTCTTACTCAAATGGAATTTCTCTGAGGCTGTCATGGATTCTGGGGTGGGTGGGGGAGGTTTCCACAGAATCAAATGCTGTAACAAAAACCAGGTAATTTTGTGATCAATACTAAGTTATAATTATATATGCTGAGGTAAATGTAATCAAATCTCATGCTCTATGGTGGAAATTATTGTACACTGTGCAGGATTGTGCTGCAGGCATCTAAAGAGAAATTTCCTCTGAACCGTCTGTAGAGTATTAATAGTTGATTAGAGTTCTCTAAGTGTCAAATATAGGCAGATATAATGGGAACAGTAGTCCAAAGTACAAACACCATTTGATCAGGTCCCTCTGTTTAAAATTCAGAACATATTTTATACATGTACATGCGTGTGTATGTATTTATCCAGTTTCATTGAACTTACAGTCATGGAATTATCCTGACTGGTTTTTAAATTTTTAATTGGATGAGTTTCTTAGTCACAGCTAGATGCCGAACAGTTCCAAGATAGTGGTAGAGATTAAATATCCTTAAAAGGGACATTTGGGGATAGAATAAACTTCATTATGTAATAGACTATAATCTAATCTCAGAGCAGTGATTATTTCTCCTTTTTATTTTTTTGGTCAGATTCCTTTGAGAATCTTAAGAATATTCTAGATTTCTCTTCAGAGAAACATGTGAATATGTGAAAAATTAGCCTACAATTTCTGAGAGTTCCTGCCAACTCCCCACTGTGGTGGATTGCATTTTCCAGAGATGGCCACAATAATAGTTTCCATCCATATGCACTTCTACAGTGTAACTTGCTGCTCTCCCATCAAAAAATAGAGTCTAAAGCTTCTTCTCTTGCTTCTGGGAAGGCCTGAGTGATTTGCTGAAACAGAAGAATCTAGTAGAGGAAATATTCTGGGACTTCCAAGGTTAGATCATAAGGATTCTTGCAGCTTTTCCCAGGAACTTTTGGAACACTCGCTCTTGATAGTGTTCACTCACTCTCAAGACACTCCATCCCTGAGCATAGCTACCATGCTGTGAGGGTCACAGACTCCAAGGAGAGGTCAAATGTGGCCACTCAGGTTAGCACATTCTATTGAGCTCATAGCCAACCACTACTGCCAATATGCCAGTCCTGGGAGGGAGCCATGTTGGACACTCAGCCCAGTTGAGCCATCAGATGAGTCAGCCCCAGCCAACATCAGACTGCAGTTGCATGAGAGACTCTGGGAGGGAACTACCCACTTGAGCCAGCTGATCCACAGACTTATGAATCATAGTAACAAAGTATTGTTGTTCCAAGCTACAAAGTTTGGAGTGATCTCTTACACAGCCATAGACCCAAGGACCCTTACTGAGAATCACTATTAATGATTTATTGAGAAAAGGAAATGAAGTTAATACAATATAGTTAAAAATTCTTAGGTCTAACAACTTAATAGCAGTACATTAGTATATCTTGTAAAGATTTTACCTCCTAGGTTTTTAAAGCATTTAGATATATTCAGACTTGAGCAGTTGTTGTTTTTTTTATTTTATTTACAAATAACAGGTAAATTTGGCCTTGGAATACGGAATGAAGCAGGGCAAAGACTAATAGAGTTTTGCCAATAAAATGCACTGGTCATAACAAACACCCTCTTCCAACAACACAAGAGAAGACTCTATACATGGACATCACCAGATGGTCAACACCAAAATCAGATTGATTATATTCTTTGCAGCCAAAGATGGAGAAGCTCTATACAATCAGCAAAAACAAGACCAGGAGCTGACTGTGGCTCAGACCGTGACTCCTTATTGCCAAATTCAGACTTAAATTGAAGAAAGTAAGGAAAACCACTAGACCATTCAGGTATGACCTAAATCAAATCCCTTATGATTATACCATGGAAGTGAGAAATAGATTTAAGGGCCTCGATCTGATAGAGTGCCTGATGAACTATGGAATGAGGTTCGTGACATTGTACAGGAGACAGGGATCAAGACCATTCCCATGGAAAAGAAATGCAAAAAAGCAAAATGGCTGTCTGGGGAGGCCTTACAAATAGCTGTGAAAAGAAAAGAAGCGAAAAGCAAAGGAGAAAAGGAAAGATATAAACATCTGAATGCAGAGTTCCAAAGAATAGCAAGAAGAGATAAGAAAGTCTTCAGTGATCAATGCAAAGAAATAGAGGAAAACAACAGAATGGGAAACACTAGGGATCTCTTCAAGAAAATCAAGATACCAAAGGAACATTTCATGCAAAGATGGGCTCGATAAAGGACAGAAATGGTATGGACCTAACAGAAGCAGAAGATATTAAGAAGAGATGGCAAGAATACACAGAAGAACTGTACAAAAAAGATCTTCACGACCCAGATAATCATGATGGTGTGATCACTGACCTAGAGCCAGACATCTGGGATGTGATGTCAAGTGGGCCTTAGAAAGCATCACTACGAACAAAGCTAGTGGAGGTGATGGAATTCCAGTTGAACTATTCCAAATCCTGAAAGATGATGCCGTAAAAGTGCTGCACTCAATATGCCAGCAAATTTGGAAAACTCAGCAGTGTCCACAGGACTGGAAATGGTCAGTTTTCATTCAATCCCAAAGAAAGGCAATGCCAAAGAATGCTCAAACTACCACACAATTGCACTCATCTCACACGCTAGCAGAGTAATGCTCAAAATTCTCCAAGCCAGGCTTCAACAGTACATGAACCGTGAACTTCCAGATGTTCAAGCTGGTTTTAGAAAAGGCAGAGGAACCAGAG
>NW_011495032.1:14316642-14349074 GCF_000754665.1 Bison bison bison
AGAAATCTGTATGCAGGTCAGGAAGCAACAATTAGAACTGGACATGGAACAACAGATTGGTTCCAAACAGGAAAAGGAGTTCGTCAAGGCTGTATATTGTCACCCTGTTTATTTAACTTACATGCAGAGTACATCATGAGAAACGCTGGACTGGAAGAAACACAAGCTGGAATCAAGATTGCTGGGAGAAATATCAATAACCTCAGATATGCAGATGACACCATCCTTATGGCAGAAAGTGAAGAGGAACTAAAAAGCCTCTTGATGAAAGTGAAAGAGGAGAGTGAAAAAGTTGGCTTAAAGCTCAACATTCAGAAACGAAGATCATGGCATTTGGTCCCATCACTTCATGGGAAATAGATGGGGAAACAGTGGAAACAGTGTCAGACTTTATTTTTCTGGGCTCCAAAATCACTGCAGATGGTGACTGCAGCCATGAAATTAAAAGACGCTTACTCCTTGGAAGGAAAGTTATGACCAACCTAGACAGCATATTCAAAACCAGAGACATTACTTTGCCCACCAAGGTCCGTCTAGTCAAGGCTATGGTTTTTCCTGTGGTCATGTATGGATGTGAGAGTTGGACTGTGAAGAAAGCTGAGCGCTGAAGAATTGATGCTTTTGAACTGTGGTGTTGGAGAAGACTCTTGAGAGTCCCTTGGACTGCAAGGAGATCCAACCAGTCCATTCTGAAGGAGATCAGCTCTGGGATTTCTTTGGAAGGAATGATGCTAAAGCTGAAACTCCTGTATTTTGGCCACCTCATGTGAAGAGTTGACTCATTGGAAAAGACTCTGATGCTTGGAGGGGTTGGGAGCAAGAGGAGAAGGGGACGACAGAGGATGAGATGGCTGGATGGCATCACTGACTCAATGGACGTGAGTCTGAGTGAACTCCGGGAGTTGGTGATTGACAGGGAGTCCTGGCGTGCTGGACATGATGGGGTCACAAAGAGTCGGACACGACTGAGCAACTGATCTGATCTGATGAGTATACCTGGCTATTCAGACAGTTTTCCTAGTACAATCAGTAATCCTTGTACAATATATGGTATCATTTTACATTGAATTTTGATGATTCTCACATTAAATTTTTTTTCCCTTCTCTTTCTCTTACCCACCCTGTTGTATACATACAAAAATCATACATATTACTGTATTCTCATGTTATATGTGATCAATATCTCAAATCGTCATATCCCCAATCAACTGTCTTCCATTAACGTTCTTGATTTTAATACCAGATTTAATATCAGATGACACTGAGAAGAAAAATGTTTTGAAAACAGTTGTTTCTATGCTTTGATCCAGAAATTCCACTTATAGATACCTTTTCCTTAAAAATAAATGATTAATTTAATAAAGATTTAGGTTGTGTATCACAACATTACGTATTATAAGGGGAAAATTGAAAACAACCAAAGTGCTCATCAAAAGTTTTCAACATTTTTGTATTGTATAAATTACTTTGCAATACTGTTTTAAAAATAATGTTTTATTTTAATGTTATATAAGGAAAAATCATAAAAAAATAAAACAGACTGCAGACTGTAACCCCTCATTTATTATTTCTAAAAGTTTCCTTTCTCAGTGTATAAGGAAAGAATGGGGGTGAATCCATGAATACATGGATTCACAATCCATGTATTCATGGATTCACAATCCATGTATTCAACCATAAATTTTTTTCAGGAATTCTGTCCTAAAATATTAAACCTTAATAACTTCTTCTTGGTACTATGTCTTCTAACATTCATGACTTCAGTCTTTGATTCCTATATATTATTTTTCTAATGTTCCTAAATAGTTTTTATATGTATTTAATGTGCATTTTGCATTCTCAACTGTATAAACTCCTTGGTTTTTGCCTGTCTTTCTTTTGTACAGTCTTCTATGACCAGTACATGCTAAGGACTTTGATGGTAAATGCAGGGGTCATCAAACAATGACCTATGGGTCAAATCTGACCAACTACCTGTTTTTGTACAGCCCATGTGCTAAAAATAGCTTTTACATTTTTAAATAATTGGAGAAAAAAGTAACATTTTATGATGTGTGGAAGTTAACGGAAAATTCAAGTTTGTATCCATAGACAAAGTTTTATTGGAACACAGACACGCTTTAGGCTTGGTCATGGAATGCTTTGGCCAACAGTACATTAGCAGATGTGATGTGAGTGAGGTTTTGTATGTGCTTGCAGAGGTTGGCCTGTATTTGTGAGTGTCTGTGATCTGCCATGAGGTAGCAGCCATATGTCTGGGTAGCTATTGGTCCCAGAGTGAGAGGCCCACAGAACACACCTGAACCTGAAGCAGAGTCATCTCAGTAGTGCACACACCCATGAGTGAGAAATGAATGTTTGCTGCTAAGAGTCATTGAGTTTTGTGGATGGTTTATTATGTGAAAACCTGACAAATACTGTAGGATTCATCACTTGTTAATTATAGTGATATTTGTGTAGCTCTCCTATGCTGAACATGTAGAAACTGGAAATCTCATTCGATTTAGATATATTTATACTGCTTTATGAGTATGTTCTTGTTGTTCAGTTGCTCAGTCGTGTCCGACTCTACGACCCCATGGACTGCAGCATGCCAACCTTCCCTATCCTTTACCATCTCCAGGAGCTTGCTTAAATTCACGTCCGTTGAGTTGGTGATGGACATCCAACCATCTCATCCTCTGTCATCCCCTTCTCCTCCTGCCCTGGATCTGTCACTGTTTCCATTATGCTGGGCTGGATGAAGAGTTCTCCACAGTCATAAGTTTGAGAAAAATCTATTTCTCCTTTTTCACTATGCTATTCTAATGCCTTGAAATCATTTGCAATAGACTTATTGTCTAATATTATATGATGTTACAATGAACTGGACTTCTACGATTCTTCATTCGCCCACGACTCCTGTGTGGTATATAATGTGACATGCAGTTGTATGCATTTCTGTAGGCGGTTTCCAAGTCTTGACATGCAAACGTATTTTTACCTGTAATGGGAATCTTTTGTTGATATAAAAATTTGCCCTATTCTAAACCCATACAAATTAGGTGCTATTTTCCTTAAGTGTATAGAACCATGTTGTATTAGTGAAGAGTATAATTTCCTTAAAGCAAGTTTTCTGAACAGTGGCACTATTGACAGTTTAGGTTAGAAAATTACTTGTAAGTGACTGTCCCGTGCACTTTAACACTTCAGCAGCATCCCTGACCTCTACACACCTTAGATGCCAGTAGTGCCTCTCCACATCCTCTCCTCTTCCCCACCCTGTGCACTGATGGTCAAACATCAGTGTCTTCAGACATTTCTGTCTGTTGTATGGAGGTACAATCACACAGATGAGAACCACTGCCTTAAAGAGTGAGTTTTAATACACTGGTTTTCACACCTAGTTACATATTATAATAATACAGTAAGCTTTTGTAAACACCTTGTTTTGAAATAATTTCAAAATTACTGAAAAATTACAATTATAGGACAAAGAATTCTCAAATCCCACTTGTTAATATTTGCTGATGTACTTTTTCATTGTTTTTCTATGCATATGCATAGATACTTGTTTTTTTCTGGATCATTTGGAAATAAGTTACAGGCAAGATGCCCTCTTCCCCCTTAATATTAAGTGTGTATTTCCTAGGAATAAGGATATTCTGTTACACAATCACAATATGAGTAACAAAAACAGGAACTTTAATGCAATATTATTCAATTCAGAGTCTGTATCCAAGTTTTTCCAATTATCCCCCCAATGACAATTTTTTTTTTCACAGTCCAGGCTCCAATAAAGGACACACATAGTATTTTCTTATCAGATATTTAATCTCCTTTAATCTAGAGCAGTTTCTCAGACTTTCATTGGTTTTTATAACCTCAATGTTTTTCAAGAGTACAGACTACTTTTTCTTGGTAGAATGGTTCTCAATTTGGATATGTCTGATATGTCCTCATGATTAGATTTGGATTGTGCAATTTCAGCAGAAAGGTTTTGAAAGTAATGCTGTGAACTTCTCAGTGCATCTCATCGAAAACCACAAGATTCATCTCTTCACTGGTGATTAATTATTTGGTTAAGGTGGTGTCTTAGTTTCCTAGGGCCACCATAACAAATGATCACAATGTGTTAAATCAAGTCTTCTCCCACAGAATGGAGGCCAGAGTTCAAAGTCAAGGTCTTGTCAGGGCTGTACTCCTTCTGGAGGCTCTAGTGTATAACCCTTCCTTGAGTATTCTGACTTCTGGTGGCTGTCAGTGTTTCTCATGGCTGCCTCATGCCAATCTCTGCCTCTAACTTCATGTGGCTTTCTTTTCCTTCTCTCCTCCATGCCTTCTCTTCTGGTCTCATAAAGACCCTTGTCATGGGATTTAATCCACAGTGATCTCATCTTGAGATCTTTAACTTAATTGCATGAGCAGAGATCCTTTTCCCCAATAAGGTTACATTCACCCAACTTCCTAATCCTGGGAGGTTAGTATGTGGATCTAATTTGGGAGGGGGCTACCTTTAAGTCAGTACAGGGGGCACTTGCCAGACTTTTTCACTATAAAGTTACCATTTTTCTTTTTTCATAGAAAAGTAATCAATAGGGAGGTACTTTCAGACAATGTATATTTTATTCCTCATCAAACTCTTACCCATTTGTTTTAGCCTCTATTGATGATTCTTACCCAACTAGAGATTTTCTAGCTGCATTGTTCCTTCTACATTTATTAGTTGGCATTCTAAGAGTCTGTCCTTCCTTCCCTTCCTCTTCCTTTTTAATTTCAATATAGATTTATTTTGTTCAATGGGTTATAACATATTGTTATTTTATTTTCATGCTCAAAAATTCCCAAATGTGGACAGCAAGAGTCCCATTAGGTAGCCTTCTGTGCTCTTGGACATGATTCCTACCATTCTTTGAGTAATTTTATTCCTGGCACAAGAAAATGTTCTAAGCTCATCTTCTGTTTTTTCTACCTTTGTCTTATCCTTGGTTTCTTTTGGTGGGGAATAATATTTAAAAACCAAGATTTGGGTGTCTGAGAAGCTTTTTTAAATAAAAATATTTAAGCCCCACTTTCAAAGATTGTAATTCTCAAGTCCTTGAGTAAGGTCCAGAAATGTGTGTGTTTGTGTTTTGAGTATTTGTGGCTGTGTATACATGTGTACGTGGAAAGTTTCTAGTAGCTTTGTTGCATAGCAGCATGTGGGAATTACCATTCTAATGAAGTTAAACCATGATTTAGTTCACACTAAATTTTTCAGAGCATATTTTTTTTTAATCTAAAAAGACAAATAATTGCTTCATATCTTAATTACTGGATACCAGAAAACTAAGCAAGATAAAACCTACACTATCTGAAAAAACATACTAGATACCAGATGTCAGTGATGGATGTCTGAGAAGGAAAAATGTGTTCCATAATGTAAAATATTATTGATTACAAAATTAAGTCAACTAAGATTCAAGTCTAGATATAATTATAATCTCAATTTAAAAAGAAAGTAGAAAAAAAAATAAAAAGAAAGTAGAAATTTTATTTTTAAATTGCATTCCTCTGAGTATAATCTCTCTCTGTCTCATACACACAAAAGAATATATCACTTTGTGGGAAGGGGTGCAGGGAACATAAGAGTTTTCACAATGGAATAGAAAAATCATTTATTTCAATATCCATTGCCTGACTATCTTGAATAATAGATACCTCAGAGAAGGAACAAAATTACTTCAGTGAAGCCAACTGTACTGTTGAATAGTTTGATCACATTTTGGGTATTGAACGTGATAAAGCATTTTTGCCATATGAAATTTTGGGTTAATCTTTTTTTACGCCTTAAAAAAATAAGAGAATTCTAAGGAACTAACACTTATATATTTGAGGAAGAATTTCTTATATATCTACAGATGATCAGTATATTCGACTTTGGGTCTGTAAACTTTGCCTTTGTCAAAAAGAATACAATATACTTCCTCTTTTAGGTCGTGACACCTTTTTACCTACCAAAAATCATCGAGGTAAATTAGAAAAAAATCCCCCATGGGAGTAAGAATTATGGTTCTTATTATCAACAAATAATAATAGTTGTCATTTTTGAGTTTGCATCAGGAATTTTACATATCATCTCTATTTTACCATAAGGAAAATAGGTACAGATAAATGAAATAACTTATCCAAGGTCATGTAACTTAGAAATAAATTGTCAAGCCAGGACCCAAGCCCAGAAAGAAATCTCAGCAGCTTATAATATTAATAAGAAAGGTGCAGCTCAGGTTTTTCTGCAGCTCTTCTGAGTTTCATCTCCATTCTCTAACCCTGCTGACAGGGAAGACTCTGTTTGGAATTTTGCCAGAAGCTGTAGCAAAGGGAAAGAGAATATTGTGGCTCTGAACCCTTCTCCTTGGCAGAAGAACAAAATGGTTTCAGTGCAGCCAGATACAGCATTAAATAACTATGTCACTCTCTGAGCTTGAATGTTGATAATTTGTATTTCAGTGTCAATGTCCAGAGCAAGTTACGGCCAAAGCTGATGTCAGTGAGGTGGAGCAAGTATAATCCTCTCACAGGTAGAGGCAGCAAATATCTGTCAACTGTAGCCAGCTTACTACAGACTGGTGTACAGAGGGCATCATTTGACTTTAAGCCAGTGAAGCAGTCCCCTGGTTTCAGTGATTGGTCTACATTGGTCCAGTCATAGTGAGGCAAAGACTGTTGATTGACAGTTTGGGGAAGAGTTGACCTTGCTCTTTCTCTAATATGGAATTGCTGCAGCCTTTTTTTCTATCATAAGGGAAGAAGTGTGACAAAAAGACTGAAATATGTAGCAAGGCAAGAGTCAAGAGAAGTGGAACCCCAGAAATGAGGACCTCACGAATCTCTGGAACAGCTCACTCTGAGGTGGTCCACCTCTGAACTTTCCAATGATGCATCCCAACAAATTCCTTTAAACCTGTTTGAATAAGAACTTTTATTATTTGTATTTCTAAGTGATAATATAACATCCAAGAACTATTCAAGTCCTAAACTTTGTCTTGGAAGACGTATGCGTGTGCATGTGTATCATATACTTCATTTTGTCTAAAAACAATTTATCAAGACTATGACATTTTTCAAAATAAGGAAATTACCCATAATCATACTTCCTAGAATATAACCTATTAATCAGGTTTGTATGTCTTCTCTAGTTCTCATTCTGCCATGTGCTTTTATTTTTACATAGGTTGTTTTAAAGCATACAAATCATTTGGTATTCTTACCTTTTCACTTAAATGTACATTTGAATTCTGTTCTCACATTGCTACATTTTATTTAAAAGATCACTGGAATAGCTGAAAAATAACCCGGCAATTGGTTATAATATAGTATAGATGAAAATTTCTCTAATCTTGGATATTTAGGTTGCTTCCAGTCTTTTACTTTATAGATAACAGTACCACACATATAGAAATATGTGTGCATGGAGAAAAATGGGAAGGATACACATAAAGCATTAAGCCAGTGGATACTTTTGATTAGGCTTCTGTGCCCTCTGGACCATTAGGTGATGAAACTCACAGAATTAGGCAGGAATTGGGCTCTGCCTTCTGCACATCACTGTTCTAGATACCCATGTGTGTATATATGGTGTTATTGTGTGAAGTAAAAAAAAAAAAATAGCATAAACATCTTGAAATTCTTGCTAGATAAAGAATTCTAATTTGGAATAGTTGGTTAAAATTCAGAAGATAATAACTTGTAGGTGGAAGCTACTAGGCTGGGGAGACTTGTAAGCATATTAGAAATAACAAGTCAGAAGTAAGTGCTAGTGAGATCTATCAGAAATTATAGATATCTATCTATATTTGAGATCTATCAAAAATTATAGGAAAAACCAATTATTTTCTTCTGTTGAGGTCCTCCACTGGCTCATGTAAATCTGGCTGGCCAGTATCCGCTGAGGAGGTTATGCTGAAAGTGTTCTCCAAGAACCTGTGTGATGCCCTGCATGGGTCAGATGGCTCTTCTGGCCTGGGCAGCTCACTGGCCTCTAAGGATCCTCATTTCTGGTCCGGTATCCCCAGAAACTCTGCATTTTGAGAACTTTCCCATGAGCCTGAGATGATATTTCCCTTGCTTGCTTGTGATTCATTTATATTTATATTTATCTTCTATAAATAATTAAAAGGGGCTGATGTAGTTACTCTAGAGTGGCGTCCAGGCAGTTCTCCAAATCTGTTTATCTTCCTCCATCTCATTGAAAAGCTGGAAGCCTGGTGGACCCTTGATTAGACGTTGAACTTTTTGGCTCTGCTGATCTTGGTCTGGAGGTACAAGGCCACAGCGGTAGATCTTGACACCTGTTTCTCAGTCCAGGTTCCAAACACAATTTCTTGACAACTCTATCAGCAAAAGCATTTAACTTGTGTCCACAGGGCCATTAAAAGTAGAGCTGGATAGCTTGGTTAATGGATTTGATTTCTTAAATTAGGGAATTCTGTGGCAGAGTGTAGGCTGGCTCCGGACAAAGTGATACTATGTAGTAGGGCTGTAAGTAGGTAACTCAGGAGCAGAGAACAAAAGCTGGGGCTAGCTCTTTGGAAGAAACCTGGTAAGAAATCTCCTAACAGTGAAGTTGGTTGAGTAGAAGCTCACAGGAAGAGGCTATGGTATTTCTTCCAAGATGATGGGCATGTAGGCCAACTAAAGTGAGAGGATCTGTAGTTCCCAGAAAGTGGAGGAAAGGATGAGGACCACCAATAAAAATTAGGCCCTTTCCTTCTGACGATTAGACAAAAGGCAGTCTCTACCCACAACCCTTACATGATCACTGAATGAATAACTGGTGCAATCACTGTGACTGAAATAAGTAATTATTTAACATGTATATTTGGCTACATTTGGCTACATTCTTTTCAAAGAATGCAGAGAAATAACAATGTATATTTTTATTATGAATTTCAAAAAATATTTTAATTTCAACCAGTGGTTTTTGTATTATTTTGGTCTTTTTTTTTTTTTTTTACATAGAACTTTTCTTCCCCAAAACTCAAGTATGATGCCAAGAACATTTATCCCCTGATAATTCAAATCTGGGGTTATGCCAAAGCCTATTATAGGATTTCATTTTGTTACTTGGTCCTGAATATCTAACGTAGACCAACAGATCCCTGTTCTTTTCTGACAACTCCCAGGCTGTCACAGCAGCAACACATAAGTGACTTGTCTATACAGGCTTTGGTCCCAGCCTCTCTCAGGCCCCCAGAATGTAACCTCCCTGAGGGCAGCCCACACCTGTAACATTCACTGGCTTCTCCTCAGGCTTGATAAGCACCCTGCTGGCTCAATGGACATGAAGTGCTAATGGATTTCCTGTATCTTTATAGCTACACTTACTGAGAAGAAGAGAGAAAAAGATTAAGTGGAAGTAGAATAATAAATAAATGTTATAAGATGAGAGAACTTGAATAAAGTTCCCATTTAGTGAGACATGTGCTTAGCACATCAACAAGATGTGTGGCTATTTAAAAAGAAAGAAAAGAAGCAAAAAAATCTGTAGCATGTTTTATCTTTTCAGAATTCTCCAACTACAGTATATATTTCAGATTTTCTTAAGGGCTTTTCTCACACTCTCCAATTATCCTTTGAGGACCCATCACTAAGGAATGAAGCTGGCACTTGTGCTTTCTGAAATAGCCCTGGTACCTCATGGAGATGAAGTTCTCTGGCTTTCAGTTCCTATTTGCTAACAGTCCTATGCACATCAAGCCTGACAGACCATTTATTGCTTTTGGCAGCAGAATGAGATCTGTGCACAAGAATGGCTGATGAGAGAAACTCCTCAGAGGGATTCAGGAGTGGAAGCTGTCGAGATTGGCTGGGAAAGGGCAGTGGAAGGGGCTGGTGCCCTGGGTGCTTGCTAACAAGGATGGCAACTCAGAGAGAGCTACTGCCAACCTGCAGGACCCCGCTGGCACATCACCTCCCATGTTTTCTGAGGGCACCATCACCCTCCTCACGTTTTGTAGGTCCTCAGCCCCATTGACTCCCCAACAAAGATTCTGTAAAGACAAAGGGCAGATTTCAGAATCATCATGAAGAGCTTGGTTTGTGGAGAAAAGCAGTCATCACATAGCGATTACTCAGGAAGCATAGAGTCTGAGTTTTATTTCTGAATGAAAAGTTACTTTAAGGTGGAAATATAGTTGACATTTTTAGTCAGTGTCTTTAAAATGGGCATCATTGCATTCCTGTATCCCACACTGATGTTAGAAGGATTAATTAATGGCTTAGAGTGTGGACTTCCAAATTATTGCAACTTAAACCATATGGAAGGCTTTTAAAGTAACAGCAGGCATATATATGTATACATGTTAATCACTAAGGAATTTCCTTTTATAAAAACTGTAAGCAATAGAATGTTTTCAACCCCACCATGCAGCTCTAGTTATTGACCTAATTATTGAAATAGTGCTCATATAAATACTATAAGTCTTAGTAATTTCTTACAGAATCTGATTCATTAGGGAGAAGTACTCTTTGCTATTTAAGCACTTAGGTACGTGTTCTCTGAGTGAGTCTACTGTCATAGCAACTGATTGACCACAGAAAAGCAAGGAATTGCCTTAAGTGCTTTTCCTTCCCCTTCATTTGGGAATCTTTTCTAGGCTCTTAGGAATTAAGTTTAATGACTCAGGCACCTATCATGAAAATTTTCACTTAATGAATGATAGTTCTGTGACAGTTTAAAAATTTCTGAAGTGCCAGATTTAAGGGTCATTTAGATGCTATGCTTTAGCACCAAGGGTTGGGAGAGCAGGATACCAGAATACCAGAAAAATCATGTGACAGTTGAGTGGGAAGATAAACACTGTGAGTTTTATATAAATATATCTAGAAAAATTCAGATTTATAAACTCTGGTCAGGAATTTAAGGCTCATCTGGATCTCCTTAATTTTAATCACATCATGGTTAATTTGATCCTACAGTAAGTGCGTTAGTGGCTCAGTCATGTCAGACTCTTTCTGACTCCATGAGCTATAGCCAGCCAGGTTCTTCAGCCCAGGAGATTCTCCAGGCAATAATACTGGAGTGGGTTGCCATTTCTTCCTCCAGAGGGTCTTTCCAACCCAGGAGTTGAACCCTGGTCTCCCACATTGCAGGCAGATTCTTTACCATCTAAGCCACCTTAAAATCTTCAATGTGATCCTACAAATGATGAATTGGGTTATAAACTGCTTCACACGTTTCAAAAAATAATCAAATAACTGATAAAGAAGTCTTGATAAGACTGATATCTTATAAGACAGATATCAAGCCTGATAAAAAAGTCTTCCATATTTAGACATTGTCTAAGGAGGGAAAAAAACGTCCATTGGGGGAAAATGTTCCAGTGGCTCCAAATCAATGAACAATGACACTGTTGGGTGGGGGTGAGGAGCAACAGTAATGGCTTCTGTATGAGGGGTGAGGAGCAACTGTGATGGCTTAGAATAAAGGTTTTAAAAATCACACTGTGGTGGGATGATTTGGGAGAATGGCATTGAAATATGTATAATATCATATATGAAACGAGTCGCCAGTCCAGTTTCAATGCACGATACAGGATGCCTGGGGCTGGTGCACTGGGACGACCCAGAGGGATGGTATGGGGAGGGAGGAAGGAGGAGGGTTCAGGATGGGGAACACATGTATACCTGTGGCAGATTCATTTTGATATATGGCAAAACCAATACAATATTGTAAAGTTAAATAAAATAAAATTAAAAAAATAAATAAAAACTACACTGTGACACTGGAATTTTCTAAAATCACAAAGTGTTTGTATAGCATGGCTACAGATGTTCAGAGAATCAAAGTATGAGACATCAGAAAATACTTGACAATTTAACTCTTAAAAAAAAGATTGGGGTGGGGGTTGGGGAATTAAAAAAATAAACCACATCTGAAATCACTTATCTGAGACACTTGAGTCCTTTTTGGATCTTGGCTAGGTAAAAATGGAAGTATAGCATATCATACCCATATCATATTCCCATAGTATACCATATCACACCCATATATAAAACTGCGTGAAGCCTGGGCAACACCCTGTACTAAAACAAATTGACATTTCACTGGTGAAATGTGTAGTTCCCATTGATTGTGATCGGTGAAGATTACAAATAGCCTCAAGTCAGTTCAGGGTGGGTTTTGTTGCTGAATAAGTTCAGGTCTGGTCAGGCTTTAATGCTGAGTTATGAAAAGTCTTTCATTTTTCAAACCTCTTTGAACTTCAGAGTTGGTGGATAAGGGATGGTGAACCTAGACTGCTTTATGCAATGATTAACATACTTCTCTCTCTCTCTACACTGAATAAAGCTGAAAATAGGTACTGTTCAAAAAAGAAAATAGGCAAATTTAGGAGCAGCAGAGCTACAACAAGTTAATAGAGGAAAATGATATTTGGGAACATCTGCCTTCCAGCAGAACATTCTTGTTATGTTTCTAATAAAATCAGTAAGCTGAGTAGATGGAAGAACTGATCTGAGTTACGGTGATTCTCTGTGTTATGTCAGCACAAACATGGGCAATGAGGACAGACCTTCACACAACAGTGAGGCAAGAAAGTGGAATAAGGAACAAGGGGATGTCTAGCAATAATAGGTATAAGACAGACACCTTTGTGGAAAGGCAAAGGATTTGGCATCACTTAGAATACAACCTGAGTACAAACTTGACACCATTGCTTGGTTAACTCATCTAAGCCCCAGTTTCTCCATCTGTGAAATGGGGTGGATAACAACATAGAACTGTCAGGAGGCACCAGTAAAATAAAATGTAAAACAGTGCAGTGCCAGGTATATGGATGGCAGTTAAATAAAATAAAATGTTAAAAACTTGTTACTAAAGGTAAAGATATAAATATCTCATATAGGGTATTTAGTTATAATATTGATAGTGTCACAAGATTACATATACATACGCAATTTTCTCTACTTGAAATATGCCTCTGGTGGGAGCACTCTTATGAAGAAAAACATTTGAGAGATGTCGCTTGCATAGGAATCTTATTTCAGTTATACCTTAACATAAGTAAGAGGCTTTTTGTTAAAATAACTTACTTTTCCTTTGCCCTGACCTTTCCACTTTGTTTAGTAGGATAGTGGATTTTAAATCAACCAATACCAGGCCCTAGAATTCTGTTACACCTGGGCTCAAAAAACTATTTTGTTCTATAGCTTTCTGAATTAGTCTTATTTCTTGGTTGTCATATCTCATAACTCACAACTTTCTATGTATTGAATTTGGGGCTTTCTCTTCTTTTTCACCATAAAGCTACATATCTGAAAGACAGCTAGAACTTTCCTTTTTTTCTCTCTTAAATTTCACTGCAAAATGTATTCACATACTTTTTTGATTTTTTAAAAAATCCAAAGGCGAGTAATGTAGGGTTGTATGTGTGTCAAGAAAAAAGTAAAAAGGGGAAATGTATCTTGAACTTCCATAATTTCATCACCTCTATCCCGCTTTACAAAGATAATTGATGTTAGCCATTAGGCCTATGTCCTTCCAAACAACTTTTGAAGTATATGCAAACATTTATATCCTGCATGTAGGGGAGGAATTTATTGTGGTTGATTTAGCAAAAATAAAATCATTCTATACATACTATTCTGCAGCTTGCTTTTTTCCTATTTAGCCATATACCATGGACATCATCTCATATTATTATTGTTCCCATTATTTTATAATAAGTTGTATTCCTTAAGCATAATTTGTATAGTTATTAGCTTATTCCTTTATTCACCAGAGTAATATTTATTGATCATCAAAATGAGGAAAATATGTGCAAATTGCTATAAAAAAAGTGCGATTTAGTAAAAGATAAAGTTTTCACTCTCTGGATACTTATTATAATCTGGAAAGAGAAAAAAAACAAGGACACATACAACTACCATATCAAGCAGTACAGAATATGTAAACTTAGATTTTAATACCACTGTAGGTCATAAGAAAGTTAATTCTTATGAAGGCTGATCAGGAAGGTTTTTTAAAGATTTTGAATTTAAATTGGAAATACTGATTAGATTTCAACTGAGGTTAAAGAGGGAAAAAATACCTTTAGTCAAATGTCTGAGAGAAGAAAATAGAGTATGTGTTTAAACGGGGGGCCATCATCCAAATGTACTGATGTATTAATAAAACATTTCTTCCTTACAAAGATATTAAAAAAGTTGGATGGCATCACTGACTCAATGGACTTGGGTTTGAACAAGCTCTGGGAGATAGTGAAAGACAGGGAACCCTGGCATGCTGCAGTTTACTAGGTAGCAAAGAGTCGGACACAACTGAGCGACTGGGCGATTAAACAACAACAATAAAAAGTGGGATGACCCAGAGGGATGGGATGGGATGGGGAGGGAGGTGGGAGAGGGTTTTTTTTTTAGTTTAAAGTAATAAAGCTAATTAAAAAAAAAAAAGTGGGAAGAAATGTTCAACTTAAATCAAGAAAACAAGGCATTTAGTCAATTTGGCTGGAATGGCAAATTTCCAGAAGGTAGAACTGATTAAAAGACAAGTCTAAAAAAGTACGTAGAAGCTAGATCATGGAGAGTCTTGAACATCAAGGGATATCTAAAATCTGCCTATTTTGACTCTTGCATAGAATTCTCTTCCAGATCTTTCTTTTCTTCTTATCACAAGCTGTTAGAATTTAAGAAGAGACCAGATAAACTAATCTGGAAGCATAAAAGTCCATATTCTGTAGTCCTTATTCAGATGTCTTTAAAGCTATTGGTCCATTTTGGCAGGCTCTTCCATTATAGACAGAGCTTTCCTGCTGGCTCAGATGGTAAAGAATCTGCCTGCCATGCAGGAGACCCAAGTTCTATCCCTGGGTAGGGAAGGTCTCCTGGATAAGGAAATGGCTCCCCACTCTTGCCTAGAGAATTCTATGAACAGAGTAGCCTGGCGAGCTAGAGTCCATGGGGTTGCAAAGAGATGTACACGACTGAGCATCTAACACTTTCACTTTCCATTAGAGGTTGGCCTTTTTTTTTCCCCCAAAAGAGACATAAACATTCCATATTAGTTTATTCACATGGCCCAGCATTGTGTTAGATGCCAAGATGTCAGTGATGAACAAGACAGTCTCAACCTCACGTGCTCATGGCCTAGTTAATAAAATTTCCAGTGCCTCTCCCTATTTTTGAGACACCATCAGTGTCAAATTTTGCTGGTCCATTAGCATCAAAAGTTATTAGTCACCTCAACATCACATTCTGCTGTCTTGGCATAGTTTCTCATTTGTGGTTATGATTTCCTGTTTGCCTTGCTGATCTCTGATTTCTTGAAATCCCCCTGTCCTTTCTTAACACCTAGGTGATTTTCCTACTGAGTGTTATTTAAAGCAAAGCTATTTACAAATGAACATTTTTTTTTTTGCAGCATTTCTGTAATTATTTCATAAAAGAAAAAATATATTGCTTTTTGGATTTCCCTGATATTGCTGAGGACAACTATGAGGAAGATGATGAAACATAGGTGAACTTAGAAACATGCCAAATATTTCCTAAGAAAATGCTTATAACAATAAACACAAGTAGAGAAAACTTCTATTTGGGTTTTAGAATTAGTCATGAAACTCAGTATACACGTTTAGAATTTTTCATTATCTTGAGGAACAAACCCCTTTACTGTTAAGAAGAGTTCTTCTTTATCTCTGATAATATCCTTTCTTCTGGAATCTACCTTGTCTGATGTTAATATAGGTATTCTAGCAGCCTTCAGGATGGTTCCCAACGATCCCCACCTCAGTACACACCCCATGTGTAGTCATTTCTCGCATGGGACCAAAATTGGTTTGTGTAACTAATAAACTTGGCAAAAGGGAAGTTATTTTACTTCTGAGATTAGATGATAAAAAATTGTGACTTCTGTCTTGGGCCCTATCTCTTTCTGGGATCACTTCCTCTGGGTCATGAGCAGCCCTATGGAGAGTCCAAGTGGCAAGGAGATGAAGCCTCCTGCCAAGCACCAAGTACGTGGGCCTGGATGCAGAGCAGATCCTGCACACCCAGCCAAGCCTGGCAGCTAGACTGTGTGACACCCTGAACAAGAACTCCCACCTGAACAGCCCCAGAATCCTGATTCACAGAAGTGATGAGATAGTCAATGTTTGTTGCTTTAAACTACTACATCTGAGGTAATTTGTGATATAGAATGAATAACTTCTACATCTTCTAACTTTCTTTTGGGTGATATTTTCACGGTGTTTTGAGGGTCCCAAGGCACCCCAGTTTCAGTGATTGGTTAGAAGTACTCACAAGACTCAGAGAAGGTTATATACATACTTAAAGTTTATTATGGCAGGAAATACAGAGTAAAGCAGCATGCGTGTGTGCTCAGTCCTGTCCGATACTTTGCGACTCCATGGACTGTAGCCCACAAGGCTCCTCTGTCCATGGGATTTCCCAGGTAAGAATACTGGGGTGGGTTGCCATTTCCTTCTCCAGAGAACCTTCCTGCCCCAGGGATGGAACCTGCATCTCCTGTATCTCCTGCATTAGCTGGTGGATTCTTTACCACTGAGCCACCTGGGAAGCCCAGAATAAAGCAGCAGAAAAGATATTTTCATTGGGTAGAGTCCTGAGAGGCTCAGTACAGGCTTCAGAGTCCTTCTTCAGAGGCCACATAGAATGTGCTTTGTCTCTAGCAGAGAACTGTAGGAACATGTGTGAAATGTCTCTACCCAGTGAGTCCTGTTGGAGTCCTAGGCTCCAAGGCTTTTCTGGTGTGCTGCTCACATAAGCATATCTTGCTATGCAACCAGCCATGGCAGCTGAAACCCGGGACCCTAACAATGAAACCAGGTGCACCTCATTCATCTTGATATCTATGCAGAGCAACTTGACAGCTGATATAGCACAGCTCATTGCTCTAGGTGTACATAACCAAATCAGTAATCTCTGACATCCAAGGGACATATTCCCAGTGGTTGTCCAAGTGTCATTCATGACTCCAGGTTCTCTTGGATATACGCAAGGAATAAGCCACCAGACCTGCTCTGTTAACTCTTCCTTTACAAAAGGTGGCTAATACCATAACTGCCAAATATGTAGCTGAATGAGATTTCAGAAAATTCCAGCCCCCAGATTTCAAATCTTGCAGTTTAGGCCTCAAACACTGTGAAGCGGAATGAAGCATTCTCTGTGGCCTCTGTCAGAATTCCTGGCTCAGAGAAATTATAAGAAAGGATAAATGATCATGGTTTGAAGCCACGAAGTTTTGGGGGTAGTTTGTTATACAGCAATAGAAATATAATTCAGGGTAATATTTTCTTGTTTCTTACAACCTCAGCAATTCTTATGGGATGAATTTTGTGTTTGGGGGCACTGAATTTTGTTGTATTTCATAAAATAGTGCTAGATTTTGTTCACCATTAGCTAAATTACCAGGAATTTGTAGGATCCTTTTAAGGATTGCTAGGGTGGGTCCAGAGCAGTCTTTAGCTCAGAGCTAATTTGTCTCCATTACTAACATGACTGTGTCAGTGATTGACAAACTGTTTTGGTAAGGGGATACATGGTAAATATTGTAGGCTCTGCAGGCCAAATATATTCTCTGTTGTATGTTTTTCTTCTTGTATTTTTTACAATCCTTTAAAAATATAAAATCATTCTTGGTTTACAAGCTGTTCAAAAACCAATCTGTGGGATGGACTTGGCCTGTGGGCTGTGTTTGCCAACCCTACCCTATCTGATGTTCTTTGCATGAAGAGGTCTTTCCACTCTGGCTGAAAGGACTATGAACTATTTCCAGCTGGACGTGAGTTCCAGAAACTTCATTCTCAGGATTCTTCCCCAGCCCTGGGTGGTTTCTTCTCATGCATGTGTAGATTGGCACTTGGCCAAAGACTTGAAGGGACCTTTCTTCAAATTTCAGTGTAGCTCCCTCTTCTCTGTCACTCTTCTACAAATCCTAGCTCTCATGGCCTCTCTGAACTCCAATCTTCCTCTTTTCCACTCAGCTAGACTGCAGGCTGTGTGTGGGTTCCCTTTCCTGTGTCCCAGCCTGAAAACAGCCTCTAAGAAATAAGCTGATTTAGTCGCAGAAGTCACCTTTCTTTGTTTCACTCCTTTCAGGGATCACAGTCCTGTGCTGTTTCTTTTTCAATATTTTCAAAACCATTGTTTCATATGTTTTGTTTTGTGTTCCAGTTATTTCAGATGGGAGTTTAAATTTGTCTCTTTATTCTGTCTTGGAAAGGATATTTATTCTCAAATTAAGTTATTATCAACGGTAATGCTTTTATTTCCTTACATATATTTAGTCCCAAATGTTGGTTTTGACTTATATTGAACATACATTTCTAGCAGAATTTTTTTAGTTCTATTTAATATCTTCATTGTTAAATACCGAACAACATCCTCACACACATAGCTCATCATACATTCCTTCGCGCTAAGTCACTTCAGTCCTGTCTGTCTCTGTACGACCCTATGGACTGTAGCCTGCCAAACTCCTCTGTCCGTGAGACTCTCCAGGCAAGAATACTGGAGTGGGTTGCTGTTTCCTTCTTCAGAGGATCTTCCCAACCCAGGCATTGAACCCACGTCTCTTATGTCTCCCGCATTGGCAGGTGGGTTCTTTACCACTGGCGCCACATGGGAAGCCTGAGGATCATCATAAGTGCCATTAATAAAAACTGTACTTCAGTGACCATAGGTTTCTAGTTGAGACAAATCTTAAATGGTGAAATTGATCTTAGTCTAACTATAGAATTTTCCTCTTCAATATCCTTAGTAATAAACATATACTTTCAAGGGACATACTCTCCTTTTTAAGATAGCTTGGTAAATTCTTAGATATCAAATAATTATTGTCAAAAAATGTCCATTATATTGAGCTAAAATGTAATTCCTTATAATGTTGATTTTTAGTTTTTATTAAGTTTGTGTTTAATCTAGATTCAGAGGATCTTTTCTTAGAACTCCTTTTAACCTTTCTTGTGCATTATTGATTTAGTCTTCAAACAGGTACTGTGTGATGCTCTGTGCTGAGTTTTGGGTTGCAGAGGCAAAAAAAAAAGGTCATGTCCAGGGCTCAGGTATGGTTCAGTTTGGTGGGGGAGTTACAGCACAATTAAAAGAATAAACAGGCAAGCATGAGTGTTTGCCTCATTACAAATTACAGTGTCATGTGTGCCAGGATTTGACATGATGAGGGAAGTTAGGGAGGGTATTCTTTTTTTTTTTTTTAATATTTACTTATTTGGCTGTGCTATGTCTTAATTGCAGCATGTGGGATTTAGTTCCCTGACCAGGAATCAAATCCTGGCCCCTAGCATCAGGAGCATGTAGTCTTAGCCACTGGAAGTCTTAGCCACCAGGGAAGTCCCAGGGGGGACATTCTTGTGGACATGTGAGTTGAGATCTGAAAGCAAAGTAGGAGATAATCAGACAAAAGGAGTAAGAGTTTGCAGGAACAGGAAACAATCTGGCTTGGGGTCCTGGGGCAAAAAAAGAGCAAGTGGTATTCAATCTAAATATAGGACTCTCAGATAACCCTCTTCAATACTCTACTCACTCAAATGTGCATGTGCACAGTTGTGTACGACTCTTTGCAACCCCATGGACTGTAGTCCACCAGGATCCTCTGTCCGTGGAATTTTCCAGGCAAGAATACTGGAGTGGGTTGCCATTTCCTCTTCCAGGGGATCTTCCCAACCCAAGGATCAAACACACATCTCCTGCGTCTCCTGCTTGGCAGGTAGATTCTTTACCACTAGCACCACCTGGGAAGCCCTAGTCATTCAAATGATTAGACCCAATCTCACAAATAGCACTGCTGCTACAAAGTTGCCTCAGTCGTGTCTGACTGTGCAACCCCATAGACAGAAGCCCACCAGGCTCCCCTGTCCCTGGGATTCTCCAGGCAAGAACACTGGAGTGGGTTGCCATTGCCTTCTCCAATGCATGAAAGTGAAAAGTGAAAGTGAAGTTACTCAGTCATGTCCGACTCTTAGCGACCCCATGGACTGCAGCCTACAGGTTTCTCCGTCCGTGGGATTTTCCAGGCAAGAGTACTAGAGTGGGTTGCCATTGCCTTCTCCCTATTATGGAAAACATAATATGGATTTAGAAAAGGCAGAGGACCCAGATCTGCTGGATTGACAACATCTGTTAGATCATAGAAAAAGCAAGAGAATTCTGAAAAAACATCTACTTCTCCTTCATACTAAAGCCTTTGACTGTGTGGATCACAACAAACTGGAAAATTCTTGACAAGAGAATACGAGATCACTTTACCTGCCTCCTGACAAACCTATATGCAGGTCAAGAAGCAACATGTTTTCACTGGACATGGAACAACAGGCTGGTTCAAAGTTGGGAAAGGCTGTATATTGTCACCCTGCTTATTTAACTTCTATGCAGAGTACATCATGAGAAATTCCAGGCTGGATGAAGCACAAGCTGGAATCAAGATTGCCAGGAGAAATATCAATAACCTCAGATATGCAGATGACACCACCCTTATGGCAGAAAGCAAAGAGAAACTAAAGAGCTTCTTGATGAGGGTGAAAGAGGAGAGTGAAAAAACTGGCTTAGAACTCAACATTCAAAAAATGAAGATCATGGCATCTGGTCCTATCACTTCATGGCAAATAGATGGGGAAACAGTGGCAGATTTTATTTTTGGGGGGTCAAAAATCACTATGGATGGTGACTACAGCCATGAAATTAAAAGATGCTTGCTCCTTGGAAGGAAAGCTATGACAAACCTAGAGAGCACATTGAAAAGCAGAGACATCACTTGGCCAACAAAGATTTGTATAGTTAAAGATATGGTGTTTCCAGTAGTCATGTATGGATGTGAGAGTTGTACCATAAAGAAGGCTGAGTACTGAAGAATTGATGCTTTTGAACTATGATGCTGGAGAAGACTCTTGAGAGTCCCTTGGACTACAAGGAGATCAAACCAGTCCATCCTAAAAGAAATTAACCCTGAATATTCATTGGAAGGATTGATGCTGAAGCTGAAACTCCAATACTTTGACCACCTGATACAAAGAGCCAATTCGTTGGAAAAGACCCTGATGCTGGAAAAGATTGAGGGCAAGAGGAGAAGGGGGTAACAGGATGAGATGGTTCGATGGCATCACCGACTCAAAGGACATGGGTTTGAGCAAGCTCATGGACATAGTGAAGGACAGGGAAGCCTGGTGTGTTGCTGTTCATGAGGTCACAAAGAGTTGGGCGTAATTTAGCGACTGAACAGTAAATGGAAAACAGTTTTCTGATATTTTGGACATACTTATAAGGAGGCAAATTTTACTCCAGTGTAAGGATTCAGAAGGTTCTTGTACTCACTTCAGCTTTTCTGAGGCCTAAAACATACATTTTGGGGGGGCCCACTTTAAGTAAAAAAAATACGAATAATGGATACAAAGTTAAGTACAGGACTTGGAAGAGGCCTTTGCAAATGAATAGCTTTGACACTGATGCTTCATTAGTAAATAAATCTATCATCTGCCTTGAGGTATTTAAACAAAAAGTTCGTGACCATTTATTGGTAATGTTACCGTGGGGATTCTGATGTTGTGTATTTCAGACCACTTTCCTCCAAATGCAAAGATTGTGTGTTTACTCGGCTTAAGTTTGAGAATTGAATAGGTCAAAGTTTGACTCTCTAATCTTCACCCCAAGCTGGTTTATCAAATGAATTCTGTGATAATCAAACAATGATGTGGTATTTGGGAAAGTGGGTAGACATGGGTGTGGCTGTTTATCTTTCTGGTTCTCAAAGGAATCCGAAAGTTAAATGTCTACCTTCAAGCCCTAGACAGTTGTTTTGTTGTAGCTCTCAAATCTCACACCACAGAATCTGAGCTAAGAAAGTCTTCAGAATCAAAGCCTGGGTTTGATTGCCCTACTAACCAACAAGTGTACATAAAGAACACATCAGGGATGGCCCAGAGATAGCACCTCCAGCCTCCACCCCCACTACATGTCCCACACCCTGGTCGGCGGAGGCTTGAGAAGAGGAGAGGGATGGTTTAATGTGTATCCATCATCCCTGCTACATATGTTGTCAGGAAGGAAGGAAGCACATTACAAATAAACCCTCACCACCACCACTCTTCAAATGAACAAAAACAAAAATCAGAACCCTTTTTGAGTCAGTTATGCTCTGAATCATTATTATAAAGCAGGAATAAGACTAACAATAACAGTGAAATAATAACAGCAGCACTGAGATTGAGCCCTTCTGCATTCCTAGGGTAGTTGTCTGGGCGGATCATAAAGCTCTTGGCAAACTTTAATTAGAGCTCAGAGGTAGGTGAATTACGTGGCTAAAGTTCCTGCCATTTTGGTCACCAGAGAAGTAGACTCAGGTGAGGTTAAGTGGTCAAGTTTTGGACACCTGGTCATGCTCATCTGTGATTGCTTTTCCAGTCTGTCAGGTTTTTTGGAATCTGACTTGTTGCAGTGCTGCCCAGCCCTGCGCCCTTGCTTGCAGGTGCTGGGCCTCAGCGCTAACATGTTAGTAATGTCAGCTTGTTGCTCTGGGGCTTGGCCACACTGAGTCTGGACCTGTTTGCTTTTTTTGTTTTTTAATTAAGTCCATAAGGGACATCTCTGAGCCCAGGAATAACCAGTCCTGAAGCCAGGTAGCTTCTGTTTGAGCACCTGGCAGGCATGATGTGCAAATAAGGACAGTGCTTTTCAATAGAAGATAAATGACTACAGCTGGCTCCAAGTTGGTTTAAGTTTTTTCTACTTTAATATTTAGGAACAGTTTTAAACCACATTTTCACAGAAACTGCCACCACTTCTAAGCAGATGGGGGAATTTTTAGGGCTGGTAAAGAAATAAAAAAGTCCCCTTGAAGATATATGAAGACTTGGAACTTCCGGTATTGTGTGTCCCCCACCCACTCTGACTTCTGGTGTGTCCCAGCTCTGTGCTTCAGAGGACAGAGCAGTTTTGTCTCAGGCAAAGTCTATGGTAAACGGGTTGGCTCACCCTGGATTCAGTTGTGAGCAAACTGATTGTGAGCAAACTGTCAGCAAATTAACTGATCAGCAATTTCCCAAACATCCACATTTTCCATTGACATTTCCGGTCACACATATGTTGATACACATCGCTTCAAATCTAGGATCTTTTTCTTGGTGCCAACAACTGGGAGAAAGGAGCATAATATCTTTCACTTCTCAGGCAAAGAGTGATTGCCTTTCATTTATCCTAAAGCAACACTTCTTAAATTCCAATGGTTTTCACTAGGTCAGGCACCCTGGGGTGTGTGTGGTATGGTGAACCAGCCCCTGTGCACCCCGATTTCACATTCATAATTTCAAAAAATATATGATACTAGACCATCTCACTCCCCTTTTCCGGTCCCACCTGTCCTCATTTCTCAGTCATTTCTTTGCCTTTAGATTTTCATTGTCTTTCTCTGGTCTCTTTCTTAAACTGAAATCAGAATTTCACACATTCATCCATCTTCCACAATGTTTTTTGTCTGACAATACCCTAATGATTTATCTTTATGCTTTTAAAATAATTTTTTCCCAGTTTATAAGTGGGTTTTTTGTTTGTTTGTTTTGGGGGGAGGTTGGTCTCAATTAGCTATTTGGACTAATATATTTGTTTAGAAAAGAGGTGACAATAATTCCTGGTGCTACTGATAGCTTGGAATTTATCTTCCTGTATGAGAAATGTTTTTTCCCCCTTTAAACTCTTCATTATTTTTGCATACATAGAAGTTCATGGGCTTCTGTGTATGCAAAGTACATGGAAGTATTTGGCAGAGTATGCAGAGAAGCTCATTGTGCTTCCCTGATGGCTCAGATGGTAAAGCATCTACCTGCAGTGCAGGAGACCTGGGTTCAGTCCCTGCGTTGGGAAGATCCCTGGAGAAGGGAATGGCAGCCCACTCCAATATTCTTGCCTGAAGAATTCCACGGACAGAGGAGCCTGGTGGGCTACAGTCTATGGGGTCGCAAAGATTTGGACACTACTGAATAACACACGCACAGAGAAGTTCATTTCTCTTTCTGCTTGTGGTGTCCAGTTATCTTTTCCTTACTGCTTCATGAGTTGACGCTGCACTACCCGGACAGTCAGTGTTAGCAATAACTTACCAACAGTGTAAAGAGCTGTCTGGAGACATGGGCTCAGCAGGGGGTGCCTACAGGAGAGCCCTGGCTGCTCTCCATGCCAGGGGTACTATCAGAACTCTACACCACAGGGCCAGAAGCTGCTTGGTTACTGTCTTAGTTTGCTAGGGCTGCCATACAAAGTGCCACTGACTGGATGTCTTCACCAACAGAAATTTATTTTCCAACAATTCTCAACCTTGATCAAGCTGTCAGCAGGGTCAGTTTACTTTGAGGCCTCTTTCTTTAGCTCATCCATAGCCCTCCTCTCCCTGTGTGTGTCTGTGTCCTAATCTCTTTTTGTGAAAACGAAAGTTGCTTAGTCGTGTTTGACTCTTTGTGACCCGTGGACTACGCAGTCCATGGAATTTTCCGGGCCAGAATACTGGAGTGGGTAGCCTTTCCCTTCTCCAGGGGATCTTCCCAACCTAGGGATAGAACCCAGGTCTCCTGCATTGCAGGCAGATTCTTTACCAGCTGAACTAGAGGGAGGGGACATATGTATACCTATGGCTGATTCATGTTGAGTTTTGACAGCAAACAATGAAATTCTATAAAGCAATCGTCTTTTAATTAAAAATAAATAAAAATTTCAAAAAGACACTGGTCATTGCATCAGGGCCCACTTTAATGACTCATTTTAATTTAATTATCTCTTTAAAGAATCTGTCTCCAAACACAATCATATTCTGAGGTACTGGAGATTAGGATCCCGAAATATAAATTTGGAGGGAGATATAATTCAGCCCATAACAGTGCATTAACGATGCTTCGCATAGATGCCATATTTCCAGCAACAACAATTAGTTCTAAAACACAGTCTCCAAACCTCAAAGTCTGTGCAAAAGTCAGATTATGGAGCCCCATTAGGTTTGGGTGTTGTAGGCTCCTCTCACACCTTACAGAATTTTCATGACATATGTAAACAAAGTGCTTATCTGATTCCCCAAAGTGCAGCAGCCCAGAGGGTAGAGGAACCACCAACCAGAAGAAAGCCCCACCCTCACCATGAGGGGCAGATGTGTCAACCATAGCAGGAAGTGACTTCAGCATCGAAAGGGCAGCAGCAGAACCTTGAGAGGCAAAACTCCTGTCAGTTGCCATGTAGTACCATGAAAGCAGATAATAACAATATTCCTGAATTGTCAAGAGTAGGCAATGTTAATTTTAAAAGCCTGTAGTAGAGGCTGTGGAAGTTTTCTCATAAAATACAGTGAAAATAAACTTCAGTTATTAAAGTAATTCACCTATGCAAAATAAAAATTTCCTAGTTCTACTAGATTGGAGAAGGCAATGGCACCCCACTCCAGTGCTCCTGCCTGGAAAATCCCACGGACGGAGGAGCCTGGTAGGCTGTAGTCCATGGGGTTGCTAAGAGTCAGACAGGACTGAGCGACCTCACTTTCACTTTTCACTTTCATGCATTGGAGAAGGAAATGGAAACCCACTCCAGTGTTCTTGCCTGGAGAGTCCCAGGGACGGGGGAACCTGGTGGGCTGCCATCTCCGGGGTCGCACAGAGTTGGACACGACTGAAGCGACTTAGCAGCAGCAGCAGCAGTTCTGCTAGATAAATACTTCTTTCTACAGAAAAGGTCCTGCTTGGAATCCATGAAGATTTTTCTATAATCCTGAACACGACATATGAAAAAAAGGCTCTGGGGTCAGGGCTTTCCTGTCCCAGTGGTCCTTAATGCTTAGGTCCTTCACTTCCTAGTGAGGCTTCACTTCCCAGTAAGGCAGTTAGTGAAATTAGCCAACAGTTTTCAATGAAGATGTTATCGGACAACTTTTAATTTAAGCCATCCCCCGTAGTGTGCAGTGAATTAATATTTTAATAACTTCTATAATGTTTTTATGGATACTCTAATTTTGTGACATTGTAAGATGCTTAGTGGAAACATTTAAAATATACTACTATGGGCTTCCTTTGTGGCTCAGACAATAAATAATCTGCCTGCAATGCAGGAGACCTGGGTTCAATCCCTGGGTTGGGAAGATCCCCTGGAGAAGGGAATGGCTACCCACTCCAGCATTCTTGCCTGGAGAATTCCATGGATAGAGGAGCCTTGTGGGCTCTAGTCCATGGGGTCACAAAGAGTTGGACATGATTGAGTGACTAAGCACACATGTACACACAATTTTAATAACCTTGTTTTGGTATTTCTTCATGTTTTGGCATACCAGGAGCCTCAAAGCTGGGAGCAATCCACCACTTCTCTGCTCTAAGGGCCTGCACTGGAACGTGGGGTGTGCTTGACCTCACCCTCCTCTGAATCATCTTACACTTTGTGCTTCTGACCACCTCCTGCCTCCTATCATAGTTATTTATGAAACTGTTTTATCCGTCTTACAAGATGTGAGCTTAATTTCCAACAGCCATTCCCCCACCTCCACCCCATGGTAAAAGTACCTAGTCTTTGTTTTTCACTTGGTAAACCATTTGAATCTTTTGTAGTGTTTGTTGCAGATACTTTCCAAAGCAACCCTCAGGCCCCTCCCTGAGCTCAAAGGAAGATCACCCAGAATGTTTTACTAGAGATTAGTGTAGCTCGCCACAGTGGTGTGCTGGTAAATGTTTACCAAGAGGCTCTGAGGTGGGTGGTGAGAGGGAAGGCTGATTCCTAGTGTTTGCTGGGTCTAGACCTCACTGATGGTGTAGCTGAGAAATGTGCAAAACTGGCTCTTTCTGGCCAATCGGACTTCAGAAAGTTCCAGCACATCTCTGGCTCATACTTCAGGGATAGTGAGAAATGCTGTTCTGTAAGGAATGGATAAGCCCACTGAATCCTTTCTTTACCCACAGAAGGCAAACCTGTGCTACATATTCCTATGATTGTCTCGCTTTCCATATGTCTCACATTCATATGTTGACTCCTCTCACACCTTCCCAACCAACTGCACAAGATCTTAACAAACACTGAGAAAACTTTAAAGTCATGAGCAATGAGTCATAAAATAGATCCACTCAGAGGTTTTTTAAGGGTCACTAATATGAAGGCAGTTCACAACTCTCAGAATTAGTAATGTGTGCATACAGACTGATTTTGGGGTTATAGTCATTAACTCTCCAAATTAATTTTTTTCAAGTATTTGTTCAACTTCCTAGCCCCCTTTGCATATAAACACATGCACTTCTTAGATAAATGCTAAATATGTCTATGACTCAGCAATTTGTATCAATGAGAGATAATATCACTCCTTTTCCATTCAACCGCTTCTGCCCTACTTCCATACACCAGAGTGAGCAGATTTCAAATTTCTTTAATCAGGGATTTTGGGCTTTACTCTTCTGTCTCTCAATAAAATGTTTTGTTCTTATATTTTGACAGGTAGTCAGAATATTTAAGTTAAATTAACTCTCATTTTGGGCTTCCGTGGTGGCTCAGAGGTAAAAAACCCACCTGTCCATACAGGCATGGGTTTGCTCCCTGGGTTGGAAAGATCCCCTGGAGGAGAGCAGGGTGATCCACTCCAGTATTCTTGCCTGGAGAACCTCATGGACAGAGGAGCTTGCTGGGCTACAGTCAGGGGGGGTCTCAAAGAGTCAGATATAACTGAGCTACTGAAAAACAACAACTCTCATTTTATGTAGTATATGAGAAATACCCTTTTTTCCACTCTACAGGTATTCATACATGTTCATTAATTCTTACATGAACAAGCTGAGATTATTTCTAATCTAAAGGAAACTTTCCATTCTTAGAAGAACTAGTTTTCCCACCTGAGCCAATAAAGGTTGGACAAAAGTGTCCAGCCTTACTCTACTCCTCCTTTGTTATAATAAAGGCATTTAGTTGTCTATCTCCCACAGTCAGACTCTTTCTTAAACTGCCAAGTCTCAAAAGCATTAGCAAGTTATAACTGAAATCTTATGCTTAGCCATGCTGGTTTCTGGGACTTGAATGGTAAGAAAGTTCTGAGTCTTAAGAACAAACTCACTAAAAAGACTATAGTGAAAAAGACAGACAATAACAACTATTAGTGAGGATGTAGGGAGACCAGATGCCTTATAAGTTGCAGATAAGAATGTGAAATGGTTAAGCCACTTTGGAAAATAGTTTGGCAGTTTCTAAAAAGTTAAACATAAACTTGCCATATGACACAGCAATCCCAGTCTTAGGTACTTACCCAAGAGAAATGAAAATGCTTTTCTATATGATAACATGTATGGAAATGTTCATAGTATGTTATTCATAATATAGTGCTACACTGAAAAAAATCCAAATGTCTATCAACTGATAAATGGAAAAAACCAAAATGTAGTATATCCATACAGTGAAATACTCTGCAGTGATAAAAAGTAAAGAAGTACTGATACATGCTGCAAGGTTGAGGGGCCTCCCAGGTGTGCTAGTTGTAAAGAACCCACCTGCCAATACAGAGGATGCAAGAGACGCAGGTTCTATCCCTGGGTTGGGAAGATCCCCCAAAGAAGGAAATGGCAACCCTCTCCAGTATTCTTGCCTGCAAAATTCCATGGATACAGGAGCTTGGCAGGCTATATTCCACAGGGGCTGCAAAGAGTGGGACTCTGAGTGACTGAACACACAACACACAAGGTTGAAAAGCCTCAGTAATGGTAACATTATGCTAAGTGAAAACAAACAAACAAACAAAAAACCTATATGTGGTGTGATTCCATTTATGTGAAATTTTTTGTAAAGGCCTATCAACGAGAGACAGAAAGCAGAATGGTATTTGTTTGAGGGCAGGGGCTAGGAATGAATGGACAAAGGGTCTTTCTGGGGTGACAGAAAGTTTGCACATTTTGCACTACTGTAAATGTAGTAAAAATCATTAAATTTTATGCCTAAAAATGAGTGAATTTTATGGTGTGTGAATTACAATTCAATGAAATTTTAAAAAACTCAACACAACAAATAAAGGCCTTTGTTAATTCCACTTGGCCATTGATTTTCCTTGCCTGATGACAAATCCCAACATGGCTACGAGTCACCCAGTCACATCTTTTCCTTAGTAGATGGGGAGAGTGGTAAATATGTTCCTAGAGGAGGCAGTGGTTAGATCAGGCCCAGAAAACCCACAGATGCACTGACAGATTTTTTTTTTTCAGCTGTGGGCACACTGATCATGTTGTCTACAGGGAAGGACATGGCTTATTCATTGAGTAACCACAGCTGGCCCTGGGAGGGAATGAGGTTCTGTGGAGGAATGCATGTCCCTGTTGTCATCTGCACACTGGGGGAGCTGTATTGGATGTAGGGTATTGGGCTATCTTGATCCCAGGAGACAAAGATAGTTCTTGAGATGGTTTCTTTTACCACCAACCTCTTTCTTACCAAATGTCCTCTCTTTGGGCCATAGCAGAATAGGAAGCTCATAGGGAACCTTCTGGTTTTAACTTGGGCTTTTGCTGTTGCCAGTGAAGAATATTCTGAAGCTTGTTCCAGAACAGCCTTATGTAAGATGGCAGTTCCCATAAGGGGACTGGCCAGGAGTTGGGAGAGCAAGAACTTTGGCAAGGAGTCTGTGATATTATTCCAGGCCCAGGGGGAAAACAATACCTTACTTTTTGTCCGTAAAACTAGCAAACTGGAAAATTAGGAAGTGCATACTGTTTTAATTTGGATTTCTTAGAAAATAATGGACTTGAGAGTATAGTCTGGGTGACTTAATCTGCTTCCAGAAATACCTCTAAGGAATGTTTCACACTGGTGGTCTAGTTCCTCTGCCCTGTGGCCCCACCTACCTTTTCATCTTCATGTTCTTTTATTTTCTTGTATGTAACTGATTTTTAAGGTGTAGTCACCCCTTTAAAAAAACTTTAAAATTCTTTTGTTATGCTAAAAAAAACTTAACATGAGTTCTACTTTCCTGACAAGTTTTAAGTACACAAAATACAGTATTGTTAACTATGGGCTGATGTTGTACAGCAGATTGCTAGAACTTTTTCTTTTTGCACAACTGAACCTTTATAACCATTGAACAGTAACTCCTCAATTCTCCCTCCCCCAAGATCCTGGCAACAACCATTCTATTTCTATGAACTTACTATTCTATGTACCTCATGTAAGTGGCAACATTCAGTATTTATCCATCTGTGTCAGTGATATACCACTTAGCATAATTCCCACCAGGTTCATCCATGTTGCCATGCATAGCAGGATTTCCTTCTCATTTAAAGTTGAATAATATTACATCATAGGTATATACCACATTTTCTTTATCCATTCATCTGTCACCTGGACATTTAAGTTTTTTCTATAACTTGGCTATTTTGAGTAACATAACACTGCAGTAAACATGGGAGGGCAGAAACCTCTCTGAGAGCCTGATTTCAATTATTTTGGACAAATAGTACTGGGGTTGCTGGACTATACGGTAGTTCTATTTTTAATTTTTTGAGGAATATTTATATTGTTTTTTATGACAGCTGTATAATTTTACATTCCCAGCATCAGTGCACACGTGTTCTCTTCTCCACATCCTCACCACCAGTTAACTTTTGTTTTCTTGATAATGGCCATCTTAGCAGGTGTGAGGTGAAACCTCACGGTGGTTTTGATTTGCATACCTCTGATGATTTGTACTTACCCTTCTATTACTAGTGCTTGGCAATGCCTGCAGCACAGCAGATGTTCAATAAATATTTGTCCAAGAAGTGAATTATTTAAAAGTAAAGTCATACTCAGTACATGCACAAATGAAGATTCAACCGGGGGGTTGAGGGTGAGGGGGCAGTAAGTAGTGTCTATGACATAAAAGCACAAAGTCTCCAGGCTGATTGGGGTTCCTTCTGGTTTCATATTAGAAGGCTACCCAAAACAGCTGGGACCTGAGGACTCGAAAATTTCACCACAATGGAAAGAGATGAGTATTTTTAGAAGGAGCAAAATTTACATGTTTTGCACAATCTTTTAAAAATCATTATCTTATGAAAAAAATAAATAAATAAATAAAAATCATTATCTTAAATACTTAGATTTTCTGAATGTTTGTGCTCTGGAGCAAACCCCAGAATTTTTTTTTTTTTTCAATCTCTCCTATCCTTCAAGACTTGCCTTAAAGCATCTATCTCCACAGATGCTTTTCCTGAATCTTTCAAAAATTTTTTCAATAAATATTTGTGTCCTACCTTGCTTTGAATCCCCATATCCTTTGCAACACTCTTCTTGCCCACTCACTCTCCACCTCTGTCTCTTGTGATAGTTCTCTGCTCTTATCTAATTCTCCCCTCTTGAAGGCAAGCTCTGTCGTGACAGCAGCAGCTCTTTGTGTCCCATACATAAACTCTAAGGTACTAAACATTTGTTTGATTGGACTGATTAATCATTTGGTTGGTATCAGATTACTTTCTTAGGCAAGGGATACAGCTCTGAAGACATGGCTTATAGACCCCACATACTATTTTAAAATATTAATAGCTCCTCTTCTAGAAACTGATGTCTATACATAGGTGTTATGATCCAGTTTTTAAATAGAAAAACAACATTTTTTTTTCCCCTAAAAACATTTACCAACTTGAAGGTATAGAGAAAATATTTTCAGTTGATCAAGTTTTTCAAAACAATGCCTAATTTCATGAAGGAAGCTTAATTTCATGAAGGAAGGAACTGGGGTGAAATTCCATTGCTATATTTGATTGTTGCTATGAAAATACATAATCAGTATTTCACACTAGTAAACAGTATTTATGAAATGTTTTTCCCTGTGTGGATATGCCCCTAATTGATATTTTTTTATATGGACAGTTCAGTTTAGTCACTCAGTCGTGTCCTACTCTTTGTGACCCCATGAACTGCAGCACGCCAGGTCTCCCTGTCTATCACCAACTCCCGGCGTCTACCCAAACCCATGTCTGTCAAGTCGGTGATGCAATACAACCATCTCATGCTCTGTCGTCCCCTTCTCCTGCCCTCAATCTTTCCCAGCATCAGGGTCTTTTCAAATGAGTCAGCTCTTTGCATCAGGTGGCCAAAGTATTGGAGTTTCAGCTTGAACATCAGTCCTTCCAGTGAACACCCAGGATTGATCTCCTTTAGGATGGACTGGTTGGATCTCCTTGCAGTCTAAGGGACTCTCAAGAGTCTTCTCCAACACCACAGTTTAAAAGCATCAATTCTTCGGCGCTCAGCTTTCTTTACAGTCCAGCTCTCACATCCATACATGACTACTGGAAAAACCATAGCCTTGACTAGACCTTTGTTGGCAAAATAATGTCTCTGCTTTTGAATATGCTGTCTAGGTTGGTCATAACTTTCCTTCGAGTAAGTGTCTTTTAATTTCATGGCTGCAATCACCATCTGCAGTGATTTTGGAGCCCAGAAAAATAAAGTCAGCCACTGTTTCCACTGTTTCCCCATCTATTTGCCAT
>NW_011495032.1:14349571-14395463 GCF_000754665.1 Bison bison bison
TGCAGGATGTATAGAACAGTCTTATGGACTCTGTTGCAGAGGGAGAGGGTGGGAAGATTTGGGAGAATGGCATTGAAACATGTATAATATCATGTATGAAACGAGTTGCCAGTCCAGGTTTGATGCATGATACTGGGTGCTTGGGGCTGGTGCACTGGGACGACCCAGAGGGATGGTATGGGGAGGGAGGAGGGAGGAGGGTTCAGGATGGGAAACACATGTATACCTGTGGCGGATTCATTTTGATATTTGGCAAAACTAATACAATTTATAAAGTTTAAAAATAAAATAAAATTTAAAAAAATAAATAAAAAGAAATCAGTTTAGACTTTTGGAGCTGCATAATATCTGTAAATATTTCCAATGTACAGCATTCCTGATATCTTTCCCATTCTTTTATTAGCATGAGCATTCTTTTATTAGCATGAGCATTTCTGGAAAGACCCCAATTTTCCTTTCTATCTCTATATGGCGTGAAGGAAGCCATATTAATTGGGTGATATTTATATGAGCTGGATTCTAGCTTTGACTTCGGCAATGAATAACTGAGTAATCTGGAATAAGTCTCTTGGGATCTCAACTTTCTGTTCTGAATCTGAATTATGAGGAAAGTGGACATCAGGATTTGCCATCTGTAGCTTAGGATTTCCTGTCCCCTCAACACTGAGGGTCTTTAGTTTACTTCCTTTTCTCCCCCATCCAGCTGTACCCAATCACTGTCCAAAGAACCAGATTCATGGGTCAGGAGGCTGAGTGACGGATGACCTGTCCAGGATAGAAAGGCTACGTTGACACCCTTGGGCTAGACATGTGGTGAGCTGGGATGACGTGAATAAGCCTAAGCATAGACAGAACAAAGGCTGGAGAATAACTTGCAGTAAGAATAGATCCTGCACATGTAGCATCTTGGGGAAGAGACGACAAGGGGTGAGGACAGAGGGCACCAGCTGGGCTGGGAGACCTGTGCTCAGGTGGACTACACTCCAAGTCCTAAGGTTGTCACCAGGAAGCTTGGGTCCTTAAACAGTACCCTCTCCCTTCCAATCCCCATAAACTCCTGGACAGACTTCTAGTAGCCTCGTTAAGGGCCAATTCTGGTTTAAAACCTTCTTCATTATAAGATAAGTACATCATAATACCAAGTGAAGATAAGATATGGAGCCAAAGGGCACGAGAACATTGTGAGTCTAAGGACCAGGCCTTCTCTCCATTGGCTCACAGGAGAAGGTCCTATGAATAAAGGAAGCCCGTGGGACCTTCTTTCTCTTTCCCAGTTAGAGCTCACATAAGCCCACCAGTGCTGCCTTGGACTCTGCCTCCCTGAAGGTTTACCTCTGCTCTTGGGCTCCATGCTTCCCAGTGTTCTCATTTTTCTTCAGGATTGTAGTCTATGAGTCCCTCCTCTGGTCAGGGCTGGACCTCAGGAATGCAGGGCTAAATGCTTCCATTCCTGTCTTTAGGCCCATCTGAAACATTCTTTTAAACTGGTGGAGGAGTTATAAGGAGGACACAAACAGGAGTCACAGCTTGTGTTACTTTCTAATTTTGCTTGAGATGGCTGAGCCTTCCAACAAAGAGACGTTTTTTAAACAGACTAAAGTAAAGAAGCCAGCAAACAAACAGTGCAGGCAGCACTTGGTGTCATGGAGCGCCTCATGCACTTTAAGGAATCACGCTGCTCTCCATTTCTTCTTAAACCCTTCTGCCCTGAGTCATGCCTTTCCACCTTGGCTGATAGTTGTGAGTCGTGCCTTTCTGCCTTGGCTGGTAATTGTGACTCTTGACTTGTATATCATGTCTGCCTGTCTTGTCTAGGATTTAATTTATTTTGAAACTTTCCTGACAGGACAGGTATACTAATGTTTCTTGAAAGCATTCACTACTCCAGTCCTCCTCATAATTAAGCTTTAAATTAAAGAAATGTAACTGCTTTGCCCTCTCTGCCTTTCAATCCAGATTCTACAGGACATGGTTTTATTCAGAGTTAGGGTGTGCATGGACATGAACTTGGGCAAACTTTGGAAGATGGTGAAGGACAGGGAAGCCTGATGTGCTGCAGTCCATGAGGTTGCAGAGTCAGATACAACTGAGTGACTGATCAACAACAGGGTGTTGAAAATATTAACTCCTTCATCACTTTATCCTCAGTTTGGAAAACCTGCAGAAAAATTTCTCCTGGATCTAAGGGCAAGAAACCTTTTGCTTCTTCTCTTTAATCAGTACATGTTCATAGATAGTCTGTGATTCTTATAATAATCATATTTGTTTTTACTTTGGCACAGTTCTACTATAGTAATTGTGCAAAATGCTATAGCATGTCCCCTGTATACTAATTTTCATATTGGGTCTCATCACTACCCAACTTTGTGTGGTTGGTGTTGATTTTTTTCTTAATTCTGGAAGAAGATTTCTCTCCAATCTGTTCATATTTCAAACTATTTTTAAACTCTTTATTTTGAGAAAATTTTAGTTTTATAGAAAAGCTGCAAACATAGAACAGAAAGGTCCTATGTACTTTTTACCCTTCTCCTCTTACTTTTAATTTTGTTCTATTGTATGTATTTGTAGAAGTCACCGACAATTCCTTTTCGAGCAGACCCACATGTGTGTCACTAGTTTGGCCATCTGAAACTCTGAGCCTCTGGTCAAACGGGTTGGAAATGACTTATGCACACATCTCTGGCAGCTCTGACATGGGAAGGATGCCTAGCTTAAAAATGAACTACACCTTCTAATAATTTGCTAAAAAGTGACTTGGCCACAAGGAAATAGGAACTAAAGAATATGATTCGGAAAACTGGACAATAGGAAAATCTGGTTAAAATTCTGTTTATTTGTAGAAACTGAATTTTTAAAATGTTCATAATCAATGTTAATCATAAGATGGTTTCATATCTATATAACAGTCTATAAGCATTTGCATCCACGTATCATATTTTCTCTGTATTATTTGGACTTAAAATAATTTATAACTAGTTTTTCATCAACAGAACATTAGTAATTTTTTCAGCCATCTAGCAATTTGTGGCCTTATAATAGGTTATATTAGAGGTTATGAAACATAGCATGAACCTACTTTTAAGGAGTAGATGTGCGTGCATGTGTGTGTGTGTGTATATGTGTTGGAAGGAAATAACTCAAGATTTCAAAGTTTCAACTAGATAGACTAAATTTATGTGTTCATAATATCCCTTTTTGCATGTCTATATTTTCTAACTCTTTTTGTATTGAGTAACTTTGCTTTTATACCAAAAGAAAGTTAATAAAAGAACTTTAATAAAGCATGGAAGAAAACATAAAATTGTGTTTTAATGAATTCCCCTAGAAAAGGATATTAAATTGTTTCAACCAATCTACTTTTGTCAGCCATTTAGGCTATTCCACTGTTGTTGAACAATTCTTTTTTTCAACTTTTCGGTATGGTAGGAAACAAAGAGCATAAATAATTGGCAACAAGAGCAACACCCAAAGAAACAATTTTAACAACCAGACAGTATGCTGTGATTTTACTAAAATCTGAAATGACGTTGGAATTTTGCCATAAAAACATTTTATCTTTCCAGGTGTTGACTTTCCAGGCAATTGTCACAAAGCTACACTGAATGAAGACATCTAGTGGCTATTGTCCCCATGTTCATAGCACTTTGCCTTTTGTACACATGGGATTTGGAAAGGGGAGTCAGGGACAGACTTAGGAATCAGTCTCCTGGATGGCTGGTAACCAAAGGTGACTTAGAGAAGAGAATCACGAGTTTAAGTTTTTCATAAGAAGCTTTTTTTTTTTTTTTGGTGTCACATTGCCATTCTTAAAACCATGCACAGTCTGAGGCTATGATTTCAGGGATTTTTTTGTTTTGTTTTGCCTCTAGTATCCCCACACTCTACTTGTTCTAGGATAGTTTTACAGCATTTATTTTAAAATAAAAATACTGGAATTTCCCTGGCTGTTGAGTGGTTAAGCCTCCATGCTTCCACTGCAGGGAGCTTGGGTTTGATCCCTAGTTAGGGAATTAAGATCCCATACGCCAAATAATGTGATCAAAACATTAAAAGTTAAAAAAAAAGTCTGCATAGACCAAGCAAATCTGTGGATTGGAAAACAGCCCTAAAATCTATGGTTTTCTTCCTAACAATGCAGCTAACTTCCTGAGAGCACTGTGATAAATCATTGATGACTTTGCTCCTTAGTTTCCCCATCCATCTATTCATCCATCCTTCTGACAGATAATCATTAAGCACCATGACCCTGTGGAAACAAAAATCAGTAGAACCTGATTCCCTTGTCAAGATACTTGGAATTTAGGGGAAAAGACAAGCAAAAAATCAAAGATTATAATTCAGTGTGGCAAGTGTGATATTAAGTGTGCAAAGAGTGCTAAAAGAGCAATGAGAAAGAACATCAAGTCACACTTGGAGATGTAGAGGGGAGCTCCAGACCACTGTGAAGAAAAGATGATGCCTTCATGGGAAGTTGAACTCTATTAAATGGGAGAGGTTCACTAGTTGATCTAAAAGAAATATCTTACATCTATACTCCTATGTTAGTTGAAGAAATGCTCATGTGAGCTCCCCATATAAGAAGAAGCTTTGCAGAGCTTCAAGGAAAAAACAAAAGATATACATCAATTTGCCTAGTTTATCCATGGCCGCCTATACCCTAAAGAGTGGTCTAGGTCTTAATCCCTTTTTCCTAATGTGCCCCAGAAAGAAAATATTCGTTTATAGGATCTTCCTGTCACTTGGTGTATTTATAAGTAGTCATTTGAAGGGTATCTGACCTTCATGAAAAGCAATCACCTCTATAGCCTCCTTCCAACAGGTCTGTCCTCCAAACATTTCCTTGTGGTAAACTGTGTAGTCTTTTTTTCTAGCTTAATCCAAGAGCTATAATATGGACAGAGAAGCAACTCCCAAACTTTGTTTCCATTTATGGGTACACATAGCCCCAATATTAGTTTTCTGCTAAATATCTCTGGTTACCATTTTTTAATTTTTTATTAAATTATAAATGCTTTATAAATATTGTATTAGTTCCTGCTGTACAATGAAGTGAATCAGCTATATATATATATATATATATATATGTTCCTTCCCTTTTGGACCTCCCTCTGCCCTCTTAGATCCCACCCATCTAGGTCATCCCAGAGCACCGAGCTGAGCTTCCTGTGCTTTACAGCAGGTTCCACTAGCTATCTGCTTTACATATGGTGGTGTATATGTCAATCCTAATCTCCCAATACATAATACCTCTCTTTTCTGAAAATGATCTGCTCCAAATCTGAACTAATTATAGACAGAGTTGCAAATCAAAAAATATTGTTTTAAAAAATCATAAGCAAATTATTTCAGTTCCTAGCATACACTGTTAGTTCCTTTCCCAATGCCTACTTTTCTCTCTTCTTTTTCCTAAGGGAATTCCAGTTTGGCTCAGGGTAGGTGCTAATTAGCTCAAATCAATCCTGAGGATTCTACCTCCTTCATTAGTGGTTGGTTTAGGAAAGGGAAATCACCTAGAGTGGAGGGGTGGGGGAGTCCAGGAAAAGGTTTCCTTCTCCTAAAAGAGAGACACATGAGGAGGTGTTCTCTTTCCTTCTGGAACACTGCTGGGTCCAGATGTGCCTCTGGAACCACTGCAACCATATTGCCTCCAATGGGAGGATAAAGCCAGGCATGGACAAAGGCAGAGCTAGAAGAATCACCCAGGAGTAAAACAGCCTGAAGTATCATGCCTGGACTCCATCTTCCTTGGGCTATCTTAGTTCTATGAAACAATAAACAACCTTGCTGTTTGAGCCATGATGAGTCAAGGTTTTCAATTATTTGCAGCCAAAACACCCTAACCAGTAGCCAAGTACACACTAAAGTTTGTGCACTCTGTTTATAGAGCATTATGTCAGGCATTTAGTTCTAGGAAACAGGCTTATCCAATTTCCCAATTCATGGCAGATTAGAAACAACAGCACGTTCAGAAAGAAAGACTGTTAGAGACAGGCAGCCAGAGAGAGAAGGAAGAGAGGTAAAGGAAGAAACAAGAACTGAGGCTGAAATATTAGGGGCTTATTTAATGTTGGAACAAACAAGTCCACCCACCTCCATAGCCTTTGTGGGTATCAGAGTGCATCTCAATGACTAATCCATAATGAAGGCCACATATCAATGGAAATTTGCTTTCTGTTTAGTGTATTCTGTTTTAGAAGGGGATTAAGGCTGATTAATATTTAAAAAATATTTCTTTGTAAACAAGGAAAAGGTTAAATGATTAAAGGGATAAGATTATCTGAAAAAGGCACGCAGAGAACAACTCTCTCCCTTTCGAAGCTTATAAATAAGTGCTCTACATATATGCAAACAGAATCTGTTAGAAGTTTGCTTCATTGAAAGAAAAGGGAGGGGGGAAATAAAGTAGTATTTTGATTGCTACACTGAGAGGCTCATTTCAGTTTTGATCCCCATGTGGAGCCCCAGCAGAGCAGAAGCAAAGCTGACGGATGAGGACGTGGTGCTGCTCTTCTGCAAGTTTCTTTATTTTGGTTGAATGCCTCGGCAAGCCTGGCTAAGCTGTTTCCTCAGAAGCCTGCCTGTAGGAAGTAAATAAGCTGCTTGACTCTTCTCCTAGAGGGGGTTGAGCACTTGTAATTAAAATGTAAATAATTCTCAGGGCCAACAGCTCGTAGACAAAAATAACTGGAAAGATCATAACCGAAACTGCAGGCAAAACAGATCCTAAGTCTTTGTCTACACAAACGCTATGCCCACCAGTTGCTTCAGTCACCTTGGTGAGAAATCATGCAAACCGAGTCATTTGCAAGCATGAAGAGGAAACCAGCTGGTTGCTGTACACTGCTGACGCCAGGGACTAAAGTTGAGGGAGGCTTGTTTACCAAGTTCCCAGGGCACGGACAAGTCAGAACACAAGTGTTACAATGAATTCAGGGCTTTTCTGCAATCAGCTGGTGAATTTGCAGGCCCTTCCACTCCCTGATTGGAAGAGTTGCTTCTGGCCCCACAGCTGTAGGCTCAGCCCAGACCCCCACAAGCTTGCCCACTGCTGAGGCTGGAGGTGTAAGATGAGCTGTCTGCACAGGTCTCCACCCACCCTTTGGTTTTAAAACCCTCCTTCATTTGAAGAGGTTCCTAAAACTTAAAAAAAAAATGCAAAGGCTCAGTGGTAAAGAATCTGCCTGCCAAGGCAGGAGATGCGGATTCAAACCCTGGGTCGGGAAGATACCTTAGAAGAGGAAATGGCAATTCACTCCAGTGTTCTTGCCTGGGAAATCCCATGGACAAACGAGCCTGGTGGATTACGGTCTATGAAGTCACAAAAGAGTCAGACACGACTTAGTGACTAAACAACAAACAAAAAGTTAAATAAAATGGAAGAAAACCTAGCATCTTTCTATCTAATTACTAACAAATCTTCATGTGCCTTACATAAATAACAAATGATTTATTAACATGAATATGAGAGAAATAAAGAATTAAAGAATTTCATTAAGAATGAAGCTTAAGATTATTTAAGTTAATGGTTTTCAATGGCAATTTTTTCCCCCCTTCGCACTAGTATATTACCATCCATACTGAGAATGTTAGTGATAAGCTGTTGTTGTTAGCCAATATTTTGGTATTTCCTATATGCTCTACATTCATTGTTTCATTCTGTTATCATGATAGCATGTGTACAATTATTAAACCCATTTCACGGATGGAGAACATGAAACTTTGAGATGTAACTGGTCTGGACACATTGAGGAAATGGTTGGATTACCAAACATGTAAATTCCAATGCTGAAGTCCTAACCACTACATAGTTACTGACAATAGTTGTACTGAAGCTTTCCAAGATTTTCTAGTTTTTTATTTAAAAGGACCTAAGAATGTCTCACTTGCATTCTAATATGTTGCTTTGAGGGAGGGATGAGGCTAGAATCATGGCTAATATGTGGAAAATAGTGAGAAACGATGTCTGCTCATGAAATCTCTTGTATGTTTGTCACAGGGAGAAAAGACTGAGACCTAACTTTAGAGTTTCTTTTTCAGGGAATTCTAATTTTTGAAACTGAGTTTAGTCCAACATTACAGTACTCTCCAATTCAAGGTTCTAAATACTCTTCCTTCTAGTTTTTTCATTCTGAAATGCTTGCTTGATTTTTAAGTTTCATTTTAAAAAACTGATCTTAAAGTTTTTTTACACTCTACCTTCATTCATATTTTAGACTCATTCTTTCAAATTGTCATTATTTACTGCCTTCATAATGTCTAAACAATTCCAAGCCTGCAGAAAAAGGTATGGCACTAGTGGCTTGTTTCACAGTCTTTCTTGGAAGGTCCCACTTTCCTCCTTGATTACCTGGTTTGGGTTCACAAGATACACAGGGTTTCATTTTGGTGATCTCCAAGTGGCTTCTACTTAAACTGACCTTGGGATATATAGGCTAGTTCAGGTATCTGTATTTTAGTGTACTGCTTTTCAATATTAAGTGTGTATATATATATATATATTATATACCATTTCCTTCTCCAGGGGATCTTCCCAACCCAGGGATTGAACCCGGATCTCCCACATTGCAGGCAGATGCTTTACCATCTGAGACACCAGGGAATTCCATATATATATATATATACATATCATATTTAAGTTAAATGATAATTTATATATATGTATGTATATATGCATGCTTAGTCACTCAGTCGTGTCCAGATCTTTGCAGCTCTTTGGACTACAGCCTGCCAACCTCCTCTGTCCATGGATTTTTCAGTCAAGAATACTGGAGTGGGTTGCCATTTCCTCCTCCAGGGGATCTTCTCCACTCAGGGATCAAATCCACATCTCCTGTGTCCCCTGCATTTCAAGAGGATTCTCTACCTGCTGAGCTGTTGGGGAAGTCCTTATGTATATATGACTTCCCTGGTGGCTCAGACAGTAAAGCATCTGTCTACAATGCAGGAGACCTGGGTTCGATCCCTGGGTCAGGAAGATCCTCTGGAGAAGGAAATGGCAATCTACTCCAGTACTGTTGCCTGGAAAATCCCATGGACAGAGGAACCTGGTAGGCTACAGTCCATGGGGTCACAAAGAGTCAGACACGACTGAGCGACTTCACTTCACTTCACTTATGTATATATACATATATGTATAGACATATGTATATATGTTACAAATACATGCTTGCTTTTCCAGTAGTATATGCTCACTGGAATAAAGTATTAAATAACAAGAAGCATATGAAGTTGAGGTGAAAAACTTAAACCGTTTATGAAGTTTAGTGTTTTACCTTCCATGTTTTGGAGTTAACTACCTTGTGAAAATTCCCAACTCTCCACCACTTTGATGGCAACTTCTTTTCCCTTCATTTTTTTGACTGACCCCATTTATTTAACTTATATGCAGAGTACATCATGAGAAACGCTGGACTGGAAGAAACACAAGCTGGAATCAAGATTGCTGGGAGAAATATCAATAACCTCAGATATGCAGATGACACCACCCTATGGCAGAAAGTGAAGAGGAACTCAAAAGCCTCTTGATGAAAGTGAAAGTGGAGAATGAAAAAGTTGTCTTAAAGCTCAACATTCAGAAAACAAAGATCATGGCATCCGGTCCCATCACTTCATGGGAAATAGATGGGGAAACAGTGGAAACAGTGTTAGACTTTATTTTTCTGGGCTCCACAATCACTGCAGATGGTGACTGCAGCCATGAAATTAAAAGACGCTTACTCCTTGGAAGGACAGTTATGACCAACCTAGTTAGCATATTCAAAAGCAGAGACATTACTTTGCCAACAAAGGTTCGTCTAGTCAAGGCTATGGTTTTTCCTGTGGTCATGTATGGATGTGAGAGTTGGACTGTGAAGAAAGCTGAGCGCTGAAGAATTGATGCTTTTGAACTGTGGTGTTGGAGAAGACTCTTGAGAGTCCCTTGGACTTCAAGGAGATCCAACCAGTCCATTCTGAAGGAGATCAGCCCTGAGATTTCTTTGGATGGAATGATGCTAAAGCTGAAACTCCAGTACTTTGGCCACCTCATGCAAAGAGTTGACTCATTGGAAAAGACTCTGATGCTGGGACGGATTGGGGGCAAGAGGAGAAGGGGACAACAGAGGATGAGATGGCTGGATGGCATCACTGACTTGATGGACGTGAGTCTCAGTGAACTCTGGGAGTTGGTGATGGATAGGGAGGGCTGGTGTGCTGCGATTCATGGGGTCGCAAGGAGTCGGACACGACTGAGCGACCGATCGGATCTGATCTGGTCTGATTCTACTTAATTTGAGCCTCTTGATGAAAGTGAAAGAAGAAAGTTAAAAAGTTGGCTTAAAATTCAACATTCAAAAAACAAAGATCGTGGCATCAGGTCCCATCACTTCATGTCAAATAGATGGGGAAACAATGGAAACAGTGGGAGACTTTATTTTGGGGGGCTCAAAAATCAGGTGGTGACTGCAGCCATGAAATTAAAAGACGCTTGCTCCTTGGAAGAGAAGCTATGATCAACCTAGACAGCATAGTAAAAAGCAGAGACATTTCTTTGCCAACAAAGGTCAATAAATTCAAAGCTATGGTTTTTCCAGTAGTCATTTATGGATGTGAGAGTTGGACTATAAAGAAAGCTGAGTGCCAAAGAATTGATGCTTTTGACCTGTGGTGTTGGAGAAGACTCTTGAGAATCTGTTGGAATGCCAAATCAAACCAGTCAATCCTAAAGGAAATCGTCCTGAATATTCATTGGAAGGACTGATACTGAAGCTGAAACTCCAAAACTTTGACCACTGGATGCAAAGAACTGACTCATTGGAAATGACCCTGATGCTGGGAAAGATTGAGGGCAGGAAGAGAAGGGGATGACAGAGGATGAGATGCTTGGATGACATCACTGACTCGATGGACATGAGTTGAGCAAGCTCCAGGAGTTGGTGATGAACAGGGAAGCCTGGCGTGTTGCAGTCCATTGGGTTGCAAAGAACCAGACATGACTGAGCGACTGAACTGACTGACTGATTTTACTCAATTTGATCTCACTTCCAGCAGTTTCTCCTCTGGGTGGCACCCTGTCCAGGAAGGGAGCTGCTGTCCTCAAATCTACTACTTTGTGGATCTCCTTGTCTAAGATTCTCCAGACGCCCAGTTGCTCCTCTCCACCCATCTGCACAGACACTGTCTGTGGTTTACTGTCACCTGCTTTTACTTCATGGTCTATGTACGCACCTTGCACACAGTGCAATAGCATATATTGTTCATGGCTTTTGGGTATTGTTGTATTTTAGTCATTTGTTTTTATGCAGAAATACAGAAAGTTTCAAAAACCGTATTGCTACTACTTCCATCTTCCCAGAATCTCCCTCTACTCTCGAATTTTCTATTTTATAACAAGTTAAACTAGCTACAGAGAAAGATCAATGCATCTTTAACAGGACCCAGTCTTAGACATGATGTTCTACATAGGACATGTTTGTCAACTTTGGTTCACATCAGTATACCTTGGGAGCCGTAAGAGCGCCTGATGCCAGGGTCCCATTCCCGAGATTTAATTGGTCTGGGATGTTTTGCTCCCCAGGTGACTCCAGTGCAGAGCAAAGGTTCACAACCAGTAATAGTAAGAAATAAGAAAAAATATTCAAAGCCCAGCAAGGTCTTTATCGCATGTGATTCAGGCTAGGCTGGCTCATACTCTAGCCACTGGAGTAGTCAAGTTACCCAGATGTAGCCAATCAGGGTGCTCAGTTCCTGTCCAGGGGGTAGACACATTACCCAAGTTGAACCAATGAAAAAAATTTCCCACGATATTTGCTTGAGTTATCATAAAAGAAGTACTTTCTTTTCCTAGAAATTATGAATTGCAAGATTACTGAAACCTTGAACTTTCTGAGGCTATTGTTACTCCAAATGAGGAAAATCTGCCTGAGACTCAAGCATAGAGAGGAAAGCACTGTTGAGAGATGGAAAGAGTAGACAGAATCTTGGTAATGGTATTGATGGAGTTTTTAGGGGTCCAAAATATAATGCCCCTCTTTGCCTACACTCAGGATAAATTGAGAGATAAATGCAGAGGTTAGGTAAATGGAGATGAAATCATTTTATTACTGAGAAGCTGACTGAGGTCATGGCTTTGGATTGCTGCCCAAAAGAACCTTCTAACACTCTGCTCCTTGGTTAATCTGATTTATAACCAGTCACTGGCCAGGCTGAGATCTTTAGACTTTGTCCTCCATTGCAAGTTGCATGAGGTAGGAGGGTAGACTGGAAGACAGACTCTCTGACCAGAGAAAATGAAGGGTACTGGGAGAGCAGAACTATGTCCACATGCCAGTTCCTTTCCCCAGTTCCTCAGCTGAATAACTCTCTCCAGGGCCATGGCCCATGGTGTGGTGACCTGAGTTTCCGCTAAATTTTGGCCCCTACTTGCCCCTACTACATCAGTGCACCTTCAGACCCCGATCACTCCTCCTCTCTCAGGAGAAATGAATGAATAGAATGAGAATGCCAGAGTTCTTCTCATGCTTGTTCATCCTGAGCGAGTCACAACTGTTTGAGTTCTTGGATCCTGCTACATGTAAAGCCATTTGCACTCCTGAATTTCCTGACTGCGGTCAAATAAATTCTCTTTCTTTGTTTAAGTCAGCTTGACATAGGTCTTTGTCATTTAGAAACGAAGTTTTGATGAATACGTCACCTAATTTTCTTATGTTTAATAAAATCAATTGCAAGAAACATGTAATGAGTGGCTGTAGGGAAATACCATTTTTCTAGTGCCACAAATGGGCCTCCTTTGAGGGCATACATATTAGGTTTGGTATTGGATTTGTATATGATTGTGCTCTTGGAATCTTTGTAACATGGCCTTATCGATAGACTTTCCAACTTCCCATCACTATTCCTTCACCCTTTGCCTTCTGGCCCAGGGTGATGAGTTTCAGTATTACTGGTCCTAGCGTACTGCACCATTTAGAGTTCTTACCTGCCTACACCTTTTGTAAACAGTCCTTTGATTAAGCCTCCTGGAGTTATTCCACTTGTTCTTTGACTGTCACCTTTCCCCATTGGCCTCCTGCCTGATAGCAGATCAGTTATTATGTTACCTTGACACAGACATACCTTCACAGGCACTATAAGGTCTGCAGAAGAGCTGACATAGTCACTTTTATATACAGTTACTATACAAAGGTCAAAACCTTTGAATGTTTTACCTAAGAGAAACTTTTTTCCCACCCCCCCCACTCCCATGCCTGGCAAATAAGGATAATATTTGGTTATCTACTGAAGAAAAAAGAGTTTTTCAAAAGAAATATTCCCCTCCTTTTTTCCCTGATCAGATTACCAAGAATAAAACACACAAAAATCCAGATAGGAAAAGTATGCTCTTCTCAATTCTCCAAGTGGTGAGAAGACATTTAAAAATTCACTTAATTTAAATTGTAAATATTGGTTTAAAGTATCACGTTAAAAAGAAGAACTTAAGAATAAAGTGTTTTTTTTGTGGGGGAGGGATAATGTGCTGTGGCTTTTTATGTAGTATTCTCAGATGAGTGAATTATTTCTTTCTAGCTTTTCTCCTCTTTTTTCTCTTTAACCAAGGAAGAAAGAATCAAAAATGTTTTTTTTCTAATCTTCATTTTTTCTCATTTCCTATCTACTAACTTCATTTATTATTGAAAGAGCACTATACATAATTAAAATTACTTTTTGAAAGGGTATTTTAAATGGTATTGAAGTGCTTCTAAAGTTCTTTTAGCTACACAGTATAAACAAGTGAATATCTTTCACCACATTTCAAAATAACCAATGAGAAAACATAAGGGAGAAAAGACACATCCTATGCACAACAGTATGAAAGAGCATAAAATATTTATAAGCAGCTTTAACAAGAAATGTGCATGACCTATATGAAGACAATTATATAATTTTATTGAATGTATAAAGAAGATGAATAATAATAATAAAAGTTAACATTTCTTTGTACTTTGTGCTAGGCTCTATTTCCCTGTGTCACCTTCTTATTTGTGAAGCACTGCTAAGCACTTCCGGAGAAGGCAATGGCACCCCACTCGAGTACTCTTGCCTGGAAAATCCCATGGACAGAGGAGCCTGGTGGGCTGCAGACCGTGGGGTCGCTAAGAGTTGGACACGACTGAGCGACCTCACTTTCACTTTTCACTTTTATGCATTGGAGAAAGCAATGGCAACCCACTCCAGTGTTCTTGCCTGGAGAATCCCAGGGACGGGGGAGCCTGGTGGGCTGCCATTTACGGGGTTGCACAAAGTCAGACACGACTGAAGTGACTCAGCAGCAGCAGCAGCAGCAGCTAAGCACTGCAGTAGCCGGCACATTCCTGAGCCTGACTCAGTTTCCTTGACTTCTCTGTGCTGCAGTTTCTCCACCTGAAAAACCAGGAGAGGTACAATATGTATCTCATACAATTGTAATAAGATTTAAATGTCACTGCAAATAAGGTGTTCAGAATGGTCCCTGGCAAATAGCAAGCAATTGTTATATATTAGTTATTTTCACCACTTCTTACAACAATCTCATGACGTAAGTCCCATTATTATAATCAGTTGTTGTTGTTGTTTAGTTGCTAAATCACGTCAGTCTCTTTTGCAGCGCTATGGACTGTAACCTGTCAGGCTCCTCTCTGTCTGTGGGATTTCCCAGGCAAGAATACTGGAGTTGCCATTTCTTCCTTCAGGGAATCTTCCTGATCCAGGGATTGAATGCACATCTCCGGTTTTCTTCTGCATTGGCAGGTGGATTCTTTACCACTGAGCCACCCAGGAACTGATTATCAGGGAGGCAAGGTGCTTGTCTAATGTCATCCAGTAAGTAAATGACTGGGATTCCTATGCTGGCTTGTCCAACTCAAGAGCTAGAACTCTGTACTTATATGTTTGTGTTTCTAGATGAGAAGGCAGTGGTATTTGTTTTGATACTTTGTAGAGTAATTCTAGAGTTCATCTGGTAAAAATTAACAGGTAGAATATTTTAAAAATAGAGAAGCTATGGGAGATTAGTCATAGATAATCGCATCAAAATTATAAATAGTTCTATATTAAAATAAAAGATAATTAGGGTGATGGACCTGTTCTCTATCTTCATTGTAGCAGTAGTTACACAACAATGTGCTTAGTCGCTCAGTCATGTCCAGCTCTTTGCAACCCCATGGACTGTAGCACACCAGGCTCCTCTGTCCATGGGGATCCTCCAGGCAAGAATACTGGAGTGGGTTGCCATACCCTCCTCCAGGGGATCCTCCCAACCCAGGGACTGAACACAGGTCTCCTGCATTGCAGGCGGATTCTTTACCATCTGAGACACCAGGGAAGCCCTTCCCAGCAATAATCCTAGCTAAAACTCTTAAACTTTACACTTACAAGGGGTGAATTTTATGTTTGAAAATTTTTCTGCAATAAAACTTGGGGAAAAAAGAAGCTAACCATAGTTAAAAAGATAAGCAATCAAGTAGGGGGGAAATTTACCTAAATATAACAAAGTGTTAATAAGCTTGCTATAGCACCCACCAAAGCTAGTCAATCATATAACCCATGATGCAGCAATTCCAATCCTGTGTATAAATCCATAAGTGTGTGATTATATCTGCCAAAAGATATGTAAAGAATGTTTATAGCAGCCTTATTTGTAATAGTTCCAAACTGCAAACAACCCAAATTTCTATCAACAATAGGATGAGTAAATGAATTGTGGTATATCCATACAGTAAAATAATAACATAGCAATGAAAAGGAATAAATGACATATGCAACATGAATGAATCTCCCAAACACAATGGTGAATGAAAGGAGCCTGATATAAGATTACATACAGGATGTTTCCATTTGAAAGATGTATAATACAGGGTAAACTTATCTATGATGACAGATTAGAATATTTGGGAGTGGTGACTGCTGACTGGGAGGAGGTATGGAGGAGTTCTGGGTGCTAAAAGTATTCTGTATCCTTATCCACCCAAATGTTCATAGCAGCACTATTTAAACAGCTAAGATATGGAAGAAACCTAAGTTTCTATCAACAGATGAATCAATAAAAAAGATGCGGGGTGTGTATGTGTGATAAAATACTACTCAGACGTAAAAAAAGAAGAAAATTTTGCCATTTACAGCAATATGGATGGACTTGGAGAGTATTATGCTTGGTGAAATAAATCATACAGAGAAAGACAAATATGTTGTAACATATAACATGGAATCTAAAAAAATAAAACTAGTAAATATTAAAAAAACAAGCAAACTCACAGATAGTGGTTATCAGTGGAGAGAGGAAAGGGGGGAGAGACAAGATAGGGGTAGTGGTTTAAGAGACACAAAATACTGTGTTTAAACAAGCTATAAGGATATATTGTAGAGCACAGGGAATATAGTCTATATTTTATAATAACTATAAATGGATTATAACCTTTAAAAATTGTGATTCACTGTGATTCCCTTCCCCTCCCACCTTCAGTCTTTCCCAGCATCAGGATCTTTTCCAATGAGTCAGTTCTTTGCATCAGGTGGCCAAAATATTGGAGTTTCAGCTTCAACATCAGTCTGTCCAATAACTATTCAGGACTGATTTCCTTTAGGATGGACTGGTTGGATCTCCTTTCAGTCCAAGAGACTCTCAAGAGACTTCTCCAACACCACAGGTCAAAGCATCAATTCTTTGGCACTCAGTTTTCTTTATAGTCCAACCCTCACATCCATACATGACTACTGGAAAAACCATAGCTTTGACTAGACAGACCTTTGTTGGCAAAGTAACGTCTCTGCTTTTTAACATGCTGTCTAGGTTGGTTATAGATTTTCTTCCGAGGAGCAAGCGTCTTTTAACTTCATGGCTGCAGTTACTATCTGCAGTGATTCTGGAGCCCTGCAAAAATAAAGTCTCTCACTGTTTCCATTGTTTCCCCATCTATTTGCCATGAAGTGATGGGATCAGATACCATGATCTTAGTTTTCTGAATGTTTAGTTTTAAGCAAACTTTTTCACTCTTCTCTTTCAATTTCATGAAGAGGCCTTTTAGTTCTTCTTCACTCTCTGCCATAAGTGTGGTGTCATCTGCATATCTGAGGTTATTGATATTTCTCCCAGCAATCTTGATTCCAGCTTGTGCTTCATCCAGCCCAGCGTTTTGCATGATGTACTCTGCATATAAGTTAAATAAGCAGGGTGACAATATACAGCCTTGATGTACTCCTTTCCTGATTTGGAACGAGTCTGTTATTCCATGTCCAGTTCTAACTGTTGCATCCTGACCTGTATACAGATTTTTCAAGAAGCAGGTCAGGTGGTCTGGTATTCCCATTTCTTGAAGAATTTTGCACAGTTTGTTGTGATCCACACAGTCAAAGGCTTTGCTGCTGCTGCTTCGCTTCAGTTTTGTCCAACTCTGTGCAACCCCATAGATGGCAGCCCACCAGGCTCTGCCGTCCCTGGGATTCTCCAGGCAAGAACACTGGAGTGGGTTGTCATTTCCTTCTCCAATGCATGAAAGTGAAAAGTGAAAGTGCAGTTGTTCAGTCGTGTCTGACTCTTTGCGACCCCATGGACTGCTGCCTACCAGGCTCCTCTGTCCATGGGATTTTCCAGGCAAGAGTACTGGAGTGGGTTGCCATTGCCTTCTCCATCAAAGGCTTTGGCATAGTCAATAAAGCAGAAGTAGATGTTTTTCTGGAACTCTTGTGCTTTTTCAATGATCCAACAGATGCTGGCAATTTGATCTCTGGTTCCTCTGCCTTTACTAAGTCCAGCTTGAGCATTTGGAAGTTCACGGTTCACATACTATTGAAGCCTGGCTTGAAGAATTTTGAGCATTACCTTACTAGCGTGTGAAATGAGTGCAGTCGTGCACTAGCTTGAGCATTCTTTGGCATTGCCTTTCTTTGGGAATTGTTGTACACCTGAAACATAATATTATAAATCAACTATATCACACATATCACAAATATAGAACAAAAATGTTCTATATTGATCTGAATGGTGATTACATGGGTGTGTACGTAAGTAAAAATTCATTGGACTGTACACTAAGGTTTGTTTACTTGTCTGTATGTAAACTACACCTCAAAAAACAAAAGGATCTAATCTGAATTAATGAAATGAGCAAAGGACTTGAGATCACAAAAGAAGTAATCAACTGACTTAACTCTTATGACACATAAAGGCACATTCCATCTGAGTAAGCATACAAATACAAATGAAAGTTATTTTTAAGTTACAATACCTATAGCTGAGCAAGATAGGAAGTTATGAGGAAGATGCTAAGATCAAGGTTCACATGCAAATGATTATCAAGGAAGTTCTTAAATAAGAAACCAGTAAGGGAGTGGAGGCCATAGAATAAGGAGAGGAACTCTGGTGTGTAAATGACATTGTGTAGTTTATTCCGTCTCAAGTCAAGTGATCTGGGCTTTCATACTCCTCCTCCTCTATTAGTCAAAGTTGACTACCTGTTGCCCTGGGGTGACGGAGAAGAACATCAACTTCCTCCCATCCCATTCCCCATTTCTGGCTCCCAGTGCATCCTGCCTAAAAGGTTACTGTAGCTCAAGGACAGTTCTCTGTAGAAGGTCCAGAAGTTATGCTAAAGTTAATTGTGCAGAAGTTAGGGCAGGGGGTGGGGGTGGGGGGTGCGTGGGGGAGTGGACAGATACAAGGGAATCCAAGGAATCTAGGTGGAGTGTTGATGGGATCTGCAACAATTGTCTTGATGTGATGTTAGGGGTTTAATAGCCTGAGGTGTCATCTTGCATGAGATAGAAATGACCAATTATTAAAAAAAAAAAAAAAGAAATGACCAATTATGATCAGTTGAGCAAGTAGATAAATAAAGCCAGGAATGAATAAATCTTCTTTCCTCAAACTACTCTTTCCAATAAACTTCTTATACTTTTTATATAAAACAGTTGTTTTATTGCCAAGATTAGCCAAAGGAAATATAGGTGATTTATAGGCAAAGAAGTGAGGAGCTGATTTGTTCAGGAAACTTCAGATTCTATTGAAATCTTAGAATTTGACAAGTCATGTTTATGTGCCACTTGGGTTGTGAAACTGTGTGTTTGTTTTCTCTGGCAGGTCTATTTGGTCAGCCTCCACTCTTGTCCTACCTTGTACAATCATACATAGCCCCCTTCTTTGCTAGAGTATGTTGCACTTTAAGATATTTTACCTTAATGGCATCCTGTGAGTCAGCGGGGCCAATTGTTTCTGAAGTGAGCAAAGTGAAGTTAGACCCTTTCTTTCTCAAATTTAGCAGCGCATCACAGTCACTCATGAGAGTTATGCAAACTGTTGCTTGGCATGCCTGGAGGTGGAGAGTAATCCCTGTTTTTAAAAAAACCTCCCAAGGTGATCCTGAGGTATAGCCAGATGTGGGAACACTGAGATTAAGTGACCTTCCCAGGTTCCTGAGGAAAGTAAGAAAACACATCCAGGCCATTAATTTATTTCTTAATCATCCACCCACCTATTTACTGAGCATTTCAATTTACGACAAGCATTCTGCTAAATATTGCATCAGTGAAGACAGTTATAATCCCCTTCACCTCATAAAAGATCGTGATCTGGGGAAGGGCTTAGAGTATAAAGTGGGAGCAGTTGGGTATTGCAGCACACAGTTCCCTGGATGCCATTCAAAGTTGGGCAGACAAAGCCTGCAATTAACTTGGGAATGAGATAGACACTGAACTAAGAATTCCAAATATGATAAACCTTATAAGTTAGAGCTTTAGTGAATTTAGGGAATAATAATGTCAATCATCTTCACATATATCTCTGGTCATTTGGGGGCACTGGCACTTTCCTGTGAAGACAATCAAAACTGCTAACTGGCTATATATTTATATCAAGTGCTCTCTTTCATTAAAATATTACAGAAGCTATGGGTTGGCTGCTGCACAGAGGTGACCCTGACCATTTGGTCTCAAATTCCACAAACCAGATTAAACTCCATATTGTGGTTTTTTGTTTTTCAGTTAACTAAGCCAAAGACAGTCCTACAGAGAACTTGCCAAGAGTCCAAAGAGATATACAATTCATCTTTTATTTCCCATCTTCTTCTAATGATTCAGTAGAGGACTAGAGGACTTTCTCTAGTCCTCTACTGAAGATAGACAGGTAAACAAATGGCACTTGGTGAAGTTGAACCACAGATTTTAAGGTTTTAAGGTCTTTAAACAAGCATCCATCCATCTCACATGTATGGATGTGAGAGTTGGACCATAAAGAAGGCTGAGTGCAAAAGAATTGATGCTTTAGAACTTTGGTGTTAGAGAAGACTCTTGAGAGTCCCTTGGACTACAAGGAGATCAAACCAGTCAATCCTAAAGAAAATCAATCCTGAATATCCATTGGAAGGACTGATGCTGAAGCTCCAATACTTTGGCCACCTGATGTGAAGAGTTGACTGATTGGAAAAGACCCTGATGCTGGGAAAGACTGAAGGGAAAAGAAGAGGGTGGCATAGGATGAGATGGTTAGATGGCATCACCGACTCAATAGACATGAGTTTGATTAAACTCCAGGAGCTGGTGAAGGACAGGAAAGCCTGGCATGCTGCAGTCCATCAGGTCACAAAGAGTTGGACATGACTGAGCAACTGAACAACAGATAAGCATTCTCCCAAAGCAAGTGTGGGCCGTTTGTCTGAATCCTGTAGCAGAGAACATGGTGAGGGCAATGGAATGGAACTCCTCTTGCATGAGGAGTGGAGGATAAAGGCTTTCTTGGATCAGGGCAGCTCCATGGAAAGTCCAGGGAAGAGATGAGGGGACTTGACTATGGCACGCTTTCCTCTACACAGCAGCTGACAAGACATAAACTTGCCCCATAGAGTTGAGCTCAATTGGTGTTTAAAAATCTAACCTATTTCTGCAGTATATCCTTAGCATACTTTTAGAAAGCCTCAAGATTATTTTAAAGAATGGTTTAGTCTTCCTAACTCTATTCTTATAGACCTTTGCTGTTCTGATTGTCAAATTGTCTTTTTTTCCTGTTGAATTCATCAAATTCTTCCTGACAATCATGTCAATTTCTTTAAATTCTTCTCCTTTTTCTTCCTTTTTGGTATTATTTATGATCTCATTTGGGGTGTGTGTGGGGTGGTCCTACCTGAGTTGGTTAAGATTTAGATTTCAAAGTGTTTCCCCAAAGACAGTATAAGATCAACAAAGCAAGTAATTAAACTGAGTAGGTGCTGACTGTGGATGAAGCATATGCCAAGCTGTTAGCACAGCAAGTCATTAAACAAAGTGATTACTAAACTCAATAAAGGAAGATGTGCCTTGGATAAGCTAACCTGGGATAATACAATAAATGAGTTGACTGCATTAGGCAAACTTTCAACCAGGGAAAAGGTTGAAGACAAAAGATAATTTGGCACTAAACAACCTTTCAGAGTTGGAGAACTGGAGATCAGAAGATCTCAAAAGATCATCAGGTCCAAGCCCTGTTCTTAAATATACAATTAACTGACTCTTCTGGGTTATATTGGTTGGATGGCATCACCGACTTGATGGACATGAGTTTGAGTAAGCTCTGGGAGTTGGTGATGGACAGGGAAGCCTGGTGTGCTGCAGTCCATGGGGTTGCAAAGAGTTGGACATGACTGAGTGAGTGAACTGAACTGAACTGGGCTATATTCCTGCCAACTCTAGTTTTCAAAGTTAATCAGAATACATGAAACTTATTTCTTAAAAATGGCTAATATTATAAATGGTTCTTCCTTGTGTTCAGATGAAGGCTCTCCCTCATTTCAGATGTTTTCCTTTGTCAAATTTCTGGCCTCTTGAAAGGAATTGCTTGTCATATTTTTCATTAAAGGGATTAAACCTACAGACTCTAGAGTCAGGTTGTCTTGGGCCCACAGCTTCTCTGCCTCTTCCTTAACCTACCTGAGTTTCTTCACTGGTAAAATGAAAATGCTAACAACTAGCTACCTCAGAGAACTGCTATGAGGATTAAATTAAATAATGTTTTTAAAGTTCTTAACTACTACTTGTATATGCAAAGTATTCAATAATGATGATAATTGTTATTAAATGCTTCTTATATTCAAAGATGGTAATTGAACCAATCCATTCGTCTTCTAAACATCAAAAAATTCAGTTTCCCTTTTGACAGCTTCAAAATTGCCTCACTTTTTTTTTCTGGACAATCAATATGAGGCTATTTAACATCATGGTCGATACCCCTATACCCTCAAAAAACTAAGAAATTTACTATATTGCATCATGTGTTTTTATAATGGTGACCTTGAATCTTTAAAGGAAATATCATATGATATTCAGCACTTTGAAATTCTTAATTTGAAGATGTCAAGCAAGATCCATATTACTTTTTCTTTTTTAAACCAATCCTTAAAAGAATCACCCACATTCTGAAAAAAATAGTGATGAAAAGTAATAGACATGCTCTTTGCTCTTATAGTGCTCACAAAGCAGTAATAAAGAATGAGGACTTAATTAATAAGTGAGGTAAGTACTCTAAAGATATGAAGCATGTTTCTGTGTGACTATATTAAATAGAAGCCTGACCTCACCAGGTTTTCCTGAGGAGGTTAACTCTAGAACCAAGACCAAAGCAGTCAGTAAGAGCCTGGAGCCAAGTGAAGGGGCAGTTAGGCTGTTTGAAGCAGTTGTGGGAGGGAGTTGCTTTGCCTGAAGGGGCCTGTGGTGAGGGTGGGTGGTGGGGAGAGAATGGGGGGAAAAATGAGGATCAGAAAGAAAGGCAGTGTGGCTGGGATGCTGACAGCAAGGAGAGGAGTACCATTAGATAAGGCCGGAGGAGACAGGCCAGTTTCTGCAGGCCCTTTCAGGCCTTGCTAAGGATTGCTGTTCTTATCTACAGAGTAGTGGGAAGTCACTGAAGATTCTAAGCAGATTGTGTAGAACAAGATCTGACCTGCATTTTGCAAAGGTGACTATGACTTCAGTGTGGGAAATGGACAGGTAAGGGGGCTGTAATTGTTGTAGGAAGATCAGTAAGGAGGCAACAGGAGAAGTGTGAGTGAGATGTACTGGTGATTTGAATGGGTGTTTTCACAGGACAGATGGGTAAAGAAATGGACTCATGTTATAAATATTTAATAGGCAGGACTCGTTGATAGTTACCATGGGGGCTGAGGAGGAAAAAAAGAGTTAGAATGACTCCTGTGTTTCTGACATGAGTAACTGAAAGAATCAGGTACCACTTAGTAAGATGATGAACACTGTAAGAGAACCTAGTTTGGGTGTTAGATTATTATGAATTTTGCCTTAGACATGTTGAATTTTATATACTTAGAAGATTTCCAATGAGCATGGAATTCAAACAAAAGATGGGGAGTTCTGATGGACATTGCGTCCAACTATGTTTATCTAACATAGCTCTTTGATGGCTGTGTTTTTGTTTCCTGGGTTTAGTATCTGTCTTTCTAGAGTAGTTAGAACAAACCTTTCAAAATTTTCTGTAACTCATTGATAATGGCTTAGGATCTGGGTCAGTCCAGTTAAAGATGTCAGATTGAACATAAACATTCAAGTCCCTTCCTTCTTTTGCCTAGTTAAGAAAACAACAGAATGATTTTTAACAAAACATAAATGCACAAGGACAAAGGGAATAGGATAGGAGACAGCAGCAATAAAATTTAAAAAACTAGGAAGCAGAGAAACAAGTACTAACTGAATTAGGACAGTCAAGAAAGCTGAATCTTAAACTTAATGATAACCAATCCAATTTACAATACAGAGCCCTAAAAAATTAGAGTAACAGATACTTTGGTAAGTGAGTGATTACACAGGGGATTTGGTGGAAAGTGTTTTTAAGAAGCTGGTAGATCAGATTCCTAATTCCCTACTCCTATTCCTTGCAGGCAAGAGACTGATTCTTCCTCATTCAGTGTGAAACTTAAGGCTTATTCCCATGCCAAGAACTAACAGGGGTACTCTAGACTGAGATTACCAGGAAAGGAATAGGACCACTATATTGGCAACTGGGGAATCAAGTGTAAATAATTAAGTTGTATATTGAGACTTCCTCAATCTTCTTCCTCCACTTGGTTCCCAGAACACTGTTAGCCAGGCATATGTTTTCCTGGTAAAAGGCTGGAAGAATCCTCTGGGTAATCTAATAAGCCTAAGAGAAAAAATACTGACATGGGTCCTGTATGTTGGCCTATGTTACATCATCCTGTAGTAAATTCAATGGAGAATCCCCTTTCACGTGCAGCACATCCTCTTTTCAGTGCCCTGTTCTTAAAATAAAACTCGACAGTCAGTGATCATCATATATTTGAGGAATGTCTATTAATGCAAGCTACAGACCAAAATAAACAGAAGAAAGCAACTTGAAGGAAACAAACTCTGTCAATAGAAAATTTAGAAAATTAACTATCTTGTCTTCAGAGAGATAAGAGAAGATATGAAACAATAACAGGGTTGTCTATAAAAGGAACAGTCAATAAACTCAAAAGGAACTTAGATATTAAAAATATGACATTAGAAATGAGAAATTCAATATAAGGGCTAAAAGATAAAGTTTAGGTATTCTCCCAAGAAGTAGAAAAGAAGAAAAGACTAACATACAGATAGAAGGAGAGAAAAGATGAAAATTAGGGAGCAGTATAGGAGGTCCAATATCTAATAATAGGGTTACTAAAAGAAGCCCATGGGGACTGAGCCAGAACAGTGTTTGAGGGTCTCCTGTGGAGGTATGGGTCAGCTGTGGACTGCTGCAGGGGCAGGGGATCTGGGTGCAGTAGACCTGGGCATGGCATTCTTGGAGAAGGTCATTATCAACCCCACCATAGAGCCACCAGAACTTACACAGGACAAGGGAAGTGACTCTTGGAGGACACAAACAAAAGCTTATTTACACCAGGATCCAGGAGAAAGGAGCAGTGACCCCACATGAGACTGACCCAGACTTGCCCATGAGAGTCCAGGAGTCTTCGCTGGAGGCGTGGGTCAGTGGTGGCCTACAGTGGGGTAGGGCACACTGCGTGCAGCAGTGCATGAATGGGACCTTTTGAAGGAGGTCCCCATTATCTCCATTACCTCCACCATAGTTTGGCCTCAGGTCAAACAACAGAGAGGGAACACAGCCCTGCCCATCAACAGAAAATTGGATTAACGATTTACAGAGCATGGCCCCGTCCATCAGAACAAGACCATTTCCCCCCTCAGTCATGCTCTGCCATCAGGAAGCTTCTATGAGCCTCTTATCCTTTTCCATCAGCGGGCAGACAGAATAAAAATCACAATCACAGAAAACTGACCAATTTGATCACATGGACCACAGCCTTGTCTAACTCAATGAAACTATAAGCCATGCAGTGTAGGGCCACCCAAGATGGACAGGTCATGGTGGAGAGTTCTGACAAAATATGGTCTACTGGAGAAGGGAATGGCAAACCACTTCAGCATTCTTGCCTTGAGAACCCCATGAACAGTATGAAAAGGCAAAATGATAGGATACTGACAGATGAACTGTAGGTCAGTAGGTGCCCAATATGCTACTGGAGATCAGTGGAGAAATAACTCCAGAAAGAATGAAGAGATAGAGCCAAAGCAAAAACAGCACCCAGTTGTGGATGTGACTGGTTATAGAACTAAAGTCTAATGTTGTAAAGAGCAATATTGCATAGGAACCTGGAATGTTAGGTCCATGAATCAAGGCAAATTGGAAGTGGTCAAATAGGAGATGGCAAGAGTGAACATCAATATTTTAGGAATCAATGAACTAAAATGGACTGGAATGGGTGAATTTAACTCAGATGACCATTATATCTACTACTGTGGGCAAAAATCCCTTAGAAGAAATGGAGTAGCCATCATAGTCAACAAAACAGTTGAAATGCAGTATTTTGATGCAATCTCAAAAACAACAGAATTATCTCTATTCGTTTCTAAGGCAAACAATTCAATATCAAAGTAATCCAAGTCTATGCCTCAAAGAGTAATGCAGAAGAAGCTGAAGTTGAACAGTCCTATGAAGACCTAAAACACCTTCTAGAACTAACACCCAGAAAAGATGTTCTTTTCATGATAGGGGACGGGAATGCAAACGTAGGAAGTCCAAAGATACCTGGAGTAACAGGCAAATTTGGCCTTAGAGAACAAAACGAAGGAGGTCAAAGGCTAACAGAGTTTTGCAAAGAGAATGCACTGGTCATAGCAAACACCCTCTTCCAACAACACAAGAGAAGACTCTATATATGGACATCACCAGATGGTCAATACCAAAATCAGATTGATTATATTCTTTGCAGCTGAAGATGGAGAAGCTCTATACAGTCAGCAAAAACAAGACCAGGAGCTGACTGTGGCTCAGATCATGAACTCCTTATTGCCAAATTCAGACTTAAATTGAAGAAAGTAGGGAAAACCACTAGACCATTCAGGTATGACCTAAATCAAATCCCTTATGATTGATTATACAGTGGAGGTGAGAAATAGATTCAAGGTATTAGATCTGATAGACAGAGTGCCTGAAGAACTATGGATGGAGGTTCGTGATATTGTATAGGAGGCAGTGATCAAGACCATCCCCAAGAAAAAGAAATGCAAAAAGGCAAAGTGGTTGTCTGAGGAGGCCTTACGAATAGTTGAGAAAAGAAAAGATGCAAAAGGCAAAGGAGAAAGGAAAGATATACCCATATGAATGCAGAGTTCCAAAGAAAAGCAAGGAGAGATAAGAAAGCCTTCCTCAGTGATCAATGCAAAGAAATAGAGGAAAACAATAGAATAAGAAAGACTAGAGGTCTCTTCAAGAAAATTAGAGATACCAAGGGAACATTTCATGCAAAGATGGGCTCGATAAAGGACAGAAATGGTATGGATCTAACAGAAGCAGAAGATATTAAGAAGAGGTGGCAAGAATATACAGAACTGTACAAAAAAGATCTTCACGACCCAGATAACCATGATGGTGTGATCACTCACCTAGAGCCAGACATCCTGGAATGTGAAGTCAAGTGGGCCTTAGAAAGCATCACTACGGACAAAGCTAGTGGAGGTGATGGAATTCCAGTGGAGCTACTTCAAATCCTAAAAGATGATGCTGTTAAAGTGCTTCATTCAATATGCTAGCAAATTTGGAATACTCAACAGTGGCCAGAGGACTGGAAAAGATCAATTTTCATTCCAGTCCCAAAGAAAGGCAATGCCAAAGAATGCTCAAACTACTGCACAATTGCACTTATCTCATATGCTAGCAAAGAAATACTCAAAATTCTCTAAGTCAGGCTTCAACAGTATGTGAACTGTGAACTTCCAGATGTTCAAGCTGGTTTTAGAAAAGGCAGAGGAACCAGAGGTCAAATTTCCAACATCTGATGGATCATGGAAAAAGCAAGAGAGTTCCAGAAAAACATCTGCTTTATTGACTATGCGAAAGCCTTTGACTGTGTGGATCACAACAAACTATGGAAAATTCTTAAAGAGATGGAAATACTAAAGTACCTGACCTGCCTCCTGAGAAATCTGTATGCAGGTCAAGAAGCAACAGCTAGAAGTGGAAATGGAACAACAGACTGGTTCCAAATCAGGAAAGGAGTACATCAAGGCTGTATATTGTCACCCTGCTTATTTAAATTATATGCAGAGTACATCATGCAAAATACTGGGCTGGATGAAGCAAAAGCTGGAATCAAGATTGCTGGGAGAAATATCAATAACCTCAGATATGCAGATGAAACCACACTTATGGCAGAAAGTAAAGAAGAACTAAAGAGCCTCTTGATGAAAGAGAAAGAGGAAAGTGAAAAAGTTGGCTTAAAACTCTACATTCAGAAAACTAAGATCATGGCATCAGGTCCCATCACTTAATGGCAAATAGATGGGGAAACAATGGAAACAGTGACAGACTTTATTTTGGGGGGCTCCAAAATACTGCAAGTGGTGACTGCAGCCATGAAATTAAAAGATGTTTGCTCCTTAGAAGGAAAGCTATGACCAACCTGCTGCTGCTAAGTCACTTAAGTCGTGTCCAACTCTGTGCGACCCCACAGACAACAGCCCACCAGGCTTCCCTGTCCCTGGGATTCTCCAGACAAGAACACTGGAGTGGATTGCCATTTCCTTCTCCAATGCATAAAAGTGAAAAGTGAAAGTGAAGTCACTCAGTCATGTCCAACTCCTAGCGACCCCAGGGACTGTAGCCTACCAGGCTCCTCCGTCCATGGGGTTTTCCAGGCAAGAGTACTGGAGTGGGTTGCCATTGCCTTCTCCAATGACCAACCTAGACAGCATATCAAAAAGCAGAGACATTACTTTGCCAACAAAGGTCCATCTATCAAAGCTGTGGTTTTTCTAGTAGTCACGTATGGATGCGAGAGTTGGACTGTGAAGAAAGCTGAGCGCCGAAGAATTGATGCTTTTGAACTATGGTGTTGGGGAAGACTCTTGAGAGTTCCTTGGACTGCAAGGAGATCCAATCAGTTCATCCTAAAGGAGATCAGTTCTGAATATTCATTGGAAGGACTGATGCTAAAGCTGAAACTCCAATTCTTTGGCCACCTGATGCAAAGAACTGAGTCATTTGAAAAGACCCTGATGCTGGGAACGATTGAAGGCAGGAGGAAAAGGGGACACAGAGGATGAGATGGTTGGGTGGCATCACTGACTTGATAGACCTGAGTTTGAGTTAGTTCCGGGAGTTGGTGATGGACAGGGTAGCCTGGTGTGCTGCAGGCCATGGGGTCGCAAACAGTCAGATACAACTGAGTGACTGAACTGAACTGAAAAGAACAGAGGATAGTAAATCATAACAAAAATATTAATGTAAATATCCTGCAATCCCAGTTTCCAAGGTGAAGAGCCCACCAACTACCCATAACAATGGGTAAAAAAGAAGCCCACCTGAAAATATCATGATAAATTTTCATTGGCATAGGATAGCACCTATAATAGTGTCTAGCACATAGAAGGAACACAATAAATTTGTACTGAGGAATAAACAAAAAATCCAAAACAAGAGGGACAAGGACATTTAACAGAGAATATTAGATGTAATGAAAATCACAGTATGACTGTCTTAAGTCTGTTCAGGCCACCATAACAAAATACCACAGACTAGGTGATGTGTAAATAACAGAAATTTATATCTCACTGTTCTGGAGGCTGGAAAGTCCATGATGAAGGCAGTGGGAGATTTGATATCTGGTGAGTGCCCACTTCCTGGTTCATAGATGATGCCTTATTGCTCTAACCTTACATGCCAGAAAGGCTTCCCTGATAGCTCAGTTGGTAAAAAATATGCCTGCAATGTAGGAGACCCCAGTTCAATTCCTGGGTTGAGAAGATCTGCTGGAGAAGGGATAGGCCACCCACTCCAGTATTCTTGGGCTTCCCTTGTGGCTCAGCTGGTAAAGAATCTTCCTGCAATGTGGGAGACCTGGGTTCGATCCCTGGGTTGGGAAGATCCCCTGGAGAAGGGAAAGGCTATCCACTCCAATATTCTGGTCTGGAGAATTCCATGGGCTGTATAGTTCATAGGGTGGCAAAGAGACATGACTGAGTGACTTTCACTTTCACTTTACATGGCAGAAGGGGCAAGGGAATCTCTCTGGGATCTCTTTTATAAGGCACTAATTCCAGTCATGAGGGCTCTACCCTCAAGACCTAACCACCATGGAATGGGCCTAATTCCAAATATTATCACATTGGGCATTAAATTTCAACAAATGAATTTTGGAGAGCCACATTCAGGCCACAGTGGACTACACAGAACGGGCAGAGGGGAAGAGAGCTCACGATGGGAGTGGGGGATGTGGGAGACAGAGGACTAAATCCTCATTTTCTAGGGTGGAATGACAATAAAGAATGTCTAAAATGTAAAACCCACAAAGTAAGAATTCAAATATGTTATTTAGCAATACGGAGGCAAATTCCTTAAGAATCAGCTGTTTAGATAGGGAATGACTCTAGACTGTGAGAAATAGGATAGGGAGGTAAGGACCAGGGACTGTTGTTTTCAAATAAACCTCGAAGAACTCTGATTCTTTAAATTATGTGTATGTATAACTTTAGTAAAAATAAAATATGAATTAGACAAATCAAACCCTGGAAGTGCCCAAGGGTCCAATTCCTAACATGTTAATTGCATGGTGTTGGGTAAGTTATTTAATTTCTTTGCCTGTCAGTTTCTTTATATGAAAAATGGAAATAGCAATGGCACCTATTCTGTAGGGCAGCTGAGATGATTAAATTGAATAAAGTTTATAAAACTTTATCTAGCACCATGCCTGGTCTATGTTCTGGCATTTGGAGGGTTCCTTTTGCTTTACTTCTTGCCAATCATTTTTATTTTATTCACTCAGTTTTTCCTTGGATTATCATATTGCCATCACATTTCAGATCAGATTGGCTTCCCAGATGTTAAACGCACTTTATTTTACTTGGAATTCTGAGTGCTATCAAATACATTGAATGATTATACCAGTATCTTGCTAAGTGCCAAAAGCATATACAGTGTGATTACATGTACATGAGAAATTCTTCCACAATATCTGGCATGCATTTACCATGAGTTATGAGCAATCCATATTTTCTCCTTTGTTGTCTTTTTTCCCCCCAGTACAATGGACACATTCCCCCTCTATAAAGTCAGGGGAATAATAGACATTTTAAAAACAACTCTTCTGTCATAAATTTATAATTTCATCTGTCTTTCTCATCTATTATGTGTGAATCTTACTAGTTTGACTCTGTGAGAGCCAAATTATTCCCAAGTTCCTACAGGCACCTCATTTTTCCTACCCACCAAAGCAATATTCACAGCCTGTTTGGGGCATAAATTACTCTAGTGTGCCAATATAGAAATTGAGGTTCTCTGGCTTGTTTGAAAATCACCAGAAAGGGGCAGGGTGAACATTCAAGTTCATGTTTTCTCATTTTAAGCTAAGTATTTTTTCTGCCATATGAACTGAGTGCCCATCAATAAATGACTTAATGTCTCTGGTCTCAAATTCATGACATGAAGGTATAAAGTAGATAACCTATAAGTTTCTACTAGCCCTAACATTCCATGAATTACTGGGGTATTTCAGTAGTTTCTGACTCACAAGAGTTAGCCTGTATCATTAACCATGTTTATTTCTTCCATATAGGGACTGTTGTTTCTACCAAGTGCCAAAAATTTGTATGATTGTGAAGTCCAAGTTACTTACGTGCAATTTTCAATCCCTGTCTTATTCATAAATACCAAGGCACAAAATAGCTTTGGGTTTTATTTTCACATTCACAATCACTTGGGAATTTTATCAAGGCTGAGCAAGAGATTTGGAAACTCATAATGCATTTCCCAAGAAGCTGCAAGGGTTGTGAAATTCTCAGTGCCCTAGCCTTCCTGAGAGAGTGGGAGCTGACTGGACAAGACAGCTCATTTACAGTAATGTTCCTGGGTAATTCTCTGGAAATAATGGCAAAGGCAAGGTAATTGCTGCCCAGTTTTCTGCTTTCAGCTAGGGCTTGTAAGCAGTGGAACACCCACAGGCTTTTCTTCTCCCTCTGCCCCAGACGTTCACTCAGCAAGCTCCACTTGGAGCTAGGAGAGGCCATAAATAATACAGCCCAGTCCTGTCCCCTGTGGGAACTCAAAGGTACAAAAACCAAGTTAATGCCATTGATAGTTTCAAACTGGATACAGATCAAAGAGAGTGAGATTGCTTTTTGTTTAACTCTTGGCTAAACCGTATAATTAACTGTTTGACCCACACTTTTAGGCATTCCACTTCACTTGCCCACCCCTTACAACAATTACTCAGGGGTCTTCCTTAGTCTGAGTGGGTTTAGGCCTTGATAACTTATACCTCTGTGAGAGATAGCCATCAGTCTATGCTTAAAGACCCATGATCAACTTTTAAGAAGATTCTTTTGAAAAAGGAATTGCTATGAAACTTCTTTTTAGAGCTGATTGGGAATAAAGGCATAGTACCAAACACCCTTCATAAGAATCCATAAGCAACTAAAGATGATCTGATGCATTGATTAGAAATTACTGATCCTTGAGCATTCAATAATTAATGAACCACTAAGTAAAGTTAATTATTATAACAATGCAGAGTCAAAAAATCTATCCCAGCCTTTGCTTTTCCCATGCCTTGTAAGGCTGGGGGTGGGGGTGGGGCGGGGCGGGGGGCGGTGTGTGGGCAGGTTGGGTCATAAAACTGGGACAGGGGTGATGGTGGTGATCATATTCCAGAGATTACTCTGAGGCAAACTGAACTTTTACTGTGTGTCAGTGCTTTCTTGGTGGCAGTCTATCCCCACCTTTACAATGCATCCAAAGGGCTCCCCCATTAAAATGGTGTCCTGTAAAGAATATGATAACATCAAGCAAAATGATTTATAAAACCTGGTTCCATTTACAGTGTTCCCTCTTTCAGAGAGCTTCCCTGGTGGCTCAGATGGTAAAGAATCTGCCTGTAATGCAGGAGACCTAGGTTTGATCCCTGGATTAGGAATATCCCCTGCAGGAGGGAATGGCTACCCAACTCAGTATTCTTTCCTGGGAAATCTCATGGACAGAGTGTGAACAAGCTCTGAGAGTTGGTGATGGACAGGGAAGCCTGGTGTGCTGCAGTCCATGGGTCGCACAGAGTTGGACACTACTGAGTGACTGAACTGAACTCAAAAACAAGAATGCTGTAAAGCTCTTAGCATAGTGGTAGGCACATAGTGAATGCTCAATAAATGTTTTCATTCAATCCTCGGTCATGTCCAACTCTTTGTAATACCATGTACTGCAGCACGCTAGGCTTCCCTGTCCATCACCAACACCTGGAGCTTGCTCAAACTCATGTCAATTGAGTCAGTGATGCCATCCAACCATCTCATCCTCTGTCGTCCCCTTCTCCTCCTGCCTTCAATCTTTCCTGGCATCAGGGTCTTTTCCAATGAATCAGCTCTTCACATCAGGTGGCCAAAGTATTAGAGTTTCAGCTTCAGCATTAGTCCTTCCAGTGAATATTCAGGACTTATTTCCTTTAGGATGGACTGGTTGGATCTCTTTGAAGTCCAAGGGACTCTCAACAGTCTTCTCCAATATCGCAGTTCAAAAGCATCAATTCTTCAGCACTCAGCCTTCTTTATAGTCCAACTCTCACATCCATACATGACCACTGGTAAAACCATAGCTTTGACTATATGGATCTTTGTTGGCAAAGTGATGTCTCTTTTTAATACGCTATCTAGGTTGGTCATAGCTTTTCTTCCAAGGAGCAAGCGTCTTTTAATTTCATGACTGCAGTCATTATCCACAGTGATTTTGGAGCCCAAGAAAATAAAGTCTGTCACTGTTTCCATTGTTTCCCCATCTATTTGCCATGAAGTGATGGGACTGGATGCCGTGATCTTTCTTTTTTGAATGTTGGGTTTTAAGCCAGCATGTTCACTCTTTCACTTTCATCAAGAGACTCTTTAGTTTCTCTTTGCTTTCTGCCGTAAGGGTAGTGTCACCTGCATATATGAGGTTATTAATGTTTCTTCTGGAAATCTTGATTCTGGCTTGTGTTTATCCAGCCTGGCATTTTGCATGATGTACTCTGCATATAAGTTAAATAAATAGGGTGACAGTGTTCAGCCTTGATGTACTCCTTGTCCAATTTGGAACCAGTCTGCTGTTCTATGTCCAGTTCTAACTGTTGCTTCTTGACCTGCATGCATATTTCTTTCTTTTTTTATTTTTATTTTTTTAAAATTTATTTTATTTTTTTTAATTGGTTTTGCCATATATCAAAATGAATCCGCCACAGGTATACATGTGTTCCCCATCCTGCATATTTCTAAGGAGGCAGGTAAGGTGGTGTGGTCTTCCCATCTCTTTAAGAATTTTCCAGTTTTTGCGGAAAATTAGCAAATGTTAGCTAGTATTTTTATTGTAATTTTATCATTATGGATCCTATCACTTAGCTCCTGAGGGTACCAACTAAACATTCACTGATAAGAAGGTGATATAATCCACCTTAAATAAACTGCCTGGGGCTTGCACAGAGTCTATTGGCTTTTGGGCTGGTAACTAGAAAGCAATGCATTTAGTTTTCTTGACCCTTGATAATGAGATTCCTTATAATCCAGGGGCTTATAAGTTTACAAACTCTGACAAGAAAAACTTTCAAAGTTTTGGACATATACACACTTCCCCAGAAGGGCCACAAACCAAGAGACTTTGCTGAGATGTCAACTTGAACTTGAACTGAAAGGAGTTTTCTGAGGCCAGTAAATAAGTTGTTATGCTGATGAACAAGGCCAGAAAACTGCCTGGCATGTGTGTCTCAACTTTCTGGTATTGTTCTCAACTCATTTCACAGGCAGTCAATGGTGTTATTATTTTGTGTGTCTCCCAATTGCTAGCTCTGGCAATGCAAGTGAAGTTCTAAGAAAATGATTGTTCTTAGCTAGGCAGCAGAGTTTGGGTGAAGATGAGTATGTAGAATGTATAATTTGGAAGTAATTTCAGTCTATGACAGACATGAATGAGTCTTTTATACCAAACAAACAAGAGATTAAAGTGTTTTAGTGAGTATTCCCAGTGCAAAAATTGTTCATCAGGTGAAAATAAAATTTTGGTGAAATGAAAAGGCAGTAACTTATTCAATAGATATCTTCCCCAAATGACGTCTCAGCTTACACATTACAGCATTGTTTGTAATATCTAAAAATTGGAAAAAATAACTCAAATATCCATCTGACTCTGCAATCCCATGGACTGTAGCCCACCAGGCTCCTCTGTCCATGAAATTCTCCAGGCAAGAATACTGGAGTGGGTAGCCATTCCCTTCTCCAGGGGATCTTCCTGACCTAGGGATTGAACCTGGGTCTCCTGCATTGCAGGCAAATTTTTTTTACCATCTAAGCCACCAGGGAAGCCCATCAAATATCCATCAACATGGGATTAATCAAATAAATTATAGTACATCCATCAATGGAATATTATTAAGACCTATAAAAGAATAAGCAAGCTATGTATCAGATAAAAAGATCACCAAGCCATATTATAAAGGAAAAAAAAGCAAGGGGCAGAATATTGTAAAAAAAAGAGGTGGAGGGAAAAAATATATATACATATTTACTTATAAAGGCACAGGTTATTTCTGTATTGACACAGAAACATTGGTAACTTCGGCAGTAGAGGGGAGTGGGAAACTGGGTGATTGGGGACAGAGATAGGAAAGACATCTCACTAGAGATAATTTACCTTAAAATTTTTTAATCATGTGAGCATGTTATTATCTCAAAAATAAACTAGATTAAATTTTTTATTAAAGATGGAATTAAAGAAAAGGCAGTAATTTGTAGGATGTGATTTTGTGTATAGAAAATGACATGTCTACCTGAGGAACAGGCAGAAGCCAAAAACATACATGAAATTTTTCTGTTTTTCTCAATTTTGTAAATTTCATAAGTTTTTAGAAATACCCTTTAGAAATGTCAAGCAAATACACTGAACTTGTATGATGAACATTTCTGGTCATTTATGATCAGTTAAATCAAGTAATAATGACAAACCAATACGCTTAATTAGGATTGTATTTTTTTTTTTTTTTGGCTATATCTTAGTAGACCCTCCATTACAAAATTGTGTTTATTATAGTGAATATGGTGATGTCTGTCAACATCCATTTGATTCCACCTTTAAGATTAGTTGTCCTATTGTTGGGTGGCCAGTGGTGGCCAAGATTAGTATAAAACAATCACCAGGGACTTCCTTGATGGTTCAGTGGTTAAGACTATTTGCTCCCAATGCAGGGGGCACAGGTTCAATCCTAGGTTGAGGAACTAAGATCCTTCCTGACATGGCTGAAAAACAAAACAAAACAAAAAACAATCACTGTAATGTCATCTTCCTTACAGATATTTAATTTGTTCAGGAATGGGCAGCATAAACCAAACCTGAAAAGTTTTTCTGTATGTATTAGTTTTCTATTTCAATTCTACTAATTTATTGGTAAGGTTATATTTTTATAGCAACGATATTATTTAATGTTTTTCTTCGTACATGTTTTCAGCTATCATGTTACGTAGAGAATAGTCTTTGTAATGAAATTCCTTGATGGACAATAGGTCAGGGCAAGAAGAATTGACTCATTTTATAAAATGCTTCCTCCAAGATGGGGAAGAGTCCACAGATTCCCCAGCACCTGCCTAGCAGTACAGCTTTCCAAGTGTCTGTCGGACATTGAACCTCACTCCCTGACACAGCGCGGGATATTGATTGACAAAGGTTCTATTCCAGAGGTTGCTACAGTTTTTCTGTAAAAGGTCAGATAGTAAATATTTTGGGCTCTGAGTAGTCTCTGTCACAACTACTCAACTCTGTCCTTGCTTAGAAGCAGCCTTTGGCAATGAGTATGGCACCATTCCAGTACATCGTCATTTACTAAAACAAGTTTGGGGTCATAGTTTGCTGACCTCTGTTCTATTTTTTTTTAAATTCAATTTCTAAGCAGAAAATTCCATTTGGGGGATGCTATCCAGCATAGGCTACATTTAATTAGAGCTATTTATATCTTGTGATCTGATAACCTGGCCTCCTATATTGGGTGGTAGAGACACAAACTCTGGAGTCAGAGAAACTAGGTTGAAATTTCTGCTCTGCAGTGGTTATGTGGCCTGGAGTTTCTCTCTCCTAGCTTTATTTTCCCATCTGTGGAATGTGGATCAGGGTCCTATTTTAGACGGGTATGTAATTATTAAATGAAAGCGTATGTTAACTGACACAAAGAAAATGATCAAAACATTTTAGTTTCCTCTCCACCCCCACAAAAACACATGCAAATTGGGCAATACCCTACCTTATTCACACATATTTTGCAAACCCTCTCTTAGAGGGCTAATGTTGGAAATTAAAAATTAAATCTAATTACCTTTAATTTCAGATTACGCTATTTTTAAAAATCTGTTTTCAGTTTCTGGAATCCATTTTTTTTTTTTTTTTTTTAGCTCTAACTCCTGCATGTTAACAGCCAGCCAGGACATGTCATCAAAGCATTCAAGCAAAGGCCTTAATTCTGATAATTCTGATTAACTCCTAGGGAAGTAAAGAAAAGCTATAAAAACATACGACTGGATTTTAAAAGTCCAATACTCAAAAGAGTTTTTGAGAAAAGAGTAACAGTTTAGATTCTATTTGATGTTTGCTATGACCATGAATCAGCTTTTTAGAACTGATTTTATTGTAAAACTTCTTAGGGAAATCACTCTCAGTGCCATAAGTGGTGGATTTTAACAGCTTGAAATCATTCCCCTTTGATACTTAATACTACTTTAAAATACCCCCCTTTGATAAGTTTAATTTAAAAATATACATGCATATATGAGGCACTAGTAATAGGAAGTACTTCCATAGCAGGAGAGCGGTTCTGTGTGTTTATTTACTTGTATAAACATACTGTTACCACAACATTGAGTATATTTATCACATGCTTTTTAAGTTGGGAAATATTTAAGTCCTCCCATAATTAAAAAAAAAAAAAAAACTTCAAAGCTTCCTCACTAGGGAAATGATGTGAATCTATGTTAAAATGGCTATTTAACATCAATAAAACAATAACATCTTCAAAGAAATAATGTACCACAAAAGCAATATAATTTTGGAAAATAATAAAACATCCCAATAGATATTTATTGTTTCAAGCATGAGAACTGAGAACTGACTGAGTGTCTTGGTCAAGGAGTCTTGTCCATTACTTCTGGAATCAGAACTCTTCAATAAGTGACTCAATGCATCTGTTTCTTAGTTCATTCATTCATTCATTTACCAAATGCATATTTATTTAAAAATTTACCATTTGTGAAGCACTATGCTAGGTTGTGGAGAAGGCAATGGCACCCCACTCCAGTACTCTTGCCTGGAAAATCCCATGGATGGAGGAGCCTAGTAGGCTGCAGTCCATGGGGTCGCTAAGAGTCGGGAACGACTGAGCGACTTCACTTTCACTTTTCACCTTCATTCATTGGAGAGGGAAATGGCAACCCACTCCAGTATTCTTGCCTGGAGAATCCCAGGGACGGTGGAGCCTGATGGGCTGCCGTCTATGGGGTCACACAGAGTCGGACATGACAAGCGACTTAGCAGCAGCAGCAGCATGCTAGGTTGTTGTCGGTCTCTAAGTTGTGTCCGACTCTGTGCGACCCCATGGACAGAAGCATCCCAGGCTTCCCTGTCCTTCACCATCTCCCAGAGTTTGCTCAAACTCATGTCTATGGAGTCAGTGACACCATTCAACCATTTCATTCTCTGTCGCCTCATTCTCCTCCTGCCCTCAATCTTTCCCAGGATCAGGATCTTTTCCAATAAGTTGGCTCTTCGCATCAGGTGGCCAAAGTACTAGGTACTAGGAACTTAATTCATTTCAGAGATAGATGCATAAAGAGTTAATTATAGGATGTTTTACAAGTGTTACTGCAGAAATATACAGCCGTAGCTAAAAGAGGAGTGCAAAGGGGAGAATTCTTTTAAAAGATGGCAGACAAGAATGTGGGTAGAGAAGTGGTCAGAGACACTTCATAGAGGATATGAACAGCATCCAGGCTACATATTTTCTGAGGATGAAATAAACAGGAATTCTGGACAGTGTGAAGTACATGATCAAAATTTTAAAAGGATAAAAGTGTACTTAGCACCTTTGTAGTTTAATAAAACTGGAACATAGTTTTGTGATGGTGTGGGGTAGTTCATGCTATATTACAAATCTGAGTCCTTCAACCTGTTGGCCAGTGATCCCTTGATCACTATATTGATTTTCTCTCTAACATCTATCCTATGAATGGCTAAAAAAGCAGGTGTATTAGTGAGGCACTTTCAGGTTATGAGGAGCACAGACATGACGCTGGTCTTGGTGACGGGCATTTACTATAGGAGCTTGGCAAGCCATGGTCCATAGCGTCACAGAGAGTCGAACACGGCTAAGTACACACGCATGCTCAAGAGGAAACTAGGAAGCAAATATATGGGAGATCATTTTTGATAAAACAATCAGGGCTCATGAAGAGCACTGTTTATCACCTTGTAATTCCCATTTCCGCAAAGGAATACTGGGGTGGTCGTCATGTAAGGGTGCTTATTCTTCCTGCACAAGATTCCCTGCCATTCATTTGATCTGCCTTCTTTGTTCTCTGGTTCTTCCTCCTGCTGTTGTTTCTGCCTTCTGGCTACTCCACAGTTTATTTATCTCATGGCTTCTGAGCGACTGAACTGAACCAACTCATAGAGTCTGCTTAGTCTCTGTTTAGTTTCCTGGCTCATATTCTGCTTCGCTTCAGAGAGATCTCTCTCTGTGCTTTTATGTAGAAAAGAGTTAATAACAGGTCCAAGACTACTGTTCTTAGAAAGATCTGTTTGCAAGGGTGGTCCTTGACTGGCATCTGAGAATTTAGGTTTCTGCAGAGTTCTGACCATTTGCTAGACGATAAGCATGGTTCACTGTGCCTAAACAGTTTGTATAAACAATATGGTTTATGCTAGGCATCTGCTTTCCTTCTGGCGGTCAGAAATTGGTATATGCTAGGAAGAGGGTTACCTATGTGACCAATTCTCAATAAAAACTCTGGGCACTGAGTCTTTAATGAGCTCCCTGATAGAGAGCATTTCATACCTGCTTTCACAATCTGTTGCTAGAGGGATTAAAATCTCCTGTATGAGTCTACTGGAAGAGGACTCTTGGAAGCTTGCACCTTGCTTCCTCCAATCTTTGCCCTATATGCCTGTTGCCTTTGCTGATTTTTCTCTGTATCCGTCAATATCATAGACTTAAGTATGATTATAAGCTAAGTCCTTAGCTTGTGAGTCCTCCAGGCAAATTGTTGAAACGGGGGAAATTTTGAGGAAATTGGACACAACTTGGCTTTCAGGCTCCTGAATAAAGAATATCTTATTCCCAATCTACTACTTGGTCCTCATTATGATCTGGACTCTGGCTATCTCTTCATCCTCACCCCTTATTCTAGTTATGCCAGATTCCCTGCTGCTTCTCAAACATTCCAGGCATGCTCCTGCTCCAAGGCCTTTGTACTTACTGTTCCTTCTGCCTGTGCCTTTTCTTCCAGCTATCTGCATGGTTGTGTTCATTCATGTCCTACCTACCTAAAATAGCTATCCCCTCCCACTCATATTTCTTAACTGTCTACTCCTTCCTCTAGATCAATTCTTCATAGCAATTATCAATTTTTAACTTTATATTGTTTGTTTATTGCCTGTCTTTCCAAACTGGAGTATAACTAAATGAAGAGAGCAACTTTGTTTTGTTCACTGCTCTATTTTTAGTAGCTAGAAAGGTGCATGGCACATAGAAAAGACTCAATAAATACTGTTTGCAGAAGGAATAATTGATACCACATCTCTGTTGGGCACATGTCTCATATCAGGCCACATTATATGCGCATGGACAGTGTACTGATGTCTGCCTTTAGGCTGAGCACTGTGGCAGAGACTGCTGATTATCCATCAATATCTACTCTTTCCTTATTCTGTAATAATGGGGCCCCTAAGTTTTGGCTTGGCACATAGCTATCAGAAATAAAGAGTGTAGTACCCAATCCCCTATGCTGATAGGTGTAGCAGTGTAAGCGCAGGCCAATGGGGTATGAATGGAAGTTGAATGTACAATACCTAGGAAGTATCCTTATAAGAGTGGATTCTATTTTCTCTACCTTTTTCTTCCTGCTGGGTGAAACAGACTGTAATAGTTGGGGTTTTGGCAGCCATTTGGATCATGAGCAACCTTGGTGATGGAAGGTACAGTCAATGGAGCAAAACAAGAAAGAAGAGACCAAATAATGTGGAATCAAATGCCAATTCTGAAGAACCTACCTCTTTGACAAGAATCAGAAATAAACTTTTATCTTCTTTAAGCCATGAATGGTTTTCTCTCACTTGAAATTGGCTCTAATCCTAATAATACAAGCTCAAATCTCCAGTTTGACTTCTTGAAGCCAGGTAGAGAGTTACAAAGTACAGAGCATGGTAACATACACACTGTTCCCTCACTTGTTTAAAGGGAAGTTGTGGGCATGATAGGAAGGCCAGCAAGTGGAATGTTATCCTGTAGGAAATTGCAGCTGTGGGAAAGCATTATACTAATGTCCCCCAGTGATTCACACCTTCCTGAGTCCACATACTTTTTTGCAACTTCCATCAAGAAAAGGAGCCTATCTCTCCACCCACCTTGCATCTGGCTTGGCCTTGTGACTGACTTGGACCAACAGAATGTGGCAAAAGTAACATAATGACTGTTCCAAAGTCTAGTCTTACAAGACCTTGTAACTTCCACTTTTGCCATCTGGAATCCTGAGATCACCAAGCTCTGAAGCCTGGTGTAGCTCATAAGAGGATGTGAAACCCTGTGGATGGGAACAGAAGCACCCCAGTGCAGAGCCAGCACCACCTGGCAGACATGTGAATGAGGCCACATAAGTGATGGCAGGCCAGGCAATCAGAAGTCACTCTCAGATGGCCAGTCAACAGAATCATGAAAATGAAATGGCTGCTGTTTTAAGTCACTAAATTTTGGCAAGGTTTGTTATTCAGCAATAGGAGCATGAAAATTAATCTAAATGAATACCTATTTCTTGCTGCAGAAAGATCTTATGACAAAGGCAAATATAAGTGAAAGGTACTTAAGCTTGGTCACTTTTCTCTTTTTTTTGGCTGTACTACATGGCTTGTAGGATCTTAGTTCCCCAAAGAGGATTTGAAACCTGGGCCCCAGTGGTGAAGCTCCGTATCCTAACCAACGGACTGCCAGGGAACTCCCAAGTTTGGCAACTTTTAAAGAGAAATATAAAATCTTCAGCTTACTGACTTTAACATTAAAAATGAGGAACACATCTTTATTTAAAAAATTATAAATTAAAAAAAAGAGTAGCATAAGATAGTAGAAGGAATGTTGGGTGAGAAATTGGTAGAACTGGGTATGATTCTCTTTTCATTAACTAGCTTTATGACCTAGAAAAAACTGCTTAGCCTCTTGGTGCATAATTTGTTTTCAATATGAAGTGTGCTGTAGTCCATGGGGTCGCAAAGAGTAGGCCATGACTGAACAACTAAGCAACAAAATGAAGCCTGCCCCTTGCTTGCTCACTCATTCATTTAAGAAAAATGCTTATTATCCTTAACTGTTAGGAGACACTGTAATGAGAGGTGAGATGATAGGAGACTGACTTTTATTTACACATTTCTATATGCTGCTGCTGCTGCTAAGTCACTTCAGTCATGTCCGACTCTGTGCAACCCCATAGATGGTAGCCCACCAGGCTCTGCCGTCCCTGGGATTCTCCAGGCAAGAACACTGCAGTGGGTTGCCATTTCCTTCTCCAATGCATGAAACTGAAAAGTGAAAGTGAAGCCGCTCAGTCGTGCCCGACTCTTAGCGACTCCATGAACTGCAGCCCACCAGGCTCCTCTGTCCATGGGATTTTCCAGGCAAGAGTACTGGAGTGGGTTGCCATTACCTTCTCTGATTTCTATATGATTTGACTTAAAAAAAAAAGATTACTTTTATAACCAACAAAGATCATAAACATATTATGGGCTGAATTTTGCCCCCTAAAATTGGTATGTTGAAGTCCTAACCTCCAGTAACTAAGAATGTGACTGTTCTTGAAAATAGGGACTTTAAAGGGACAAGTTAAAATGAGGTCATTAGGGTCCTAATCCAATCTGACTGGTACAAAGAACGATAGTAACCCAGTCTGACCAGTGTCCTTCTAAGAAGAGGAAATTTGGATGCATAGACACCAAGGATCCATGTGCTCAGAGAAAGGACCATGTGAGGACACAGTGAGAAGGTGGCCATCTGGAAGCCAAGGAGAGAGGCCTCAGAAGAAACCAGTCCTGCTGACAACTTGATCAACCCACCCAATCTGTAGTATTTTGTTAGAGCAGCCCTACCAAATACAGATATTTTCATCCTGAAAAAGAACTAGTACCTTCAGTGGCACATGGTCCTGATTCTTGAGGTGACCATGTTCAAGCTAGAGAGAGACAGTAACTTTTGATACAATGCAACGTGATAAATGCTGTGGTGGGACCATATAAAGAATACTATTGGAGTCCAGAGAAAGGGGACCTGACTGGCTGTGAAGAGGGAGATGATGGCAGGTCCAGAGTGGAGAGTTTAAGAAACCCGTCCTGTGTTGAGATGCTACCTTCAGTATCGAAGGAGAAATAGAGATGATCACACTCCTAAATACTGGCCTTTCTGCTGAACCTCTGTGCTTGGTTGTCATATTGGTCTCAGATAAGGATTTCAATGCTGTGCATATCATTAAAGATATTTTAACATTTTCTCATAATAGTCTCTTACATTGAACACGTTTAGCTCTAAGTTTCTTCCTTGTCCTTGGTTTCTGCACTGCACATGCATTAGTAGCATTAGACAAGCATTTGTTGGCCACCAGGGTTTCGAGGCAACTTTTATTAGTTAGGTTAGGAAAACAATATTTAATTTCTTTATATGGCAGAAACTAGTTTTTCTCCAAAACCCATACTTGGCTTCTTCCATAGAAAGAGATTACACTGGGTACATGGCTACTCAGCTAAAGACTATATACCTCCATCCTCTTTTCACAGTTAGATGTGATTACGTGGCTAAGTTTTGGTTGATGGAATGTAAGTGGAAGTAACATACAAACTGATGTTATATGTAATTTCTGGACCATCTCTATAAGTAACTTACCTTGGAGTTCCTCTTTTCCCTTTCCATAGGCTGGAACCCTGAATGTGCCCACATGAACTTTGACAATGAAGCAATAAATGAAAGGAATCTGGTCCTTGAATGACTCTGTAGAGATTCCTTGACAGGCTGGACTGTTCAACTTATTATAACATAAGAAAACAAGTTATTTAAGCCTCTGCATATAGATGTATACTTTTTGGTGTTTCTTTCTTGGGACAGCTTAATCTTTATCCTAATAAGCAAGTCCTGCTTTCTCTTGCTCTTATGGTCATATTTGCCTTCCAACTTCCCCTTCAGAAGCCCCATGCTGCTGCTATGTATCCCACCCACATGAGATGCATATACTACTAGGTTACCAGAGACAGACATCTGCAGAAGAGTTTCCTACCTAAGTTTGGAATTCCCCCAAAGGAGAAGGCTATTTACCTCCCTTCCCTTTTTGCATAGTTTCTCCCACACATCTCTACCTTGTTCCTTTGATCTACTTACACTGCAGTGAAGGGAACCTTTCACCTGGTAGTTCAACTGCTTAGCCAATGGACACAGCCCATCGTCAGGACTTTCCATCCTGTCTCTATCACTTCCCTTTTTACCTTCTGAGCGCTGCCTCTTTTACTTTCCACAAAACCAGATAATACACATTCGATACAATACAAATTACAGGACACTTTGAACAAACAGTCATTGAACTGCACTCTATAATGTGTACAATGATGAAACAGGGAAAGTGTTTGACTTTTAAGTCTACTTGGAGAAAGTAGACGACTAAGTTGGCAATTATAAATTAAAATGCAAAGTTCTAAAATTGGAATAAGTACAGTGTGTCGTGGGAAGACTCAGAAGACGCACCTAACTCAGCATTTGTACAGGACGGAGCGTGGTCAACAGTGCCAAGTGAAATAAAGGCATAGAAAAGGTCAAGTAAATGGGTACTTTGGCTGCATAAATCTCTACCCTGTTAGTAAGACATCATTTTAAAACTTCAAATAATTTAGAGTATGTGAAATAAAAAGGGAAAATTCTTACTTCTACACATAATAATTTTAATACCCATAGTGATTCGTTAATTTTTGTTTCATGTTCTTCCAGGTGTATAGATAGGAAAATAGATTTATGAATATATATCCATGTAATGAATGTATCCATTTTACTTTTCAAAAAATCTAATCACAGTATACGTATTGTCATGCAGCCTCCTTTTTTCCATATGGACTTATTTCCTTATGATGTATATATACCCTAACTTAAAAATAGTTTATAGACTTTTCTACTACAGAGAAGGCAATGGCACCCCACTCCAGTACTCTTGCCTGGAAAATCCCATGGACAGAGGAGCCCGGTAGGCTGCAATCCATGAGGTCGAGAAGAGTCGGACACAACTGAGTGACTTCACTTTCATGCATTGGAGAAGGAAATGGCAACCCACTCCAGTGTTCTTGCCTGGAGAATCCCGGGGACGGGGGAGCTTGGTGGGCTGCCGTCTGTGGGGTCGCACAGAGTCGGACATGACTGGAGTGACTTAGCAGCAGCAGCAGCAGCAGCAGACTTCTCTGCTAAGAATACACTAACTCACTTAATAAATGTCTTCCTTTTACTATGCTGCTGCTAAGTCGCAAGGAGAAAAGGAAAGATATAAGCATCTGAATGCAGAGTTCCAAAGAATAGCAAGAAGAGATAAGAAAGCCTTCCTCAGCGATCAATGCAAAGAAATAGAGGAAAACAACAGAATGGGAAAGACTAGAGATCTCTTCAAGAAAATTAGAGATACCAAGGGAACATTTCATGCAAAGATGGGCTCGATAAAGGACAGAAATGATATGGACCTAACAGAAGCAGAAGATATTAAGAAGAGATGGCAAGAATACACAGAAGAACTGTACAAAAAAGATCTTCGCGACCCAGATAATCACGATGGTGTGATCACTGACCTAGAGTCAGACATCCCGAAACGTGAAGTCAAGTGGGCCTTAGAAAGCATCACTACGAACAAAGCTAGTGGAGGTGATGGAATTCCAGTGGAGCTCTTTCAAATCCTGAAAGATGATGCTGTGAAAGTGCTGCACTCAATATGCCAGCAAATTTGGAAAACTCGGCAGTGGCCATAGGACTGGAAACGGTCAGTTTTCATTCCAATCCCAAAGAAAGGCAATGCCAAAGAATGCTCAAACTACTGCACAATTGCACTCATCTCACATGCTAGTAAAGTAATGCTCAAATCCTCCAAGCCAGGCTTCAGCAATATGTGAACC